>NC_035109.1:70249298-70555352 GCF_002204515.2 Aedes aegypti
CGTTGATCAGCGGGGTAACATTGATCAGAATGACTCATCTCGTCAAAATGTCTTATCACTATTTATTGATGGAACACTTTCAAATCATGAATATCCATGAGCTAATGAAAGTGAAGATATTTGCAACAATTGTGGTTATCTTATGCGTAAATTTTTCAACTTTTCTAAACAATGATTTCTATAGTTAAGGATGACACTACCGAAGAGTCATGTCTCACGCAAGTTCTGCAAATGTATGAACAAGGAAAGTAAAATTCTAACTAAAAATAGCATCGCCAAAAACGATTCCATTTTCAAAACTTTCATAAGTATGCTCAATAAGGAAACATTAACGAATTACTGGTAAGAATGTAGAATTCCCTTAGACAATTGCCTATATTTAGACGTATTCCGTGGTTCGAGTTGTTTTTAATTTTAAAATAACCAAAAAAGTAAATGACTTGTATTGCTGATTGCATTTGAGATGCAAATCTTGACTAAACGTCCTCCAAATGCGGTAACACAAAACAATCAAAGGACACCTATCAACGATTATATAAGTCACCGCCGCCCTAGCAAGAAAAATCTATCTTTGACATCGCATTTCTTATGGAAAATCTTACCGCGTTTGGTGTTCCCGCATTTGATATTTGCATTTCAAACGCACACAGCAATAAGCTTTTGGCCTTCATATTCGGCTTCAGGGGCCATGATTCAAGTGAGTGCTGTAAAACGGGGTAATTTTGATAGTTTTTTTCGAAGAAAACTTGAGTATTTAGGCATGTTTTTTCAAAGAATTATAGTTTATATTTTAAAAACAAGTACTGGTATCCTAACTATCGATTGCAGTTGATAGATTGCCAAAAGATTTATTCTGAATGGATATATTATTTTTCATATTATCGAAAGTCCTTTTTCTGTTTTGGAGTAACTGTGATAATGGAGTATAAATCGAACAAAATTGAATCAATTACGAAACAAGGATTTTGAAGCGTTGTTCCGATCAAAAAAGTTGCAAAACGAGAGTCGTTCTAGTTCAGATCTCCTTTGGATATTAGGAGATTCCGTTTCATCAATAGATTCTTGAAAAAATGCCTTGCCTGCTTCAATTCTTTGTCCTCAAATCGCGATAGCCTGAATAAGTTCTTTATAATCCTCGTCGCTTTTCTCCAGTTAACATGACGCAGTGCACATTCAGTTTCACGACGACGTCCAAAACTCATTGAATCAACCGTTGCATAAAGGTTTGGGTCTGCACTACTCCCTCCAGGTTGCATCCAATAAGCAGGAAACTCTGTGACGGATAACTATGAAATTCAATCATATAATATTTGAATCGCCAACAAATCTATATGTTACTTTTACCTGTCGACCAAGACATATTTCTCTTGCATACAAGGTCGCCGCAACATGTGAACACGTTTCTCCAGCACCAGCTGTGCAGTCGCAATGGGCTGATTCGATTGATCCTGCATTGTCACCTTCATCTCCTCCGCAACATTCCACTGGTGAATCTCCTAAATTCATGCTATGTAACACCTTGTGAAAACAAAATTGTTATGTTAAAATTTGGAGAAATGTATGTTGTAATATAAGCAAAGACAAACTGACATCACACACGGATTCAGTTCATCGTACAACAAAATAGCGGTCAATTCTAATGTTTGTTAGTGTACCACATGCTCACTCTTGCCGCTAGTATCGCTTGAGTTCAACGCTCGTAAACATCAGTATTTTAAGCGTTGGACGTTAATGTTTACGGTACTAAGTTTTAAATTGATAATAGTTCTTAATGATATATCTGTTTGTCTGTGATTACGTACCTTTCCATAGACAACGAAAACATCTCCTAGCTTACATCCTTCTAAACTTTTCACGAAGCCTGACTGGAAGGCTTTTTACGCTTCGAGAGACTTAATATTCCAGTTGGGTGCTCCACTTCTGAACGATACTTTTGTGATTAAATGACAAAAAATCTTGTCGTAATCGACAGTCAATGGAATAACCTTTTCACTGAAGTCTAATGTGTACGGATCCACGCCGTTGACTTTTTGAATCTTTTCAATATCTTCATGACACAATCTGCGAACTTTTGCCGAGAACTGGTCGGAATTGTTCCTTAAATTCAACGAATGCATGCTGAAGAATTGAAAAGCATTGAACTGTCAAAACAGTTCGATAACAATATATTTTTTTCTTCAGGCTTACTAAGATGTTACCATAAAAACTGTAGCCAAGAAACATCATAATCGAATCACCCCCGGATGATTTATAGCTAGCGTAAAAAGCTGGATAGGGCGATGCATACCTCTAGGCGTTCAGCGCTATAAGGCTATCCGACGTTTAATCACCTTTCTCTTTCATGCACACGCACGCTCATGGATTGGTTTCATCAAGGTGTGTCCGTTTTACTCTGTAGCCAGAGTAAGGTGTAATCACTTGTCGAAAGCGGCTGGGAGGCCATCTTCAACTTGCTGGCCGTTTTGTTTACAAACATTACTGCCTTGCCCGGATGATGCTGAAACTGAAACTAACTGTGCTGCCATCAGTGCGGACAAAATTGTCAAAAAAGAAAGAAAGGAGTAGAGCACACAAGGAGTAGAGGCGACCAGATTAAAATAATTCTTGACAACACTGTTTCTCCAACCAATCAGGAGTCAATCTCTCGACTACCTGTCTCAGATGTTTGTAAACAAAACGGCCAGCCCTTCTTCACCTCCCTGTCTGGTTTTCTCCACAAAGTGAGCATAATAGGACACCTTAGAGAATTGGACCCGCCTTGGTTTTCATAAGGACAACTTTTCCGTATGAAAACGACAAACAAAAAATCCCATTTGATCTTGTTGCTGGAAAGAGAAGGGTGCGATAGCCTTATATGGATATTTCTGACTTAGATCACAAAAATGGTCCCAGATTGTAAAATTGGATTTCGCTAAGATATTTGAGACCGAATTCATGTTCTATTACAACTAGGCTTTCAAGGATAAGCGACGAAGTCATTATGATTTCATAAAATAATGATCGTAGAACAGATTGTTTGTAAGCGTTTCAAAAATGCTAAAATCTCATAATTTTTTAATATTTGCATGTAAATCCTCAAATGTACTTGATTCCAACGAAAACAGCTTTGACATGAAGTGTTATACTCATACTCTTTACTTTTGCATTCGTTTTGCTCAACTGATTAACAGAAACTTTGTTATATCGTTAAGTATATCGTGGGTCTCGTACTATCAAAGTTACCCGCTTTATCAAAGTTACCCCGTTTTACGGTAACGACATTTTCAAAATTACCGAACGTTGTTTACATAGGTGATCAATATTACCCCATATCAGCTAAATCGAAATGTCGTTTAAAACATTTTATTAAACATGCTTAAATCTTTCAAAAAACAATTTACAGTATTTTCAGTACTTGTTCCAAAAATATAAAATTGGCAACATCTGCATTTTATGAAATATTTAAGAAATTATCAAAAAAAAAATGATCAATGCTACCCCGGATATTGGTACTGATCACAAATGGTAGTCTACTCGAAGTTTAAATAGTGCATTCATTATTATGAACCTGCTATGTTGGGCCGTACTGTAAACAAAAACGTTCGATTAATGTTCTTAAGAAGAATCTTAAGGAATACATTCTGGTATGGTGTCGATAGATACCTCTGTTGCAAAATGATCGCAAATGTGTAAATCAAAACTGTACAAATAACAACGACGCGACAGTTTGAAGGTTAAACTCATTGATGAGAAATTTTATTACACATTTTTCACATGGTTTCTAAACGTTAAAGTACATGTGGCTTCTAAACAGTCCCGTACATTCCCCATCAAAATTTGCAATCCAAAATCAACTTCCATCATTCGAAACCCCACGTCGTTCCTTCAGGTGCCGCTCTATTCGACATTTTAACCCGATCGAAATTGAATTATATTCCGCGTCCAACCGTGTTCATTTGGCAATCATCATAACCTATACGCAAGGAAGCTACCGCAGAACCAGGGGGCGTGTCGATCCCATTTGCAAACCAATAGCAGATGGGCGTTACCGCAATCTATCATCGTCGGTCGTCGGAATCATCATAACCGGAAAATAGATGCCGACATTCTCTTCGTCGTCGTCGTCGTCGTCGCTTATTTGCCATTAGAATCGTGGAGGGTGAAATCGAAATTCAATTCCTACACTGATTGAGCATAATCTGATCCCCCTTTTCGGTTCATGTCTGATGGATGCTTTTTGTAGTCGAAGCAAGTTGGCGTGCCGGGTTTGTGTGTGTGTATACGTGTACGGAAAACGGTGTTTTTGGTAACTTCCGGCACTTGAACAGTTGCCAGCGGTCGTGGTTACCCGAGCAGGAAAAAATAACGCGTGACTATCTATTGGTATTCAACCTCTTTTCATGTTTTATTCTTCCCTGCCGTTACGTCCCAACTACGACAGAGACTGCTTCTCAGCTAAGTTAACTACATCTCAATTTGGTATTATTTTGGCATAACTAAATGATTTAAACAAATTAAAAATACTTCATTGAGGTATCAGAAAGCTATTATGGACTGCATGAGTTATTGAACTAATATTTGAAAATAACAGATCTTTATAAAAAATCGTCATGTACCATTTAAGGATTGTGATACCTGATCCAATTATTAGTTTGAGGCTAGAATGATATACATGAGATATTAATTGATGCGGTTTACCTCTTATGAAGGGCTCCTTGGGCTTTTCTAGGTGGTGAGTACTGAAAATTGCCGTATGGAATACCTTAGTTTGCTATTCTGCAGCAATTTTCTTCTGCTCGGGTACTGTCGCCGACGTCGTCAGCGTTTCACATTTTCGTCTTTTGCTCTCGACGGTCTACGTACGGAATGGTAGTTGTTCTGCAAATGGTAAACGTTTTATGTAGTGTCGCTACTAGCAGGATGCGAATGTTTTAAAATATTCTCTTTGATTGATGGTCCTTGCTTCAGGCGAAACGACATGCAGATGAAACATGGTTTGACGTTATGGAAGCGTCTGGGTTTTCAAGGGATTTTTTGTGGATCTTGATTGGTAGAAATTTGTTTCATTCAATTGTTGCATGGGGCAATTTTTTTCTTGGCCGTATGTGTCTGGAGCAGAGGTTTCAAAATTAGTGTCTGGATTGCAGTTTGTTTTGTGAGTGGTACGGTTGACATGCGGATGGATATTTTCATAATTTCACCCATAATTTATCTATCTTTACCACGTGTTATAAGTTAATTAAATTAATTTAAATAATCAAGACAGCCTCTAGTCTGAGCTCACCGGTTCAAGTGAGGAAGCCTACGTATCATCTGTAATAAATTGCAAAAAATGTATATATTTTCTTCGTACTTGTAATAACATACGATACCTCCTGCTACCTTCAAAATCCAATTATAATTTTTACCCGTATCCGAAAGCCCTCCATTTGAAACCTTTAAGTAGACAAATAATTACAATGAGAGGAATTCCAATAAATGTGTCTGATGAAGTTAGGCATCTAGGACTCTTGCTTGATGAAAAAATGAAAGTAGTTGCAATGTTTCAAACTACAAATTATACCAATTAGCGTACACATTAGAGTGATGCAAATTTTGAAATGTTTGCTCCCCTATGCTTAAACAATTTTAATTATGGTAAATAGCATGCTCCCAAAGTTTGAAGTGATTCAGAAGAAATTTGACTATGCACACGCCATTTGAAGTTTATATGGAGATTACTATGGAAAACGCCAATCTTTTGTGTTCAGCCCTCTATCTCTTCGTCATAATATTTTATGGAAAAGTGAACACACTCATCTCATGTGAAAACTTCCCAACTACAACTTTGCCGAAGATGTTTTGATTGGATGTTGGACTTTTTTAAATTGTTATTCATCATCATAAAGTTGGTTTGCATGTAACATGCTTCATCAACTGTTCGGCAGGCAACAGTGGTGCTCCTGGCGGGAAGAATAGATCAAAGTAATCCAGGCTACTATGTTCTACAGCAAAAAAGCAGTGTTGCTCTGAATGTAATTGAATGATCATCTCAGCATGATTTAGACTTTGTTATCAATGATAACAAATTATCCTTACGTCCCATCGAAATGTGGTCTTCGGCAAAGTTGTAGCTGGAAGGATTTCACGTTAGAAAAATTTGTTCACTTTTCCATCAAATATTATGACGGAAAGATAGAGAGCTGAACACAAACGATTGGCGTTTTCCATATAAACTTCAAATGGCATGTGCACAGTCAAATTTCTTCCGAATCACTTCATATTTTGGGAGGATCATTTTCATCATAATTGACATCGTTTAAGCATAGGGGAGCAAAAACTTCAAAATTTGCATCAGTCTAGTACACATTTAAACGGATACGGAAAAAAATATGTGATATACTGTTGACAATTACCATAATATTTAGATTAAGTTTTACCGAATTATGATGATAGTGTTGCCTAACACAGAGCACCTGGATATAAAAATAAATGAAATGATACAAATAAAGAAGGCAGGAAAGAACCATTCGAAATATATATTATTCAAGATTGCTCTCATTGAGAAACACTGTCCTAACGTATGAAAAACGTGGTGGAACTTTCGGCAGTCCATCTCCAATCAATAACCCTTCTTCTCCGATGTTGAGAGCAGATAGGTACGTCGAACGACACGGACGTGTGGAAAAATATGTCTCATCACGTCCTCGTCAGGCCGAACTTTCAATTGCCGGCATACGTATTTCGGCATTGGCACCGACAAGCTCCAGACTCCGACTCAGACGACAACGTGCTGCAAATTACAACATCCATTTCGCAAATCATCACCATGAGCACAACAAAGTGATTCAAGTCCGTGTGGGGAGTGAAAAAATATTTTTATGCTCAAGGAAAAGGATAACCATCAATACATAATTCAATAGCAAACAATAAAATGGTTTGAATAAGGCAATGATTTGGTATGTGTCAGCCATTTAAAAATTCAGATGTATGTTGCATTTCAGAGTACACCTTTTGCCGAAAATATCGCAAAATATTACAATTGGAAATTAGCCTTGGAGAATATGAAATTTACAAAGAAAAAAACTAATGAGAACTCTCTTTTCAAATAATTTTCATATGCATTTTAAACATCATGATTTATTATAACAGGATTTTTAAGCAGTTATTTGCGAGCCTCTTGTAGTTATTCGCTGGTGACCCCGTGCGGAGATCTTGTAAATATCCCTAGAGACTTCATATACAAAAAACATGATGATTGATACCCAAATTTATAATCTATGACAAAAGGTCGAAAGGACAGAAGGTCGAAAGGACAAACAAACTAAGAACAAAAAAGAGGTGAAAAATTTCCCACCAAGTAAATTGTAATGACCTTTTGTCCTTTCAACGTTTTGTGTTTAGACCTTTTGTCCATAAACCCCATATTGGTATAGTTCTTGACGTGTACCATAACGGTTTTCGCATTTTTTTATGATGCGTACTGTACATTGGACAACGGACACAAAGAACAACCAGTGAATCAGTGAAGAATTTTACGATTGACGAAAAGTTTCCTCCAACCTTAGACGGAAAACGTAACTTAATACGCAAATACGACTGACGTCGCTAGCTGCAAATCTACAAAGCCCAAACAAAGTACATGCTGATAGGCCTACTGGAGCGCGATAGGGCCCGATTAGGAAGCAGTGCACAGTGGACTTTTCTGCAAAAAAATGTCTTGAAATTCAATATCTCTGGATGCCGCTGGAATAAAATCAATCTTTTTACCGCAAAAGAAAGATTTTTTCATTGGCTAAACGATAGTGAGGTGAGAATTCACTGCACGTTATTTTTTCGTACGGTTTTGACCTATTAAAGGTCATTTTACCTTATTTTCAATGGAAGTGATACATTCATAATTCAATATCTCTGGATTCCGTTGGAATAAAATCGATATTTTTACCGCAAAAGAAAGATTTTCTCATAGGCTAAACAATAGTGACATGAGAATTTACTGCACGTTATTTTTTCGTACGGTTTTGTCCTATTAAAGGTCATTTTACCCTATTTTCAATGCGAATGAAATATTCATTATTCAATATCTCTGGATTCCGCTGGAATAAAATCGATCTTTTTACCGCAAAAGAAAGATTTTTTCATGGGCGAAACGAAAGTGAGGTGAAAATTCACTGCACGTTATTTTTTCGAACGGTTTTGACCTATTATAGGTCATTTTACTCTATTTTCATTGGAAATGATATATTCATAATTCAATATCTCTGGATTCCGCTGGAATAAAATCGATTTTTTCACTGCAAAAGAAAGATTTTTTCATGGGCGAAACGAAAGTGAGGTGAAAATTCACTGCACGTTATTTTTTCGTACGGTTTTGACCTATTAAAGGTCATGAAATTTTTGATTCTTTCGAGGTACAGAGATCGTTAGTAAATTTCATGAGTAAATTAATGGTAGAGTGAGTACTTACGGTACGTTATTTTTTTCGCATTAGTTTGTACTATCAAAGGTAAAAGTTGAGACCTTAAGCTTTCATTCCATAAAAAAAGATTGGAAATCGGTTGAGCTGTTCAAAAGTTATGATTTTTTTTAAACATTACAAATCTAATGCGCTGAGATCTACAGTGTGTGCCGATGAAAAATGACTGATTTTTTATTTTCAAAAAAATATATCTCAAAAACTAAAAAACATACATCGCTGAAAATTTGACAGTTTACGTAAAATTTTCTGAACTAAGAAACTTAGAAAAAATGAGAGCAGCAATAGCCCCTTTGGTACCGAGGTCTTCAAAACACGAAAAAACGGAAACTATTGAGTTTTTTCATGTAAAAAACACAATTTTTGAGAAATTTTATATTTTTCCCGAAAAGTCAAAATCTTTAGCCTTCATTTCGTCCAAAAAGATTGAAAATCGGTCAAACGGTTCAAAAGTTATAATTTTTTTAAAAATAAAAATTTTGCAAAATCGCGATTTTTCTGGTCACCCTATTTTGGAAATGGTCACCCTAATCAAAAAATCCAAAAATACGTGTATCCTTATTTCGGATAAGGATATAGCAAATTTTCACGGAATTCGGAGACCCACTAGATCGGTTTTTCATGGAATGGCTGTGTATATACAGTTGTGTTCAGAATAATAGTAGTGAAAGCCGATTTTCATACAAAATGCTCAACTTTGGCATGCTGTAACTTTTCATATGAGCAATCGACATGAAATTTCGGCAGTGATCTACAAATATACTCAATTTCATTATCACAAAATTGGAAAATTTTCACACTACCGGCCAAAAAGTTAAACACCAGGTGAAATCGCTCAAAATAATAGTAGTTTTAATAATTTCAATATCTACTGTATTTTTAGTTTTTAAATTATTCTTTATTCATCGTTTCAACCATTTCCACCCAAGCTATAAATGTATAAAAAAGCCATTTTTTATAAAATTGTTACTGAACAAAAATTTACGAAAAAAAACTACTATTATTTTGAGCGATTTCACCTGATGCTTAACTTTTTAGCCGGTAGTGTGAAAATTTTCCAATTTTGTGATAATGAAATTGAGTATATTTGTAGATCACTGCCGAAATTTCATGTCGATTGCTCATATGGAAACAAAGTTACAGCATGCCAAATTTGAGCATTTTGTATGAAAAT
This sequence comes from Aedes aegypti, assembly GCF_002204515.2. Lineage (NCBI taxonomy): Eukaryota > Metazoa > Arthropoda > Insecta > Diptera > Culicidae > Aedes > Aedes aegypti. The sequence goes on from NC_035109.1 coordinate 70,258,907, forward strand.
CGGCTTTCACTACTATTATTCTGAACACAACTGTATATATATGTATATATATAACTGACGCTGAAAAAGACAACTGGTAATCGAAAAGCGAGTATCTGTCAAAAGATAAGTAATCAGTATGGATTTAAATAATACTATAATCATATCAACTTTTTTGATCTTTTTCGTTGCAATTAGTAAATACTGAGTGCAGGAGTCTAACTATGCAGGTGTCACTATCGTTTTGCCCATGGAAAAAAATCTTTCTTTTGCAGTGAAAATTTCGATTTTATTCCAGCGCAAACCAAAGATAATAATTTACGAATATATTATTCCTTCCATATTATTCCATTTAATAAAGGGTAAAATTACTTTTTATAGATCAAAACCTTACGAAACAGTACCGTACTGTGAAAGCTTTTCCCATTATCGTTTTGCCCAAGAAAAAATTTTTTTGGCGGTTTAAATATTGATTTTATTGCAACGAAATCCAGAAATATTGAATAATGAATATATCATTTCCATTGAAAATAGGATAAAAAGACCTTTAATAGGTCAAACTCGTACGAAAAAATAACGTGCAGTAAATACTTACCTCACTGTAGTTTTGCCCATGAAAAAGTACTTCTTTGCGGTAAAAAGATCGATTTTATTCCAACGGATCCAGAGATATTTAATTATAAATATATCATTTCCATTGAAAGAAGGGTAAAACAACCTTTAGTAGGTCAAAACCATACGAAATATAACGTGCAGTGAACTCTCACCTCACTATCGTTTCGCCCATGAAAAAAATCTTTCTTTTGCGGTAAAAAAAATCGATTTTATTCCAACGGAATCCAGAGATATTGAATTATGAATATATCATTTCCAATGAAAATAGGGTAAAATGACCTTTAATAGGTCAAAACCGTACGAAAAAATAACGTGCAGTTAATTCTCACCTCACTATCGTTTCGCCCATGAAAAAATCTTTCTTTTGCAGTGAAAAAATCGATTTTATTCCAGCGGAATCCAGAGATATTGAATTATGAATATATCATTTCCAATGAAAATAGAGTAAAATGACCTATAATAAGTCAAAACCGTTCGAAAAAATAACGTGCAGTGAATTCTCACCTCACTTTCGTTTAGACCATGAAAAAATCTTTCTTTTGCGATAAAAAGATCGATTTTATTCCAACGGAATCCAGAGATATTGAATTATGAATGTATCACTTCCATTGAAAAAAAGGGTAAAATGACCTTTAATAGGTCAAAACCGTACGAAAAATTAACGTGCAGTGAATTCCCACCTCACTATCGTTTCGCCCATGAGAAAATCTTTCTTTTGCAGTGAAAAGATCGATTTTATTCCAGCGGAATCAAGAGATATTGATTTATGAATGTATCACTTCCATTGAAAATAGGGTAAAATAGGCCAAAACCGTACGAAAAAATAACATTATCACCTCAGTATCGTTTAGCATATGAAAACATCTTTCTTTTGCGGTAAAAAGATCGATTTTATTCCAGCGGAATCCAGAGATATTGAATTTAAAGACATTATTTTGCAGAAAAGTCCACTGTGCAGTGTCATGATAGACGGAAATAAATTCGAGGTTGTTGAGTTTGTCTACCTCGGATCCTTGATGACGGCTGACAACAACGTTAGTCGAGAAATACGATTTCACATCATCTGTAAAAGTCGTGCCTACTAAAATTTTCTCAAGAAACTACGGTCGGAAAAGATTCATCCCCGCACCAAATGTACTGTGCAGGCATGTGAATTGTTAACACTTTCTACCGCCGATCATCGATTCTGAAATTCAACCATACCACAAAGCAGCAGCAGCGTAAAACAACTGTTATATTGTAAACTTACAATACCATTACAGTACTATTTATTGTTTTGAACAGGTCACTGTATGGTATATGAGATCATTGCAATATAATGTATGGGTTGTTAAGTATCGTAACAATATAAATATAGATATTTTCTCATACATACATTTTGAAAATACAATACAATATATTGTTCATGTATTGTCATGATTTGCAATTCGTGTATTGTTGTACAATACAAAAACAATTCAACGAACTGTATTTTAATTAGTGATGAAAAGTGTATTTTCTATGGATAGTCCCCCAACTTACCGGATATTCGTGCCAACAGTAGCAAACTAATTTTAACTCCTATAGAAGTAAAGATATTTATCATGGCTGCATTCGTCGTTACAACTAATGTCAAGTGACTTCTACGAAACTACTTATTTTTACTTTTTGAATATTTTTCACCCAACATTTCTTGCTTTCTGAACTTGTTTTGTTTACTTTTTTTAGCCAAGCTACACAGAAAAAAGCAACAGTTGTTTTATGTAAAAAACAATAGAGTGTTCGATGATCGTTTTCGAACAACCAACCCGAAATAAATGATTGAAAAAAATGTTAAACAATTTCAATCACTAATATTTCGCTTTGTTTTTAATTAATTGAAATCTATTTGCGCTTACAGCAAGACCACAATCATTCCATTGCGATACATAGAAACAAGTTCCATTTTATGCTGCCTTTATCGAGCAAAAATGCAAAACCCCGAAAACCGGAAAAAATCGTATCTTCACTGTGCTCGAGTCTTTTCGCATTCGGTTTTGAATAGCAATTGGGAAGGAGAAGATTACAGTTTTGAAACGCCGTGACATTTTTCTATTTTGAACGTTTATGGTTTGCTTTGGATTTTGATGATCGTGTAGAAACATGTAAATGTCGAGGTGATAAATGTTTGCTACAGTACTTTATCCATCTCTGGTACTGTGCAACACCAAACCATTAATGGGAAATCACCCATGCGACCACTGCCTCGGAATAAAACACACGACTTTCCTCGTAAGCTACTTGACTTTGACTAACAGATCATTTCATCAGATTGGGGGTGTTGTTGAATATTTCGTATGCGTTAGGAGTGCTGTCTTCGGCGGAGTTTCAGAACTCAATACGATCTACCTATAAAAGTTGAGGATCATTCTTTTAGTTGAGAACACGCTTTTCCTGACTTGCTCTGTATAAACCATGAGAGATAGGAATACAAAATTTGTAACATATTATATCTCTAGATCCTGTTTGCTCTTGTGATACTGAACAACTTTGCTGAAGACACCATCTTTCTAAGTGGTCAGGCTACTGAGCTATCCGCAAAATAAAAAAAAAAAACGATGCTCACTAGCGCCACTAGTTTATTATTCGCGTAATTCCGTATCAGAATGACCACCGCGTGTTAGCTACTACTTTGAGCTACTGAACAACTCTTCCGAAGACATCACCCAGACAACCAGAAGTCGCATAACAGTTTACGAACAGAGTCGTTTATTTATACAAATTGCATCACACCCGCATTACATGGTGGATGAAATCGCCCAAGCAGCACACATTGTTACAAGTAAGTAACAGCAACGACTACTTAACATATGCAATAGTTACAATAGGAAACATTGTAACTTGAAAACATACTGCTATGTAACCGAAAAAGCGCAAAAAGTCGAGCCTTATGTAACTTGTTGGTCGTTACATAAGAAGTTTACTGGCGACGGATATGCAATTTGTTGATTACGCATGGGTTTTCCTGCGACAAAATAAAAGGAACGGCGTTGAACTTATTGTTTCATTCTGACAGTTTTGAAACCGAACAACCATTTTAGAATTGAATGTCAACAAATATTATGCCTATTATCTTGGAACGCGTAATTATTCACAAGTACATACTAAATTCAACATGCAGATTAAAATTTGTGGTGAAATCAATCATTTTACTTGCTCAAAATCGACGCGCTCATGAAATATCTTATAATTTTAAATTGAATAATACATGATACGTGGATTGCTTAGATAATATGCCATTGTAAATGCCATAAAAAATGGAAATTTACACTGTTACTTAAATCAGTAGTGTTTCTCATTTGTATTTCATTGTTTGTGATTCCAAAATCACTTTTTTTTTCGTATCCCGCTGTTGGATTTTCTTGATTGCCTATCATAAACCGCCATTTAATTTCATCTGGCTGCATATACACTTCCGAATAACTGTTTGAAGACAGCCAATCTTAAATAATGACAACTATTAAGAAGTTGTTAGAAAGGCTGCATATTGTGAATCCAACCATTTTAATTCATCACTGGAAAAAATATCTATGAAAACAATAACTGGTCATAAACTTGTCAAGTTCTTATATCAAAATTCACGATACGTATGAACATTTTTGGTCTGTAGTGTTGACCACTGTCAGCAAGTTACTCGTTTGTTACACATCAGTTACCCAGAAATCTTATGTTATTTTGAAACTGATGTGTAACTATACTGAAACTGCCGTTAAATTACACTGCTGTCAATAGGAGAAGAGGTGTTAAAATGAACACCTGAAGGATATCGTCTTACTTCTAATGTGAAAATGATGCATTTGCGATAAATCACTAAATAATGTGCAAAAATCCCAAAGCTAATTGACTGGAACCTTACAAAGGTATGAACATTAAATGCTCCATCCAAGAAAGCACATGGTTTGTGACGTGCTCAAATAGCTCGAAAGAAAGCAAAATCAAGCGTGTGCTAGAAAAAGGGCGCTAGTCCAATGATCGATTCTCTTCATCGATCCTCTCTTCTGTGAATAAAGGTGACAAGATGCGGTTTTGTTAGCAATTTTTCAGGGGGTCAAAATTTCCAAATCAAGCGTTACGTAATAAATGGACGCTGCCTTAGAAGCAAGACAGTTAGTGGTGCAGTAAACGTACGCACACGATCATGCTTGCATATTGCAGGCGTTTGTGATGTTATTGTTGAATAATGCTGATGCGAAAAATGTACATTTGTAAGGTTCTAATTTGTGTGTTACTTCAGCGTGGCATTACGTTTGGTAGAGTTTGAATTCAACAGCGGTTTTGGTGTTATAAAATAGGGGGTGGGGGTTTAGCCCCCACGAGTTGATTGAAGTTTAGCTCCTTCGATAAGTTTTTTAAGGACAAATTTAACACATTTTTTTGCACGTAATACAAACTATGACAGTGCACAAATGGACCTACAATAAATTTTAACAACAAAGACAACAACTGATCTGCTGTCGACTAAAAGTCATCGAGTTTACCAAAATACAATCATTTACGGGATTGACTAGAGGACCCAAACATTTTAACGTTCAATGATCCGTCATCGTCGTCATCGAAACTTCAACAGCAATTTTTCAAAACTGTAATTTACCCGTCGAAAATGTGTTCACTGTGTTTCGGTTGGAAAATAAAATACAGTGAACACATGTTCATAAAAATATTCATGATTTTGGACGAAAATCTTGAAAATTATCATGTTGATGACGAATCCTGCCCCCGTAAACGAAACTTCGTCATCCCGTGGGGCTCAAAAATTGACGTTCCCCACAAAGGTAGTAAAGAGAACATTACAAATGTAACTCAATGTTCTGTGATATGTCTACTCGCGAAATTTTCCCTAATTTATTAATTTGTTTATTTATTATATTAAGTTCTATCGCAAAATATAAAAAAAGAGATGTTTATTAACGCAGCGACACGAATTAAGACTAAGATAGATGAGTTTTCACTTATTTTTATCGTCATAAAAATCATTGAAATTTGTTTTCATGCGTAACAAGGTCGGTGTTCATTTCACCACCCTGTTCATTTTTTCACCTCTTCCCCTATGACACATTGTAACCAAACATACAACTTCATGTTGTTACACACAAGTGGCTTAGCAATCTATATGTAACCTAGTTTGTTACGTGTTTCTTTGCAACCACAAATTTAATTTCAATGTAACTTATTCATTTTGACAGCTCTAGGCTAAGTTACATGCGAGGCAAAATGCAACACCTATGTAATGTAAACAAAACGTAAGTTACAATGTAATAGCCTAGTAACCAAAATTGACAACCGTCAACAAGACATGCTACAAATTATCTTAAATGCAACTGTAATGTAATTTGTTTTATTTTTCTAAAATATTGCATTTGTTACCAATGCTACTTGGGTCGTTTGATTGATAGGTTTCCTCGCATAAAACGTTATATTTTGAGTTCATGTGTACATTTTGTTTAGTCCCGTATGTTCGTACAAAGTTAGTCGGATCAATCCGTAGCAGCTGTCAAAAGAACTTTGTTATCATAAATTAAGTCGGAAGAGTATAGATTAATTCGCAATAACATCGATACACTAGCATTGCATGCTATTTTTCATCATATTAAAATGCACGTATATCGCCTCCACTTTTTTATGTACATATAAGGCCTTTGTGCACCATCTTATACGAGAAACTTTTCACAGCAGTGCATAACGCAAAAGGTGATTCCGTTATACGTACATTCTGGTTGTCTGGGCAACCTTCCAAAACATCAGGATCTAGAGTTATCATATGTTACAAATTTTGCATTCCAGTTCATATAGTACAAGTCAGAAAAAGTGCCCCTACCGGCCAAATTCTCAACTAAAAGGATGATCTGCAACTCCTAAAGGTAGATCGTACTGACTTTTGAAACTCCGCCGAAGACAGTACTGACGAATTCCATCCAGAATGAGTCGAAAAAAATAAAAATCGTGCTCGATAGGCTTCGATTTGGATGAAATTTTGCACATGTTTTTGGTATGATAGAATAAACGTTTTCCATAGAAAAATTGATCATTTTGATTCAAATGTAACTTTTGAAAATGGCCTTTGAATTTTTGCATGCAACTTATTTGAAAAATTCTAACTCCGAAACTGTTGATTTTAGAGAAAAATGTTCTATGAAGAAATTATTTGGACTATAAGAAAAAAATATACACTAAAAAAAATATTTCATTTGTTTTCATCAAAGTTGGAGATGGAGAAATTTTTAATAAAAAAGTTTTTCTTAGAACAACTTGTGGTCGATTTTCAAAATTTTTTATTTTCGTCAAAATAAATACGTTCTGATGATACAGCATCTTGAAATGATTCTGAGCCATAATGAATACATAAATAATTTTTCTAGAAGTAGCCGTTTACGAATTATATCGAGTTTAATGCAAAACATATTATTTAAATATTAAAATAGGTAATTTTCATTAGTTATTCGTGATTATGTTGTATGGAGAAACGCGAATAACTTATGAAAATGGCCTAATTTAATATTTAAACGATATTGTTTGCATTAAACTCGATATAATTTGAAAATGGCTACTTCAAGAGAAATTATTCATATAATCATTATGGCTTAGAATCATTTCAAGATACTTATTGTATCATCAGAACGTATTTATTCTGACAAAAAATCAAAATTTTGAAAATCGACCAAAAGTTGTTCTAAGAAAAACTTTTTTATTAAAAATTTCTCTATAATAAAACTTTGTCCCAAACCTCTTTGTACTATCAAGATTCTATGGTAAAAATTGAAAAAATATTAAAAATTGGGTTTTTGTGTAATTTAAAATTCAAGTTTTATTTTTGATTTTTTTATGAAAATAAAAATTAGAAATTATGGGGCCCAGATAGCCGTAGCGGTAAACGCGCAGCTATTCAGCATGACCAAGCTGAGGGTCGTGGGTTCGAATCCCACCGGTCGAGAATCTTTTCGGGTTGGAAAATTTCTCGACATCCCAGGGCATAGAGTATCTTCGTACCTGCCACACGATATACACATGCAAAAATGGTCAATGGGCATAGTAAGCTCTCAGTTAATAACTGTGGAAGTGCTCATAAGAAGCAGCTGAGAAGCAGGCTTTGTCCCAGTTGGGACGTAATGCCAGAAAGAAGAAGAAGATGAAAATAAATGAAATATTTTTTCAGTGTATATTTTTTTTTATAGTCCGAACGGTTCACTACAACTTCTTCATAGAACATTTTTCATTCAACAGTTTCGGAGTTAGAATTTTCCAAATAAGTTGCATGCAAAAATTCATTGGCCATTTTCAAAAGTTACACTTGAGTCAAAATGATCATTTTTTCTATGGTAAACGCTTATTCTATCATACCAAAAGAGTTCTGTTTGATCTTTCGACCTTGACGCTTGCTTTTGCCGGAGCGAGCGACGAGGGCAGGATCAAACATGTCGCGCGTCGATCTCGTAAGTGAAAAAGTGGCGTGATCGGGGAGTTCGGTTGGAGTAAGTTAAAAAGCTTGCTCCTGGGCAGTGCGTCAAGAAAGCCCGAGCTGTCGTCCGTGTTTTTTTTCGGGTCGCGTGCCAATTTTTTTTTTTCTGAGTTCTAGCCGAGCAAACGAGTGAAGCTGAAAGTGGATTGTGGCTGCTCAGTCAAGGATAACGGATCAATTGGTGAGCTCGTTTCATGCTACTATTTCTAATCTATAAAATATGTATGACTGCACATTTAATCGTTACAATGGTGGGATGTAAATATGATGTTTCAACAAACTATGGATGGTTCGTCACTGTGAGTGTCGATACAAACTCTGATTCATGATTTATTTATGTTTAACATTTTTTTTTCAGAACACCCCTTATATACCTTTATTTTTGTAATTAAAAAAACTTTGAATGGTTCGACACTACAAGTGTAGACTTGCGAAAGGTTCACTTTATTCAACAAACTTTGGAGGGTTCGCCACTGTAAGTGTCGGCATAAGAATAAGAGTGTTCTATGATGTCCCAACCAATTGAGTCTTTTGTTTCTTTTCAAATGAGTAAAATATAATAACACATGCTTTCGTACTGACAGCTGTAGGAATGTTACATTTAGGTATTTGTTCAACAAACTTTGAATGGTTCGTCACCTCAAGTGTCGGCATAATTTTCCTCTACATAGAAATTATATGAACAATTATATTTACGTATAAGCATGTATATATCTCACAAATCATTGTTTATCATGGTCTAATCGCTTATCAAAGTGAATCCTTTGACCCAACGATCCTCCCCATTAACAAACATCCCTCCCAGTAACCTTTGTGGAGATACAGAGGCAAACACGGTCTCCAAATAGCAAAGGTTACACACTAACATTCCTTCCCCCAATCCCACCTGACTGCAAGGACGTGGCCGGCGCCGTTATTGACCTTGTATAAATAGAGGCACTGAATTATGCACACTGAAGAAGATTATGGCCAATCCCAGCTGAACTTCTAGTTGATTCTTTGTGCATTTTCACTGACTTCGGTCAACCACGGAATAGCAACCATTGATGTGTAGTCAGTCTAAGCTAAGCTAAGCTAAGCTAAGGTAAACGCTTATTCTATCATACCAAAAACATGTGCAAAATTTAATCCAAATCAAACATGGTCATGTTCTGTGACTGACTGATTTGACATGGAATCCGTCTACTGTGCTATCTTCTAACGCATACGAAATATTCAAGAACATTTGTAATTTATTGTAGGGTACAAAAAAGCTTCAAAAGTTGTTTGTTGGCTCACTGTGGGACTTAAGAGAGGCGTGCTTAACCACTTAAATACTTTCTCCACTGCTCCTATGCCTCGATCTCTCTCGAAACTACAATTCCCATATTCTTCGGGGGATAGCTGTGCTCATGCACTTTATTTATTTAAATAAAAAATGAAAAAGAGAAAAACCCCTTTAAGTGACTTCCTTTCGAAATCTTTCCCAAGTAGGTAGGAGGAGATCCCCCAGTACCGGATAGCACCCAATACCGGACAAAGTCGAAAAATTGAGAAATCATGATCCAATTAAGATGGTGTATTAGAAAAAAAGAAAGCTCTTTTAGAGGGTAAGGTATGGATGTGGCAAATGCATTGAATTGGCAATGGAAAACTTTTCATGGAGTAAAAAGTTCAATGATATCCAAATTTACAGACTTCGAGGCATTTCCAGATCGTGTCCGGTATTGGGAGCCACCTTTTATGACAGGTCAACTTGGTACTAAAACACGTCATCAAAATGCAATGCCTTAATTCATATTTATATTTTCAGATTTATTTTTGTACGCTACAAAAATGGTAGTATTTGTCATAAATGGGCACCAAGACTGCATAAATCAATAGTTTTTGAATAATGAAGTGTCCGGTACTGGGGGATCTCCCCCTAAAACACCTCTTCATTTTTTCATATAACGTTACAAACCAAAAAGAAAACTTAAAACTAAAGGCTCATACGGCAAAGATAAACCATAGCAATGCTACAAACTCCAACATGAATCCAAGTTATCTGAAGTCTAAGGTGATTTTCAAAACAGGATGAGGGAGGGGTTCTTCCAATGCTCATGCACTTCGTCAAACTCAGCTTCTAGTTGTTCTGCTAGTTCACTGTTGGAGCTTGATGTCGTCCAAAACGCTGCTCACTAAGACATTTCTACGGTGTCTGCGACTACTCGTTTTGTCTAACTGGCGGTTGAATCTCGCTGGGGCTTTCTACTGTTTTCAGTGTGACGACCCATTCTATTCACGTCAAAGCCCTGTTCAACTTCTACTGGACGCTCATGTGCATTTCGCTACTCTACGACTGCTCATTCTCCGCTGCTCTGCACAAATTGCTGATGCTGCTTTCCAAGCACTCCTGGTTGGATGCCGAGGTAGTTTCTGATTGGAAGATGTTTTCCGGCGCCCTGACGACCTAAAACTGGTGGTTTGTGACGATCGTTGCTACTCGGCCTAGCCCCCCACAGTGGAGCTAGCCTACTCTGGCGAAGAGCTTTCCGACATAAGAATATCTCCCGAACCGATGTTTGCGCTACGCGTTTCTTCATGTTTCGATGCTGACCGGTGGAGTGCCGCAGTCGATCCAGCGTTTCCGGTTGGAGGATGGCTTCCGGTTTACTGGCATTCCAACGAATCAAGCCGGTGATACGGTACGTACTACTCAAAGTAGTCCTCTGCGGTGGATCTATCCTACTCCGAAGAAGATTTCCCCGGAGGCGAAAGATCTTTCAAACCGATGCTATCCAGGCAGATACCAAGGGCGGTTCTGCGATTCCGATGGAGGGAAGCTTTCGGTTCACAGGCACCTGGACGACCATTATCCGGTGCATCTACGTGATCTACTAAATAAGCTTACTCCGAGGCACCTCGACGACCATTTGCCGGTGCTGTTTCGCGAATTAGTTAGCTAAACATCGGCGGTGGATTTGACCTACTCCGACTTGATGTTGGTCGGCCAAGTGCCAGGGTCGGTTCTGCAATTCCGGTAGGAGGATGCCTTGCGGGTTGCACGTACTCCGACGATTACCTACGCTACGCCCACTCTATTCGACTATAGGGAACTGTCTACTAAGGAACACCTACCCTAGTTGACCTGGCAAACGTTATGTTGTCATGTAGAAGGTTGGACTGGTGGTGAATGCGTCCAAGACAAAGTACATGCTAGCTGGTGGGGCCGAGCGCGACACGGCTCGTCTAGGTAGCAGTGTTACCATAGACGGGGATACGTTCGAGGTGATCGACGAATTTGTCTACCTTGGATAATTGCTGACGGCTGACAATAACTTTAGCCGTGAAATACGGAGGCGGATCATCAGTGGGCCCGACTTCCACTACTATAGCCTCCAGAAGAAGCTGCGGTCAAAAAAGATTCACGCCCGCACCAAATGTACCATGTACACAATGCTCATAAAGCCGGTAGTCCTCTAAGGGCATGAAACGTGGACGATGCTCGAGGAGGACCTGCAAGCACTTGGAGTCTTCGAACGTCGGGTGCTTAGGACGATCTTTGGCGGTGTGCAGGAAAACGGTGTGTGGCGGCGGAGGATGAACCACGAGCTCGCCCTACTCTACGGCGACCCCAGTATCCAGAAGGTGGCCAAAGCTGGAAGAATACGATGGGCAGGGCATGTTGCAAGAATGCCGGACAGCAACCCTGCAAAGATGGTGTTCGCGTCGGATCCGGTTGGTACAAGAAGGCGTGGAGCGCATGAGCTAGATGGGCGGATCAAGTGCGTATCGATTTGGCGAGCGTGGGGCAGAACCGAGGATTAAGAGATGCGGCCACGAACCGAGTATTGTGTCGTGAAATTATTGATTCAGTGTTATCTGTTTAGATGTTAACTAAATAAATGAAATGAATGAGAAGGTTGAACAGCATTCACTGTTTATTTTAACTTTCTTAGAAGTTTTCCCATATTTCTCAGTTTTCGTTTATTTTTTTATACAAACTTTTTTTAAACTATGGCATATTTTTAACTATTTTGTTGGCTTCGTTTTTATGAAAAACGGAGTATTAGCCTTTTTAAAACGCTTGTTTATTTGGCTGCCTGAGTGAACCTGGGGAATATCCTGGACCAGCCTGGCCCTGGTAGGTAAACGTGAGTCAGTCATCTTCGTCGTCGTCGCCGCGACACAACCGTTGGACGCAACGTGATGATCAGAGAAATTCAGCAGAATTACGACGACGGACCCCTTTTGGTTGTGCAAATTGCCAGCGAAACGACGCCATGGAACCGGAAGCATGAAACGGTGGAAAATTGCGCCCTGCTTCGGTCGGACGGGCGAGATTTGCGAGGGAGAAGGTGAGTTGGATTTTTTCCTCTCGCTATGCCGGTAGCCGGTGAGTGTGTTTGTATTATCGTATTTGTTGAGACCAGTGCGACAACGCAACGGACGCACAGTGTCGCGGGACTTCATACAAAAGTTGGACAGAACCTCAGAAATTGTTCAAAATGGCTGAAAACTTGACCATATGTCAATTTTAGAAGGCTGGTTTCTGTTTCGGTGTTGATTTTTACACATCATGGGTATTTTTAGTCAATTCACATTTTTACTTGGAACTTTTAATCTCATTCATGATGTAACCACATACGAATGGACGAAACAATTGGAACAAATTTCATAAAAATCCATCACCCAAATCACAACAAGGTAAGGTTCAAGGACAAAGTGTCGAAAGACAAAAGTCGAGTTCCAAAACATCGAAAGGACAAAACGTCTAAAGCAATCGATTTTTAACAGCGCTTTGGAACTGTGTTCCAGATGTCTTTAGTCATATCGTGTTCGAATAACGTTTTTGCGTTTTGTTCCTTCAACATTTTGTCCCTTTGACATCTTATCTTTCGAAGATGCTCACGGAGAACAAATTATATTTTATAATACATTTTCCGGTTCAATGAACTAGAATTGGACAATACATTTGCGACTTTTTCGATTTTCCATACAAAACGGACAAGTTTTTCCAGAAAAATATTTGAAATATTAAATTTTTAGGTTTTGTCCAGCTTCCCGCTACTGTTGTTCGGTGTGGCTCCGACGACGTTTTCTGGTAGCGCCAATGATTTGGCAAAAAGTCAGAAACGCGCGTAAAACTTCGCCGGGTGAAGAATGGAGCGCTGCTGGCTGCGTTTGGTTCGCTGCACAGGAAAATGGTGATAAATCATAGAGTTAAACGAGTAACGGAAATTCAACATTTCGGTAGCTGCCGGCTTGTGGCAGAGTCCGCATTTGTCACGTTGAATGAACTATTTCCATTGTAGTAGCTGACACTGCGGGCTGGTGTAAGGGAAGAAGGTTGAAATTTAAGTCAATCGACTCCGTAGGACGAATTGTAAATTTAAAATGTCCAAACGATAATGTGAGTTTTTTTGTATTGAAGATTTAACCAAGCATTTATTTATTTTGCCAAGATAAAGTCGCACACTGTGTTTCATGAGATCTTCCGCTAGGTTATTGTATTCATAAAATATATTTTGGAAAACAAAATCTTAAGTATACTAAAGTTATCCTTACTGCCCTTTAGAGACTTTAAAACACACGACTAGCGTAGTGAATCAAACCCGTTTTCCCGGAGCGCTGTATTTATTCAGTTGAAGAGCCATTGCAGTAATATCTGGTAAATACCTAAAGTACTGGTTGAAACTTGTTTACCGGGAAAGTTTTTGAATCTTTAAATCACATTTTATGTTTTATCAAGGCAAGTATTTGTAAATGACGATATGCTGCAAGAAATAACTCAATTTGCATCATATTATACTGCCTGCGAAAAAATAATGAAGATTGTCGTGTCGCATGATATGGATTGCACTCATCGGATCAATGTCCTTTTTCAGGGTCGGCTCTAGAACATCCCGCAAGTGCTAGTAATGAATCCTATGTTACAAAAAAATATTCAGTTTGCATCGTATTATACTCCTGATGAAAAGTTTTGAAGGTTTATCTATCGCATAATAGGGTTTATCATCATCGGATTGATGTCATATTCTAGGGTCACGGAGTGGATTCCATAACATACCAGGAATACTTGTTAATGACCCTTTTGTTGCAAAAAATTATTCAGTATGCAATGCATCGTATAATACACCTAGCGAAAATTCTCGAATTATGTCCTTTTCCAGGGTCCAGAAATAGGCTCCGGAACATCTCAGAAGTACTTGTAAATCACCCTATACCTCCCTCGTGAAAAAACTCGCGAGATTAGGTTTGCAATTATCGGTTTGATTTCTTTTCCAAAGGTCCCGGAATCGGGTCTTTGATATTTGCAGATGGGCTTATGCTACACACAACTACTAATTATGCATTGTATTATACTTCCGATGTAAAACCTTAAATATTGATGTGTCACATAATATGGTTTGTGCTGTCCTCAATTGATGCCCCAGAAATCGGTTTTAGGGAATCTGGAACCGGCCAGAACGGTTACGAATGAGTTGCCAAAGTTGAAATATACTAAAAGTTTTTGATCCAGTTACAAATACTGTGGCTTTGTTTTGTTCCCCTTGGGTTCCCAGTACAGGTCAAGAAACTTGAATGATGTTGTGGTGTTGTGTTAAAATTTTATTGAAATCACTTGATTTTTTTGGTGATTTGGATAAAAGATCAAGAAAATTTTGTTGTGGAAAATATTTCTGGGACGTAAAGGTTAAGATACGGTTCTCCTAAAACCTATTAGTCTCAGCCCAATGTATCTGGTTTGAGAATATTTTAACGATTTAAGGCAGGCCTGCCCAACCTTTTCGGCTCTTTTTTAACATAATTGGTTGGTGCATTCGTAAGAATAGACCGTTTGAACAAAACCAGCCTCAAATGAAAGCTTGGTAGTATATTTGAATAATCCATGCTGCAAATTTGAAATTTATGTATTTCATCCTCTTTGCTACCGATGCAAATAAGTCCAAAAACTGATCCGGCCCGCGGGCCGGACTGATTTTTACCTTTGATTGCATCGCTAACGAAGAATTTGATATAAATATAAAATTTTCAACGTGGATTAGACAGATATACTAGCAAGCTTTCATTTGAGACTAATTTTGTTCGTATCGCTCTATTCTTGCGAACGCACCAACAGTTTATGTGGAAAAAGAGCCAGGGCTGATTTAACCCTCAAAGCCCGGGACAGACCTTTCATTTTCAATTGACTGGTGCTCTGGGACAAATAAGTTTAACGAAATGCGGTTTTCACTACGATCGATGGGATGAGTTAGACTTCCTGCGAGTGGTGTTTTCAAACCGGAAGTTCAAGTCTGGACATGTTTTTCAAGCGGAAATAAGTGTTCCCTAGCCACATATTTTATAACTTTGACAACGAAACCAATGTTTAACGATAAGTTTTAGCTAGTTTTAGACATTATGTAGCGGACCAAGGCTAGAATACAGTATTTGGTTTATTTTCTTGCATGGGACGAAAACCGGAACCTGGTTCCGGAAGTACTTTATGAGTAGGAGCCGAGGCAAAGGAACACATGCAAATTTGACATGAAGCAACATATGCGGCTACTTGAATGTCATGAAATCATCTCAGTAAGCTAATGCAAGACATAAATTCTCAATATTGTCAATTGTACCATATGACCAAGGCTGGAATGTAGGGTCACTTCCGGTGAACCAGGAGACAAATATGGATGAAGCTCAAAACTAGGCATGCGACTGCTCAAACTTCATGAAATAGTCTCAGCGTTGCTGTAAGAATATGCTTCTTTCCTATATGGACACTTAGACCAGATTGTCAAACGTTGTCCGGATGCTGAGGTCACTTCCGGTGAATCTGTAGACAAACATAAATAACAGGTAAAACTAGACATGTGACCGTTCAGACTTCATGAAAAAACCCCAGCGTAGCTGTAAGAACATGTTTCTTGCCTGCATGGACACTTCGACCAGATGATCAGACAATGCACTATGGTCCAGGAATCAGTTTTACGCGGAAAGATGCATTTTGAGCTTTAGAATGAAACATTAGACAAAAACAGTCTTCTACAAAGTTGTTTGTATTAGTTGAGCCCTTTGTTTGGTTTTATTGAAAATTAGGGTGGACCACATTTTCGTAGAAATTGTGTAACTAACTTTCTCATTTGTAGAAATTATATCATACATGCTTGAGCAAAGTTGTAGACCATTCAATTTCAAGCAACTTTGCCAAAAAAAGTGTTTTTGTATCTCTTAAATTGACCGATTTAGAGCTTTTTTCCTACGGTGACATAGGGTGGTCCGAACAAAACTGGTTTTCTGGCTCTAGAGTTTTCAATTCAAATTTCTCATCAAAGTAGTCTATGAAACACTTTTAGAGCTTTAAAAAATGCGTAATTTGGTGAGTGAAGAAACTCGCTATCTCCTTCCGTTTAGGAGTTATTGTTGTTTTTCTCTCAAAAACATGCCTACTTTGATTGTGAATATCTCTGATTGGGGCAAATATAAAAAATATCTTTTGACGGCATTTAAAAGACAAAATAAAATTGTAAATTATATCAAAAAATTACAGATGTGTTATTTTTGTAACTCTAATAAAACGTCTTGAAAAACAAAGGATTTTAAGTAGAAAAATTTTAATAACTTTTGAACCAAAATAGATATCATCAATATTTTTGCATTTTTCCTTCACTCACCAAATTACGCATTTTTTAAAGCTCTAAAAGTGTTTCATAGACTACTTTGATGAGAAATTTGAATTGAAAACTCTAGAGCCAGAAAACCAGTTTTGTTCGGACCACCCTATGTCACCGTAGGAAAAAAGCTCTAAATCGGTCAATTTAAGAGATACAAAAAAACTTTTTTTTGGCAAAGTTGCTTGAAATTGAATGGTCTACAACTTTGCTCAAGCATGTATGATATAATTTCTACAAATAAGAAAGTTAGTTACACAATTTCTACGAAAATGTGGTCCACCCTAATTTTCAATAACACCAAACAAAGGGCTTAACTAATACATACAACTTTGTAGAAGACCGTTTTTGTCTTATGTTTCATTCTAAAGCTCAAAATGCATCTTTCAGCGTAAAACTGATTCCTGGACCACTGTGCAATGTCCGGATTTTGAGGTCACTTCCGGTGAATCAGAAATAAACATAATTGACAAAACTAGGCATGTGACCGCTCAAATCTCAAGAAATAACTTCAGCGTTGCAATAAAAACGTGCTTTTGTTTGTATTGTATACTTGTATACTTCGGCCAAATGAACAGACAATGGCCGGTTTCTGAGGTCACTTCCGGTGATTCAGGGAACATACATGAATAATAGGTAAAACTAAAAATGCGACTACTGAAACTTTATGAAATAACCTCAACGTTGTGGTAAGAACATATTTTCTTGCATCAATCGATACTTCGGCCAAATAACCAGAATATGAGCGGATTTTCAGGTCACTTCCGGTGAACCAGGAGATAACATAGGTAATATGTACAGCTGTGTTCAGAGTAATAGTAGTGAAGCCGATTTTCATACAAAATGCTCAACTTTGACATGCTGTAGCTTTGTTTCCCTATAATTTTGGCAGAGAACTACAAATATACTTAATTTCATTAACACAAAATACTACCATTATTTTGAGCGATTTCACCTGGTACTTAAATTTTAACCGGTGGTGTGAAAAATTTAATATTTTGTGATAATAAAGTTGAGTACATTTGTAGTTCTCTGCCAAAATTTCATGCCGATTGCTTATAGGGAAACAAAGCTACAGCATGTCAAAGTTGAGCATTTTGTATGAAAATCGGCTTCCACTATACTATTATTCTGAACACAACTGTAAGACCAGACGTGCGACTCCAATCTTCATGAAACAATCTCAGACTAGCTGCTGGAACATGCTTTATATCTTCATTGACTTTTCGTCAAGTTGAACAGGAAAAGACAGAATTCTGAGGCCACTTCCGGTGAATCATGAAACAAACATGGATGAAGCTCTAAACTAGGCTTGCGACTGCTCAAACTTTATGAAATAATCTCAGCATTGCTGTAAAAACATGATCCTTGCCTGTAGAGACACTTCGGCCAGACGACCAGACAATGACCGGATTTTGGGGCCACTTTCGGTGAATCAGAAGACACACATGAATAAAGTATAAAAAGAGAAGCGCGGCTATCCAAACTTCATAAAATCGCCCAAGCTCTGCTTTGCTGTTTGCAATTGTCAAATACCGCTATAACAATTTTGTACACATTTTTTGATAAAAGAGACCTGATTTCTTTTTTCATATTTGTTGCCTGATTCAGCAGAACGGATCTTAAAATTCGGACATTTGGCTGAAGTTTTGATACATGCAAGAAACATGTTCTCTTGATTCACCGGAAATGAACTCAAAATCTGGATATTGTCTGGTTATATGGCTGTAGTATCAGTACATGTTAAAAGCATGTTCATACAGCAACGCTGAGGCTGTTTTATGAAGTTTGAGTAGTCGCATTTTTAGTTTTACTTTTTATCCCTGTTTGTTTCCTGAATCACCGGAAGCGACTTCAGAAACCGGCCATCTGGTCATCTGGTCAAAGTGTCCATACAGGCAAAAAGCATGGTCTTACAGCAATGCTGACGTTCTTTCATGAAGTTTGAGCGGTCGCATGTCTAGTTTTACCTGTAATTTATGTTTATCTCCAGATATGCCGGAAGTGACCTCAGAATCCGGTCAATGTTTGGCAATCTGGCCGAAGTGTCCATATAGGAAAGAAGCATATTCTTACAGCAACGCTTAGACTATTTTATGACGTTCGAGCAGTCGCATGCTTAGTTCTGACTTCATTCATGTTTGTCCCCCGGTTCACCGGAAGTGACCCTACAACCCAGCCTTGGCCACATGGTAAAATTGACAATATTGAGAGTTGATGTCGTGCATTGATTCTCTGAGATGATTTCATGACGTTCAAGTAGCCGCATTGTCGCTTGGGGACAAATTTACCGCGGCACCAACCCGTAAAGTACTTCCGGAACCCGGTTCCGGTTTTCGTCCTATGCTAGAAAATTAACCAAATGATGCATTCTTGCCCTGGTCCGATACATAATGTCTAAAAATAGCTAAAACCTAACGTTTGACATTTGTTTCGTTGTTAAATTTGTAAAATATGTGACTAGGGAACACTTATTTCCGGTTGAAAAACATGTCTAGATCTGAACTTCCGGTTTGAAAACCCCACTCGCAGGAAGTCTAACTCATCCCATCGATCATAGTGAAAACCACATTTCGTTAAACTTATTTATTTATGAGCACCAGTCGATTGAAAATAAAAGGTCTGTCCCGGGGCTTTGAGGGTTAAGGTCTTTGTACATAGTTCCTTAAGATTCGAATTCAGAAAAGACCAATACGTTTTTGCTATACGGAATCCATAGTTTTTCTTGTAGAGGTTCTCAGTTGCTATTGACGAAGAACATATCAATGAATCCGGTCAGACACAGGGTGTTCAGCGTATTGGTCTTTTCTGATTTTGAAACTATTTGAGCTTTTGATCCGCAGAAACCATGAAAGACTAATTGGTTTTAGGTGTACCCTATTTTAACCTTTACGTCCCAAGCCTATTCTCCACAACTAAATTTTCGTAATCTTTTGTCCAATTTTTTTTTGTTGTGTATAGGGGAAATTGCAATTTTAAATTGAGATAGGTATGAATGCATATGAAAAATTAAATAAAATTAATTATTACAAACGGAATTGTGATGAAATTATGATCTTAAAGACATGACTGTCCCATATAAAAAAGTGGGAATTCAGAACTTAACGTTTGACCCCTCTACTATTAACATCACTTTTAAACCACGAAAACATATTGAAATCGCTATAACTTTTTTGTTTTCCAATATTCTAGCACCATTTTTAACGAGTTCTTTAAAATCTCTTCCGAAATTCCTTGGGACCAACGCTTAGCCATAACCCACGTAAATATCTCAGGCAACAGAATATTTATCTCATTCAGACATACACTCTTCTGAACAATACATTGATGAGAGTATGTCGTGAAAATTTGAAAATAAAATGTTCCAGTCGTCTTTGAGTGATGAGCATTGATGTGTGTGCTGGTCAAATAAAAATTTTGAAAGCTTCAAAAAACATTATATCGTAATTTTCAGATAATTTCAAGAATACTCCATCAAATTGTATTTGTATGATTTTTTCAGCGTAGCTCCACACTTTATTTTTGTTTATAAATTGACGTAAAATAAACCCACCTAAGATATTTTATATGGAACATTTCGGTTCCCCAAGGAACATCAGAACATTTTTAAAACTAGATCGCCAATGATAGACATTGATATGGGTTCTTAAAACAGAAGTGTTTTTTGAGAAGTAGAGAAAAAAGTGGTGCAAAAATATCGAGAAACAAAAAAAGTTATCAAGGTTTGATTACCTTACCTACCTTAGCTACCGGTAGAGCATAGCATATCATAGACTGACTGTACATGTCAACGGTTGCTACTCTGTGATTGATCGGAACTGGTAAGAATTGCACAACGATCCAAATGAATAAGGGGTGGGAGTTTCCGCTTACTCTCGAAGTGCAATTTTGGCAGATCTCATATTATTGATCAATAACGGCGCCGGCCAAGTCCTTACAGTCAGTTGGAATGGGAGAGGAATGCTAGGATGTAATGATTGTTGCTTCTAAAGACCGAGAATGCCTCTGCATCTCCGCAATCACCACGGGAAAGGGTGTTTATAAATGCGGAAAGAAGAACACAACTTTTACCTAAAACTATTTTTGCATTTTGTCTCGGGGTGAGATAATATTTTTAAGTAGAAGATTAAAAATTAAAACGTTGAACTATTCAAAGGCTATTTTTAGTATCGACAAGAAAAAAAAATTATGCATCATAAAATTATATTTAATAAGAATAAAGGTTTATGCCGACGCTTGTAATGACGAACCATCCATAGTTTGTTTATAATTACAAAATTATTGAAATAGTAATGCAAATTTTATAAAAGAAACTGTACAGGGAATCTTTGTGAAAACGTAATGCTGTAGTACTTCGATATTCATAATATCGAACTATTCAAATTATATTTTAAGTAATTGCAAAACAGTAATGTAAATATAAGGATTTTTAAAAACAGAATGAGGGTTTATACCAACACTTGTAGTGATGAACCATCCATAGTTAATATTTGATATACAAAAAACGTAACGTTGTCTTCCTATATATGAGTAATCATAAGCATGAAACGAGCTCACCAGCTCATCCTCGACTGAACACGAACATCTTTTTGCACACACACGGACACGCTTAACCTTGATTCCATTACTCGCTCCACAGAAACATGTTACACAATGACAGGACCACACACTACCCCACAGCCCAGCAAATCGCGCGCAAACAGAGAAACAAAAAATGGAACTGCCCCATCGATGACACGAGGAAAAAATGAAGGCCCATAAGTTTGTGAATACAATAAAAAACTAAAAACAGGTTAATGATTACAAAAAAAATGACAAATCAAATTCCAAACTTAGCCGAACACAATGCATATTCAAGATCATTTGAGAAGAATATTCATAAAAAGTTCTAACAATCCATATCTTGAGATAGTTTCACTCTGAATGTGAACAAAAATTCACTAAAAATCTAAAGAAAAAAACACTCTCAGGGTCAGACAGCTTCGCTCAAAATTCACTTCGAATTCTGAAAAGGATCCAACCAAAATTCTGGAAAATTCAACTTAAATCCCGAGAATAAATCGTCCAGAATTCTGAGAGGAATGCTTCACCCAGAATTCTGAGAGAGTATCATTCAGAATTCTGAATGGGATACTCTTAAAATCCTGGAAGGGATTCTCCCAGATAGGGTTTCTTTCCGAATCCTAAGATGGATTCTTCCAGAGTCCGAAAAGGGACTCTCCTGGAATGCGGGGGAAAATTTTCCCACAATACTGAAAGGGGCACTCTAACCAATGAAGTCAAATGTTTTTTAAACATTGGAATTCTTATTGCACCCTTCCTTGCGAAATATGGGCCTTTCCATATCTTGTATGCCAAAGACTCTACAGAAAATCTTTCGAAGAAATAAGATGAAAAATTTCATCCAATTGATCTTTAGCTTACGATTATTTTTCCTTGAAGTAATAAAGTTTTAAGAAGAAAAAAAAATAGTGTGAAATAGACGACAGAAATATTCTCAACTATAACACTGCTTACGTGTCATGTGTTACTCATATAAGTAGGGACAATGGAAATTCGCGATTTCGCGGGAGCCGCGAAATCCGCGAAATTTGGCCTTCGCCGCGAAATTCCGAAAATCCCGCGAAATGTCCCAAAATTTGTTAAATTTAGAGAATTTATATGACAATCCCTGTAAATTTAAGATGTTTGCTTATGAAAATGGGTATTTTTTTTAATTCGAGGTTCCATCAGAAATGTTCTGATCGTTTAGTTTCAAGTTGGATGGTTTTCTTGTTGTGTTTTTAATTGTGAATTGACAATATAACATAAAACTAATCATCTAAACTTGAAAAATGAATACAACTTGTAATGAAGTTCCGTTGAATTTACATATAAATATCTAATATTTTCACTGTAAACATGCATTTTCATATGAAATATGGTCATAACTATGGGACCGCGACAAGACCGCGAAATTTTGGTTTTATCGCCCGCGAAATTTCAAAAATTTTGCCGCGAATTTCCATTGTCCCTGCATATAAGGTAAGAATATAGTGAAACCAATTAACACAAAATGAGGATTAGAAGGTAATTATGAATTATTAAATTCTTAAACAAAACACAGCTTCAGTAATTGAGTTAGTGTTCGGTTAGGAAATGATATTTTTTTCTTTAGTGTTCCTTTGAAAAAGTCTGGCGATGGGTATTTTGAATGACAAAGCAGATCACAGATCATCAGACGTTAGAAATATATTACAATTGTTACTCTGTGTCATAAATCATGCTCCATATTATGCTATTGACAGTATGAAAATCACATTATACTACATTTACATGGTAGAATTACCGCTCCTAGAATTTTTGATTATGCACCTACTTTGATTAATCCTCGTACCGTTTTGATTCATATTACGGACACTTAAGGCCTCAGTGAAGTATAACCCAGCTTGGACCATACAAAATAAATCATTCTGTATGATTTTTTAGCGTTATCGAGCGTCGGAAGCCCTCAACTTTCGGATGGTGGGTAAAGAATACGCGTCCGCAACTTGAATAATTTTAAATAAATCAAAACGTGTGGCCTTTTCATGATTCTTATTCCGGACGCTCCCTCACTTTTGCCTCATATTCCGGACGCTTTGATTCGAATTACGGACAGCTCATGATAATCATTAATGGAACAGTCAAATCATCAATTGAAATCGTTCAACCACTTAAGAGACGTCTAAGGTAGTTGGGCATTATAAATTTGCAATGATATTTATGGAAAAAACCTAATAAAACGAGCCTCGAAAATGAGAACTTTTGGACGGCGAAAATTGAAACATTTCGTGTGAAATGTTTCCCATACAAATGAGAGTGTCCGGAATTTGAAGCTGTCCGTAATATGAATCAAAACGGTACTAAAAAAATTCCGTCATTGGGTGTTGGAAAGATGTTAAAAACCCATTTTGTATGCTTGTCTGTGACTTTGCATAGACAGCACGTAAGATGTTCGTGCATCGTGCTCATAAAGCCATTTATTTTAATATGGTGCCTTATGGTCGACACATAAAAAACTATCCTTTCACGAATATTAAAATCCGATGTAAAGCAAAAGTCAGCGGCAAATCCCATCGGGATGCTCGCCGTCCACGCCAATGAATGCATGGATCCCACCACCCATAAAGCAATATTTTCAGATGCTTTTATGGACATTATTAGGTTGATATGATAATCTTTTTATGAGACTTTCCTCTCGCTCACCTCACCCATGGATTTTCCCAGAAGCGCAAACCACAGCTTTCTTCGTCATTGTCGTTCATCTGAAAACAAACACGAGCCATGAAGGCAGCAGAGCGCTACCTCGCTTCTCCAGTGTCTGAGACTGAGACTGTGAAATGTGAACACCATCACCATATCACCGGGGTGCCCTGGCGGCTGCCACCGTTACGTTGTGTCGTACACAGGAAGACAGCGAGCTTCCTTGTCTTACGTGCACTGCCTTTAAGCTGGAGGCATTTAGCTTTCAGAAAGTTCGAAATTCCAACCAGCTCCCTTTCGGCTCCATATTACACCACCCAACTGTCAAGCAGCGTGTGGCATTAGGGTGGACCATAATGATCAAACTATAAATATCTTAAGTTACACCATCAAAATTGTTCATTTGGACCCCCAGAAGGTATTTGAAGTTTGTATGGAGAAAACCAGGATTTCCCTGGGGTGTAATGAACAGAATTGTTTTTGAGCCAGCCCAACCGAGACAAGGACACCATCAGAGTTCGGTGACATACTCTAGAGCAGCATACTGCCCTTATCTCTTGGCGAGGAAGCGAAAAAATACTAAGCAAATTAAATTAGGCTACCAGAACTAGTTTCGGCCAAAGATTTAACTTTGGTTCCTAAATTGACCAATCGCATTGATTCCTTATGAGAGTGGCCAAATTAGGAGTACTGTTGCTAAGCCTCGATTCTGTTGAGCACACCATGTCTAGTTTACTATCACTACTCTGCTCACTACTAATTTGCTGCCTCAATTTGTTGAATTCGGTAATTTTCAAAATTTGATATATATTAGTTCGATAAATATTGAGTTTATTAAAAAAACAAAGCACAGTATCATCCGACATCAAAAGTCACGAACTAAATGATAAAAATTTATCGACTAGAGCGCACCCTTTGGTCAAAAATATAGTTGGGAGCCTGGGTGTAACTTAAGATTTTCGTATTTGGATCATTTTGGGCCACCCTAGCGTGGCATGGACGGCAATGTTTCTACGTATGTATCACATCGTCATAAAAAGACCGTAAAAATCCTCTTTTCGCGACATTACCTGCCTCCGAGTGGGCCACCCTCCAACTCCTCTAGCATTGTAGTCGCTGAATGTCACCGCAAAGTCCTCGGAGTTTGGGAGTTAATCGGATCATCAGCCGGCGCCTTGTGGGAAACAATGGCGGAATTCACTTTTCGGCGAATGCCAAGTAGGTATGACAGGAATGGAAATCCTTGCTTTCACTTGTGACGGTGGGCAACAAGACGGTAGCGTTAGGAATTGTGTAAATCGTATGTCATGCGGCACATCTTTTTTCTTCTTCGGTGTTGGATAGGTAAACTGGCGCGAAAGTCACCTCTGCTATCTGCACGCACATATGTCATCATTTTGCAAGTGATTTATGTCGGGGCTTGTGTCAGTCAAGCAGCACGAGCTTTCGCGCACGTATGTATGATGGATGCAAAAATTGACGAATGATTTATTCGATGCGTCGCGATTGGCTGGAAAAGAGATATTAGCAGTGTTTTTCAATTTAGATGTCATTTTTTTTGGGCGGTTCGTATCTGTAGAAGAAATTTTTGATCGACTGAGATAATCTCGTAGAGGCACATGATCCCGGCGAAATAGCTTTGCAATAGATTGGATATTCTATGTAATTCGGCTGTAAAATGTTATTTTTAATCCTTTGTGGAGTCTTATTCATGGAATAATAATAAATAGTTTATATAAATCATGACTGGCCTGGATGGTCGTTTGAAGATCTGCAGTAGCTTGTAAGTAAGACTATGTCTGGATTATTCGTCAATATGTGACTTGAAGTTCTCATAATTAAGCTAGCTAGAAGCTTCTATAGGATTTTTGTCTGGTTTCAAAATTGGTATAACCTTAGCATTTTTCCATTTGTCAGGAAAATACGCTAATTGAAAACATTTGTTAAATATATCAACTAAGAATGATAAGCTACTTCTGGAAGTTTCTTGATGAGGATGTAGAAAATTCCATCATCGACAGGAGCTTTCATATTTAGCAAGTCCTAAATTAAAATTGTGCGCGCTTTCATTCTGCATTAGAAAGCTTTTTCGCTATTAGTTAGTAATAATTTGTTTTCCTCTTTCAATGCCGGTATTGGTTTCTGAGGTTTTTTCAAAATTTTATATTATTTTCAAAAGGGCTTAGAGCCAGGGTCCAATTGAGAAATTTGTGAAAAACTTTTCTTGATTTCTTTCTACAAATACGCGGAATCAAAATCAGCATGAGTAACTAATTGGCTACAAAGATGACTAGAGTCGGTTAAGACCAAATCAATCGTAGATGGATTTCTAGAAAAGGAAAAACATATACGGCTACCAGAGTATTGAATTGAGAAATATCCTGAAGAGCACTCATCAATTAAAATTGTGCCGTTGGAATTACTTTGAGAATTATTCCATGACCGATGTTTGGTATTAAAGTCACCAATGACAAAAAATTTTGACTCATTGCGAGTCAACTTTCGCAAGTCAGTTTGGAGAAAATTAACTTGCTGCCCAGAGCATTGAAAATGCAAATAAGCAGCTATTAAAGTATATTTTCAACTGAAACACCTAAAGTTTCAAAAACTTTAGTTTCAAATGACGAAAACAGTTGATGTTTAATACGCCTATGAATGATGATTGCAACTCCCCCACATGCCCCATCAAGTCGATCATTACGATAAACACAAAAGTTTGGATCTTTTTAAAGTTTAGATTTTTGCATATTTGAAACATTTTTCAGAAATAACTGCTATATGCACGTTATTAGCTGTAAGAAAATTGAACAGCTCGTCCTTTTTACCATTCAGAGAACGAGCATTGCAATTTAAAATATTTAAATTAGTATTTACTGGATCCATTGGAAAAACGTAATCCAATAACAATTTGATTAGTCAATTTTACACCTACTTGGACTGCTTCAGTAATAGTGGTGGCTATGAAAATGAAAATTGCATCAATCATTAGATTCAATTGTTCAGTCAGAAAATTAAAATCAGAGGTATACATATTACTTGAAGTGGGTACATTATCTGATGATTTCCCGTTGGAATTTCGGTAGACGAAGAGGCGGAGTAGAAGTTTCCTGTGGCGACAGGGTTTTTTTTCCATTTGATTTGAAACAACTAGAATGGTTACTCAAAGGGGAAGGAGTTCAAATTGTCTGCTACGATATCGGCAAAGGATTTACCGTGGGCAGATACATTCGAAATTAAAGGAATCAAACGACTACCCGACAGAATAAAATTAGTTTGTGAATAAGCATGATTATAATCTTCCTGATGGGTATGAATCTTAATCAAGCAATCGTTAACCGAAAAATGACCTTTGTTCTATACTCTACCAGGGAAATTCCGAAAACGACCGTTATCGTATTATCTTATCGGATTTTATCTTCCATCTGCTTGGCACGAGCCTTGACGACTCCCTGCGCGAAAGGCAAGCCCAAAAATTAGACTTATGATTGCCTCCGCAATTAGCGCATATGAACTTATTGGTATCTTCCTTCACTGAACAGACGTGCTTGGCGTGAGAAGAATCTCCACAAATCATGCATTTAGCATCCATGCGACAATTTTTTGCACCATGACCCCACTTTTGGTACCGACGGCACTGAGTGGGGTTCTGGCAATTTCCTTCAGGTTCCTGG
This sequence comes from Aedes aegypti, assembly GCF_002204515.2. Lineage (NCBI taxonomy): Eukaryota > Metazoa > Arthropoda > Insecta > Diptera > Culicidae > Aedes > Aedes aegypti. Next base: position 70,286,482 of record NC_035109.1, read on the forward strand.
AAATGTTCCCACGTCACACGGACATCGAACATAAGTTTTGCTTTTTCTAAAGCTTTAATATTATTTAGTTCTTTTTGGTTAAAGTGAACTAAATAATATTCTTGAGAAAGCCCTTTACGAACAGTGCCAGATTGGGTTCTCTTTTTCATGATGATTACTTGGACTGGGGAAAATCCAAGTAAATCATTAATTCCATTTTTGATCTCTTCAGGTGACTTATAATCACTTGAAAGACCTTTCAAGACAACTTTGAACAAACGTTCAGTTTTGTCGTCATAAGTAAAACAATTGTGCTTCTTCTCTTCAAGATGTTCGAGAAGAAGTTCGCGATCTTTCAGAGTTTCCGGCAAAACGCGGCAGTCTCCTTTCTTTGCGATTTGGAAGGAAACCTTGATTCCCCTAATGGAGTTCAAGATCTCCTGCCTAAATCCGCAAATTCGGAACAACTGAACACGATAGGCGGCATTCTTTGCTTCCTCACTTGAATCAAAGAGCCTGGGCTAGAGGCTGCTTCGATTTGGTGTTCGGAAAATTTGTCTAGAGCATCGAACTGATTGCTCATTTCGATACAATTATCAACATTTTTCATTTCACCCTTGGAAGAAAGTTCGCATTCCGGAGAAACGTCCTTTCTACCATTTACACCATTTACACCTACCAAAAGACCATTTACACCGTCTTTAGCATATAGGCTGCACAGACTGAACAATCACTAACATTAGGCAACGGACAACACGAAACACCCGGGCTGCTGGTGATGAATTTTTCGTTCGACGAAAAGTTTTCACCGACTGGAGCGGGAATCGAACCCACACTTCGTGGCACAATACGCTCAGACGACTGACGCCGCTAACCGCAAGGCCACGAAGCCCACAACCTTTTTAAACCCACTTTTTCGGGAGGACGTTGTGAATTCAGAGATTCATCCTTCCTTTTGTTTGTAGTTGCAACCATGTTTAGTTAATAAACGAAAGAAGACGTTACCTCCTAAGAGGTTTTTTCCCAAGACCGTGTCCAAGCAAGATTACCAACGTTAGCTTTCGCCAACGGATTCAACGATAAATCGAAGGCACGGGTCCAAACAAGGATCGTGAAGAAATCAATGGTAGAAAAAATAGCACTGAAAAGTACTGTTTTATTGCTTTAGGTAGTTTTTAAAAAACTTCCAAAAGCAGAGAGAATTCGTGTACGTAGCACGAAGGTACGATGCGCACTAGCAGATTGACGATAATTTTTATTAGAGTGAAGTAAATGGTTACAGTTATAGAGAGTGGAAGTCCAAGTGATGTTGATGCTTAAGTAATACTTATTGGGGTTTATTACTTATTTGAAGAGATAAAGACTTTATAAATCTTTGAACACTTTTTTCAACGAATGATTACAATTCTCCTGCAACAGGAGAGGGACAACCATTTTAGATTGCTGATACCATGACAATCCATTTGTGGAAATAACGACAGATGCAATAACTAATGATTCTATGCCAATCCAATACATTCAAGTACATATTGAATGAACATCCTCTGCAGACCTCTATCACAGCAAACCCGGCCAAACTATTCCTCGAGTGTTCGTTCATAACATTATCGGGGTATTGATTTACCCCAACCTTGAACTGCAATCGACCGGATAAGGTTCTCGCCTCGCTTGTGTCCAATTTATAATGGGCTGTATGCAAATTGGCCCGAAAAATTGCCAACTCTCCTGCCGACAGATGATTTGCATTTAAACGTCTCTCCTCGCCCCGCCGGGGGTTTCGCACAGTGGTCGCACTCCGTACAAATGTTGGCCAAAAGTGTTTATCTTTCTCAAATCGTACAAAAATATTAAAGTAAATTTGCATCGAAGCCATACCTCAAATTTTCTTGAGCACACATTTGAAGAACTAGACAACTGTTCAGGCCGAAAATTTGATCGATTGGTCACCAGCATAAGTTTTCGGTTTAAACGGATGTTTGGTTCTCCAGATTTGTGCTCTTGAAAATTTGAGGTGTGGTTTCGATTCATGTTCAACTTAATGCATTGACAAAATATGATTATGTGGATAATTTAATGAAAAATATCACAAAAACAAAAAAAAAACGGTATTACTATAACAGAATCAACAATGAAATTTTTTGAATGAAAATAATTCCAATAAACCGAAATTGGAATCCTGCAAAGAAATATATTCATTCATTAGAAAATACTATATTTTATCACATGACATCATACCTTTTGTAAAATGAATGAATCTTCTTCGTCGAAACTACGGAAACTTATTTTGTTTTTACTTTAGGCCAGCTTTGGGGGCCACTGTGTGTCGTCTACTCTGCACTGACCTGCGTGCTCTCTGCACTTCCCTGCTCCGGATGCTCCCAATTGTGTGGACTTTTCACAATCCAAACCGTGCGCTGGAAGTGAAAATTGATGCCGTAACTTTGTTGTGTGCGAAGCGTGGTGGTGTTTGAAATATTTTAATTAAATTAACTGAATCGCGTGAACGGGCGCCGTCGGTCGGTTGGTGTGGTTTGCTAGTGTGGGGTGATGGGGCGACGCAGGGAGTAAGCTATTTAATTTATATTTATACCAATGTGCTCTGTGTAAGCAAAAAGGATGATATTTATTGAAGCGACCAGCGGCGACGAGCAAAAAGCCTTCTAGGTTTATTGCTTAAATGTATTAAACGTGGTTTTTAAGTTATCCTATTGGACAACGTGTTTGATTGCCAGCCAGGGGATTTTCAGAGCGTCCAAGTAAAACTTTGGTCAGAAAATTTAGCGTCACGCCATTGCCAAGCGTATTGTAGAGCTCCATATTCGACGGTTTTGGGAGATACTTCTCTTGCTGCCTCGAACGTTCAGGGTCTCCAGGTCCTCTTCCACCTATCATGTTATAAGACAACACTATCATCCTAATTTGGTAAAACAAATTTAAGATTTTATTGTCATTTTACAACATATCACATTTCATTTGTCGTAGCAGTTCAGATTTTTTAAAGGTGAGTTGATTTCACCTGCTCATAAGAGAAAAAAAATTTACTTAACCTAACTTAGCCTAAACATATAATGCATTGATCGTGGCAATAGAAGATTGTAACGATTTTTGCCTGAAATTATCAATTATTTTATTTGACATTTGTTCCAATGTTTCAACATTGGACTTTCTATGTAACTCATTGGTACCAGGGAGGAAGCTTCAGAATCATTTTCAAAATTTTATTTTGAATTCTCTGCAGAGCTTTCTTTATGGTTTTACAACAGCTAGTCCATATTAATACAGCATACAACATGGATGGCCTGAAAATTTGTTTGAATATCAAAAGCTTGTTCTTAAGACAAAGTTTTGATTTTCTATCAATAAGGGGATAGAGACATTTTACATATTTATTACATTTGGCTTGAATGCCCGCAATGTGATTTTTGAAAGTTAATGGTCGATCTTTATGTTATCCGGGTACATTATAGCATGTTCGCTCAGAAGAGGGTCAGTTGTCAGACCGCTGTCAGTCGGCCATGGTGTTGGACGGGTGGAGCTCGTGTAGTTTGGAGCGGACTGACGAAGAGTTTTTTGTTCGGGGGCTAAGAATCAAACTCATGACGATCCGCTTATGAAGCGAACGTGTAGCCTACTACGCCACGTTGCCCCCTATATTTTGCACAGTTGATCAATGTAATAACACAAATGAGTTTGTAGAATAACATGTTTTATTATTATTAAAAATGAATGTCATGAAAATGAAAATATTGCCGTTTTTTACAATATAGGAAATTAGTGATAGCTGTAGAGTTAGGTATTTCAAATACCATGTGATTTTGCTGAGTGAAATTCAGGTTATATCAGAGCTGCGGTGAAAATGACAATCCAATGAAATCATTTGAACCTGCGATACAGACCACTTAAGTTTACAAATCATACACTGCCCATAACTGCAAAACAGTCACATTCGACATTTTTGAAAAATTGGAGTTAATGCCATGGAGAGTCATTAAATGATAAATACTTTCTATCAACTTACTGAAATCTGTGAGATTGTTCTAGGAAATTCCGAAAAAATGCCAAGTTGTTTTGTCACATTGGTAATTATAACCGCATAACAGTCACATTGAGGTTTAAAATGAGCCTCGTAATGTGATAGCAAAGAAATTTCATTCAATTTTTTTTTTTGACTATTCATCTAGCATGCATAATGAGTTGTACAAAATATCAGTCGCAAATAAGCACTTTTGAGTTGCTGGTAATTTTTAGAAATTTTAGTTTCCTTAACATTTTGTATTACATTTACTCAATGCCTACTTTTGTCGAATGTTACAAATAGGCAGTTATGGGCAGTATAGATAGCTCAACAATTAGTTAAATTTTACGATCTTCAGACCATACGAATTCCCAAGGAAGCGATTCTTTGTTTTTAAAGATAACGGAGAAAAGAAAGCCTTAGAATGCTATTTTAGAGCTTTGCTGCCGGTGAATCAGGTTTTATTTTTTGGATGTTGAATGAAATTTGGACGTTTATTCTAGAACCTGTTGGAAAAATGTGACTCTGATTTTTTTTTAAATGTTTATGACCTTCAGACTTCATTTTCATATCAGTTATTTGAAAAGAAACTCTTATGCTTCTACCTGCAATGAAAACAATTGTTATTGGGTAATGTGTTCAAAAGGTGAATTCTCGTTAAATACTTCAACTTGATTTTTTTTGTGACTTTTGAAAATCATTACCTTCAAGTTTAAAACCGGTGGAAAGCTGATCCTGGTTGAAGTTCTGTCTCCATTGACTGCTATAGGAATCCCTATAGAAATTTCTCAAGAGTTTCCAAGAGGAGTTCTTTTAAGTATTCTTTGAGAGATTTATTTAGGATTTTTCCAGGGATTCGCACAACATCGTTTTATGGGCTGGAGAAACTACAGGAGGAATTTTCGAAGGTGGAATTTCTGTATCTCTTGAGGAATTATTATGAGAATTCAGAGATTCCTCTAGAAGCAATTCAAGGGCTTCCTTGTAGGAATTCCTGGTGAATTTGTTTGAAGGAATTTTTGAAGCAATATCAGGAGGATTAACGGGAAGATTTCCTGAAGTATCTTAAAAAATAAAAAGTAACTGCAGTAATTTCATGAGGAATTTCTGGACACAGTAGGTTTCTTCAGGAATATTAAAAAGCATTCTTAGGGTTAATGTTGAATTGGTCTCAATGTTCTAATAATTTGGGGAATAACCTCTGGAGGAATCAAAAAAATATATTTAGATATGTGTATGAATCTCTTGCCCCAGAAGGAATTTCCGCATTTAACGGGACAGTACCGTTTTCATCACCTGGACGAGCTGTTCCGTCGTTTTATTAAGCATGCTCAAACTGTCCCGTATTTTAGGAAATTAAGGAAAGCATATTTTTATTTATTTTGTAAGTGTTTTGTCCTACTCTTTTTTCAGAAGTTATCAGCTTGTCATTCAACGTTAAAGTAAATGTGGAGACAACATATGCTTCGGATTTACTTATTTTGTTTTATGTTTATATTTATATTAAATTTCAGCCGATTTCCAAAACTTGGATTGAGGTCTCATTTAGATGTGTTTTGATACATAAAAATAGTATAAGTAAGTTTAAAAAATCCAGGTTCAATAGAAATATTTTTGAAATATTGTGATATTTTTTTTTGTGAAAAAGCAACGTTTTTCAAAGTTTAACCTAAAATTTGAGATTAGAAGACCAATTTTGGAGATTAGTCCAATAATCGAATCTTTTTTCAATCTTCTTACAATTTTTCTATTACAACACTTATTTTTGAACCAAAAATTTTTCCTCAATCGCCTCTTAAAACCAAAAAAACTGAAATCGACCACAATTTGAAGTCATTGATTGATATAATGTATTATTTCTCGCGTTGAGTATCATACAGGCGTATCTGCAGTGATCGATTTCTCTTCGTCGATTTTCTATTTCGGTTAGTACACATAATTCAATCGATTTTCGTTATATTCTACGACGTAGTATGATCAAATACGACTCAACAACAATTATATTTTGCTATTCACACGCAATTGATTAGATAATTCAATGAAATAATGAAGTATTACAACAACGTTTAAGTTTTTTTTTATCATATTTATTAACGAGATTTTTAGCCCACCAAGTAATCACAAGCATTATGACATTGCACGTAATCTACTGCACATAAGCAGCATTTATGCAACCTTGTTTTTATTCGATAAATTTCAAGAGCTTTCAAGAAATGAAGCAACAACCTTACATTACAAATGTATCAATGCACTAACATCACTTTTTAAATTGTACTGCTGCACTAATATTACTTTATAAATTGCTTCATTGCCTTATCGCCGTTTTTGCAGATTAATGCGGTGTCGCGTATTTATGGCACCGCGCCACGCTTTCAAGAAGCACGCGGAATGTCCTAGAATCGCGTGGAATAGTTGCGATGCGCGGTCACTCACTCGCGGTATTGGAACTTACGAGTATTCACTCGATAACTCACGGAGTTCATTCGCTCACTGTGGGAACTCTCGACCACAAAAGTGTCGACAGTGTGGGTCCTGTTGAGGGGCTGCATTCGGGTGAGTGCCACGAGTCGGGAAGCGAAAGAAGCGAATGTTTTGCGTCGAATTGGCAGATGAGGCGAGAACATCTGGGCAGTTTCAAGCTTACTCTTTTACGACTCGTTCCGTACGAAACATACTCCCTCCGGTTGTCACGAAGTTTCAACAGAATGTTGTTAGGCTTCATGATGCTTCATGATCGTTCTTTTCCGCGGGTGGAGCTTGGGTCGAAGAAGTCCAAACTCTGCCACATCGGTCTTACAAGGCGGACATTCGGCGAAACTCTTGTCATGGATTTCGGCTTCAGAAATAGGTAGGCGGGATTTTCGTTAGCAAGGATTGTTGGCTATGTGGAAATCCTGGCGACTAGCTTCTTTGGAGTCGGTCGATTTCTGCCTTACGGTATGCTGCTCAATTACTGGAATAGTCGGACGATTTACATTGGAGTGCAATGCATCGGAAAGAAGTCTTATCGACTTCTCGATCGTTGTCGCTTGGAGATGTGGAGTGACTTCCGGATTAGATTTTTGTGAATGTGTCCAGCGCGTTGATTGGTCCGATCGACGTAGTTTCGTGCTTTCCCTCAACTGGTGGACTTGGATCTGGAACCTGATATTGTTGTAATCGATTGAAATCCTCTGCTGTTGTTTGGGGGTGCTTCGGATGTGGGTTGGACGATGGATGTAGACTAGACTGCTGAATTGTGAACTCATGAGTTCATGGTTCTCCATCGGATGGCCTCTCAGCTGTGCGTGGTTGTCTTGCGGGTTTTCCCACTTCATCTTCTTTGGCTTCTCCTCTACTGTGGATACTAGGAAGTAGAGCTTTGACCAGTCAGCGCGATATTCGTCAACAGTTGTTATCGGGTAGCTGGACGGTTGTAGTTGTGGATTCAGACATCCAGCGGGACTCTTTCCTTGGGCATTTATCAAATCTTCGATCGTCGTGTGTACAACATTGTATCGGTCTTCGAAGTCGATGAATACCTTCTCTGGTTGTCGCAAAGTGGTTCCTGGAACGATGGCAATCACCTTGCTGTGTACGGTGCCGAACTCGGTGTAGGCGTCCTCAACGATCTTTAAGTACGTCTTGAATTGAGATAGACTCACTTTGGCGTCAGCAAGTGTGCTTTGCACTCGCTATAGCTTCAAACTCACGTGTATTCGACGAAAACTCCTTCAACGTGTTCGTATCAATTGTTGTCTTCCAGTCGGCGTGTCGTTCATTTGAAGCAGTATCTTAATCGTTCGGTTCAATGGTTCCAGTTACTGCTTCAGCAATGGATCTCATTATCGACGTGCATCTTTCCAGCATAGCGTCTCCTGATGGAACACGGAACTCCACGGCATTGGGATTTGTGTCAGGTCGAAGTATTCACTCTGCGCAGGGAATCCTTCGGAAACCGTAACGAATATATTTTTCGGCGGATTAGGTTGGTCCTCAACAAGCAGGGTGCTGGGTCGGATGGGAAACGTGCTTCTGTTGATCACTTGCTTCGGCGTTTGGCGGATGTCGAGAATGAGGCAACCAATGCAGAACTGGCTGACTGAGTGAAAATTCTGTGTAGGTCGCACTCATTCTGTGAGTAGCCGACGTGTTGGCCTTCGGCTGTGCGGGGATCGATGAAAACGGAACTGTCCATCATCTCCCGCGCGGCAGCAAACAGTTGGCCGTTGGCAAGATGTGGAGTTTTCTGGGATTTTTCTAGCGAAAAGCCGGAAGATGGTCGCAAATGAGAAAGTTTTTTCCCCATTTGCTTCCGCTTCGGCTTTTCGAATGAAAAAATCTCTGAAAAACTTTAAAATCTGAATGTTTTTTTTTTAATGTTTTCAGAAGCAAAACAAAAATGGAAGCGAATTCCACATTCCAAGCGTTCCTTCTCTGTGCGCATTTCACTCATTCGGTTTGTTTACCACCGTTTGCACAAAACTGTGTACTGCCCCCTTTGCACAGAATCTGTGCTGCATGAAGAGGGGCCGATTTTATGTACTCGGCTCTCATTTTTGAGTGTAGCAAGTTTAGCGTGTATTGTATAATTCGTGGCTGAGAGAGCGGAGAGGAACATTGGCTCTAGCCAAATGCACATCTTTCATTTGATAGCTCTTGCTTACCGCATGCATGATTAAACCCCTCTTATCAAGCTCCAAACCTGGGGGACACAATTGCCATCGGAAGTTCGGGGAATGTTTATCGTGCCAGTAAAGTAAAATACCTACTCCCAACGGTAACCAAGCGAGAAAAATGGATTTTATAATCGCTCTCTTTCTTGGATTCTCGTTCGCTGCTTCTATTTATCAGACTTGTTACAACTTGCGATACTTTGCCGATCGTGGACCGCAACAGATGGGATGTTTTTCTTCGCTTGTTTTGATCGTGTTTCAAAATCAAATGAGAGCGAATTATGCAATGCCTGGGAGGAATCACCTAGAGGACTTCTAGAACGAATCTTAGGAAAAATATTTGTTGAAAGTGGCTTTTCGTCTCTGGTGAGTTTACTACTTATATGAAAAAAATATCAAAATAAAAACTGAAATTTCTGGAAATAAATTCTAGATAAATTAGTGGATTCCCTTGAAAAATTCATGAAAGAACTCGTGAAGGGTTTTTCTGAGGGAACTCTTAAAGGAGTCAAATCCTATTTTTTTAGGAATACCGCAGAACCCTTGAAGGAAGAGTTTTAGAAGGAAATTCATAGAAGCGATACTATGTCCTATATCACGACGTCTATTTTTTTGAGAGCAATCCACATAGAGTAAAATAGGTCAGTTTTGCCACTGCAAGCAAAATTTGGAAAATTGTGCCGAAAATGTGATAAAATCATTCATAGAGAGAGAATTGATGCACAAGATAAAAACAATATAAAAATCCATGATAATTTGAATGATTTTTGAAATTGCCCAAATATTCTGCACGGTTTATGGATGATTTTCAAACACTATTTTGTTTGAGATATAGGTAGATCCAAATGTACGATTCACGAAGCATAATTAACTGGCTATCTCTTTGAATTAACTCACGTTTTTGTGTTTGTGTTGATTATCTCTCCAAAAATAAACCATTTAAATACATTTCTTCGATGCCTCCTGACACAATTCGTTCCATCAATAACATATTCTAGTGAATGTTTTACTGGCAAACATTTGAATGAACAAACATCGATGCATCATTCACATCCCTGCAGCGAAAGCATTTCCAGTTCCGTATTTTCATGCTCCATATCACTCATGCTTTCACCACTTCTCATTCAATTCCAGCCAAAATGTTATGAAATGAGCGCACTACGTCGCTCTGATCTATTTCCACATTCAACAAAAAAAAAAAAAACACAAAAAAACGAGGAGCAGAAAAAGCAAGAGACGCAAACCAGCCAGTATTTTTCAGGAATTAAATCATATATTATTCATCATCGTTTTCATTCGGACCACACTTTCGACGGTGAATGCTGTGTGTTAAGGGTATGTGATGTTAAGAATTTTTCGTTCGAAACGAAACATCGCGAAATTCAACGGAATTTTTTGAGGTGAAAATTTTGTATTTGGATTTCGTTTTGTTCTGTCCATTTGCAAACTATATTGTTGCATTGCTAACCCGAAAAATACGTACATTCGTTTTGTTCTGGCATTTGCAACGTCATTTGAATAAACGTGCTACGACCAAAATCGGAGATTCATTCATCAGGGTCCTCTCCAGAGATTAAAAAAAAACCAAATCAATTTAGATACCTACCCAATGTTTTCCAAGTTATTCTAAGAGTAAATTTTGAATCATTTTCAGATCTTTTATCTCATTCAAGTCAAATCACTTTTTGATATCCAAGTTAAGACCTGAGGGGCCTGTTCGGGTTTTTAAAAAAGAACGCGGACTCATTGACGGTCGAAACAGAAGTGAGGAATAATTTTATTTCAATTATAATGAGAACATAAAATGCAACCTAAGCAGCAAGTCGGCGTTGACAACGGCCTAGATTCCACACGGGTTGATTGCAGCGCGTGGTGCAGCGTCAGCGCATCGCAGGCGATCGGTATCCGGTGTGTTATTTTGATGACTCGAATGAATGGGTGTTAACTACTCCCCCTTTGAAGTGTTGAGCCTCCTGGATCAACGACTGGTAGAACTGTATGTGTCAGCAAGTGTCGGTGGTTGATAAATGTAATGTAGCGGAGTGGCTTGTGGTTTTTCTTGAGGTGTGATGATGTTAACTGAAGCTGTTTGTTGACGTGCCTTAACGAAGATGTAGAATCCTAGTAGAATGATCAATGTTGTGGTGAATGAAAATCCTCCCCACAATGACCACGATGTTACATCTGTCTTTGTGTGCAGATATTCCAATTTTTTGATGTTTTTCAGATGAAGTTGGTGTATTCTGTTAATTCCAACAGTTTGATAAGTTTGGGTCCTGGATATGTTTTGGTCGGTTGATGGTGCAAAGAACGGTTGTTCTACGATTCTGGTTACAGCGTTTGTAAATGTAAAGTTCTGAAAGGTGATAGAACAGTTTTCGTATACGATGAGATATGAGCCTCGTAACTGTCTGTTCGTCGCTCCACAGGTATTTTGTAGAGTGTCGTGTACATCATTTAGAAGTACTGTTGTGGTTCCCATTTCGATGACTGGAATATGATTGTAGATGACTTCGTATGAACAGTTGCTTGGAGAACCTGTTATGACGTTGCTAATGCAACCATCGGTGGACACGTCTTTAAGTTCAGATGTTTTGCAAATGGTCCAATTTGCCAATTCCGTACATGGTGTTATCAACAGATAAAGGTTTGACACGCTTTTAAAGAAGATTTTGCCGGGTATCATAATACGCTCTGCTTGATTGATCACAGCTTCGACTCGAAGTTGTTGAAATGTAGTGTTGCTGAAGTTGGGGATGCCTACAATGTACAAGATGACTTCTCCGTTGGTGACGACTGATGTGGTAGCGAACTGCAAGGCTTCATCTATCAGGTTCTGGTGAATTCGTTGTGTCTCTAATCTGGATGTAATCTCTTCGGTTTCTGTTGGACTTAACAATTTGTTATTTAAAATATTCAATTTTGAAAATATTATTGCATTTCTAATAGCTTCGATTTCGTCATTTATTAGATCTAGATGAAACATAATTTTCAGTGAATCTAACTCCTTTGATATTTCGTTAAAATTTTGAGAATCTAAGAGGCTTATGTCATTCAAATAGATAGTCAAATTTGTAAGTGTTTTCTCTAATTTTTCGTTGATTTCTACTTGATCGTTATTATTGTCAACAAGGTGATTTATCGAACTATTTATATTTTTGAGGTCGTCTGAATCAGGAGATCCAGCCATCCATTTCCATGCTTTACCTAAAGCGTCCCATCTTCTGACTCTTTTGCTATTTAAGGGTTTTACTTGTGCTAGGTTATTTTTTAATGTTTCGATTCTATGAGTAAGTATTGGATTAGAACAATTTTTTTCATTTACAATATCTTCAAGGTAGGTTACAGTAGTTTGAATAGACGTCACATTGACAGTGTGTATGAATTTTGTGTAGCCTTCTAATATTCTTCCGTTTCTTAATTTTACTATAGCAATGGGATTTTTATCCAGGTTGTGGATTTGCAGGGATGCAAGGATAGGGGGTATGCTGGAATGAAAAGAATGGTGCGGTGTTAGAGGAAGGATTATTGGTTCGCTGGAATCTTACAAGTTTTGATTTCGTATGTTGATATTCTTTATGTTTGACTTATGTAAATTTTGATTTTTCTCGTTTCTCACCGTTACTCTTTGATTGGTTTGGACAAAATGTTTTTTGAAGAGGGGTTTATGTTTGCTTTTGAAAATTTTGTCTTTTACAAGAATCTCTTGCCCTGTTTCTAAATCTGGGGGCTCTTGTCTTTTCCTGTTATGTGTTTCCAAAAGTTTTTTCTTGTTTCGCTTTTAATTGTACAATAACTTCGTCGTAGCGTCTATTTCTTACAAGGTCAATTTCTTCAATAGGGACAGGATTACTGGATTTACCGAAAAGAATTTCCTTTGGAGTTTTCCCGGTGGTTGAATGAATTGTGTCGTTATATTTGTTCACGGATATTGTCATCAATCTTCGACAAGGGGTTTAGAGATTTTTGAATTCTGTATAACTCAGTGATGGTTGAATGAAATCGTTCAACCTGTCCATTAACTTCAGATTTATTACTGGGGGTAACGTATGCTTGAATATTCAGATCTAACATAATGCCTTTTATTTCCGGCGACAGAAATGCTTTCTCGTTATCCGTTGTCACGGCTGAAGGAATGATATTAGACGTTATGGTTTCTTCAAATGCTCGACGAATATGAACAACATGGCGTGATTTAATAGGTATCATTCTTCCAAATTTTGAAAACTTGTCTAGGCTGGACAAAAAGTAATTGTTGTCAATCTGGTAAATATCTATATGAATGATATCGTAAGGATGGTTAGGGATAGGAGTTTCTTGGATATGGATTTTTAAAGGGTGTCTGTCGTATTTCGTTGTATTGCAAGTGTCACAGGTTCGTATGAAATCTTTCACTTTTGCAGAGAGTTTTGGAAAGTAATGTGTGCGTAAAATTTGTTGCTTGTTCTCGTTGATGCCTCGATGTGCTCTTTCGTGAGTATTTTCAATTAATTTATCTTGTTCATTGGGGTCGGTTACATCAATAAGGAGATTTTGTGTGAATCGGATTTTTAATAAATTTGCTCTGCTAAAATATTTTCTGTATACTTCTTGAAGTTGTCCGAGGATGGTTTCAGATGTATGTAGGCCAATGAGTTTACTAGGTACAAAAAAGTTTTTTAAAATGGTAGTAAGTACTTGTTCCGTAAATTGAGTCCGTTTTATCAAAATTCTTTTATAACCTGGGAAGGGAGTCGTAACTATCGTTTCGGGATTAATTTTGGTATGCTCAATTATAATTTGAAGTCTAAATGCGTTAAGTGGGGCTTCAGTCGATATAATATAGTTACTGTCATCGTCTTCGGCCGAATGTTGTGTTGGAGTGAGAGAATTAATTTGAATTCGACTCAATGCATCCGCTACAACATTTGTCCGTCCAGGTTTATATATGATTTGGTAATCGTGTTCCTCCAAATACGATTTCCAACGTTTTAATTTAGCGTTAGTGTTCTTTGAAGATAAAGAGAAAGTTAGGGGTTGGTGATCTGTTATTACTACAAATTTTTGACCGTAAATGTAGTTCCTGAAAACTTTCAAAGCCCAGTAGATGGCAAGCATTTCTTTTTCTGTAGCTGAGAAGTTTTCCTCGGTTCTGTTCAGCGTCCGAGAAGCGAAGTGAATTGGTTTGTCTTTCCCTATTTCACCTTGGCTAAGAACTGCTCCTATAGCGTAATTAGAAGCATCTGTCGTAATAAGAAATTTTTTATCAAAGCTTGGGTACGTTAATATATCGCTGGAAGTAAGTATGGTTTTGAGTTGTTCAAAAGCTTCCTTCTCTGTATCTCCAAAGGTAATTTTTTTGTTAGATGAAGGGTCTCTCTCCCCTCTGAAGAGATTTGTAAGAGGTTTTGCTATTTTAGCGAAATCTTTTACAAATTTTCGGTAGTATCCGATTAATCCTAAAAAACTTCTTAATTCTTTAACTGTTTTAGGTTCAGGCCATTTTTCTATTGATTCTATTTTCTTTGGGTTCGGTTTTATTCCGTCTTTTGTAATTACGTATCCGAGAAATTCAACAGATTTTTTCAAAAATTCAGATTTATCAGGTTGCACTTTCAAATTTGCATCCTGTAATGTTTTTAAAATTATTTTCAAATTCTTTGTAGCTTCTTCCAATGTTTTTCCAAATACAACGACATCGTCCATGTACACATAACAAATTTTGCCAATGTGTTCACGTAAAACGTCATCCATTGCCCTTTGGAAAATCGCTGGAGCATTTTTTAAACCAAATGGCATACGAACAAATTCGTATTTGCCTTGGTTAACGGAAAATGCTGTTTTTTCAACATCTCTAGGATTCATCTTTATTTGATGAAACCCAGAGGCTAAATCTAAAGTAGTAAAGTATTGGTTACCTCCAAGCTGATCTAGTATATTAGAAATTTCCGGCATCGGGTATTTGTTAGATATTGTCTTCTGATTTAGTTTGCTATAGTCTATTACGAGTCTGAATTTGTTTTTGCCAGACGCATCCATCTTCTTTGGAACAATCCAAACTGGTGAGTTCCATGGAGATCTGGATGGTCGAATGACTCCATCCTGTAATAGTTTTTTTTATTTGTGCATTAACTTCTTCTTTATAAGCGACGGGGTAAGGATAAGATTTTTGGTAGATGGGGATATCATCTTCCGTGCGTATATCGCATTCAACATTAGTTGTACACGATAATTTGTTGTCCGGATTGTGAAAAACTTGTTTGATAGAATTCAAAATTGGTAGTAAAGCATTTTTTTCTTCTTCGGTGAGATGTGAAGTTCTAATATCGGAAGTTTGGTTAACGTGGTTAATTTTGCGTGGGCTCGGTGAAGGGAAGTAAAAATGCAAAGGAATGTTAAGGGTTGTGTCGTTACCGAACACTTGGAAAGTCGATAAACTAGATATGAGATTGTAGTTTTCCCCAAATATAAATTCGGTTCCTATTAAACCGTCAAAGAAGGTATGGAAGTCAAAAACCAAAAATTCTGAAGGTTCTTTTCTTACTGGCTCAAATAATGAAAGATGCATCATTTCGGAAATAAAACCTTTACCGGTTACTCCTTTTACGGGTGCATCTGGAATTTTGAATACGGGTTTACCGGAGTGGTATGCCCATTTTTTGAAATTAAATTTAGTAGTAGGGATTTTAATGTATGGAAGGGGAGAGATTGTAGGTTTTAATCGAACCATTTGCTCACCCATTCCAGATCGTTCTCTAAAAAATTCACATTTGGCTCGTTTTCAGATTCACCTTCTTGAGGCTCGACTGGTTCTTGTGGTTCTAAAGTATCTGATAATTCTGCGGGAGGGTTGAAATTGTATTCTCTTATTTCGTCATATTCTTCTCTTGAACAATCTTCCAGTTGATGAGCAACTCGTTTTGTCGGGGGGTTATGAGCTTGCATTGATTCGGTTATTGGTCTAGACATTTTGAAATTTGGTCTATTTCCGTAATTTAACATACGAGAATGGATCGATCTATCAACGTCCATTGGTTCAGGCTTGGGTTGCTGTTGATAAAAGGTTCTGTTAGGAGCAAAGACGTTAGGCGAGTTTTGAGTATACGCTCTAAATGGAGTTTGGTTTTGAATGTAGGGCTTGTTTTGAGTTTGTGTTTGGAAAGGGGGTGGTTGTCTGAAATTTATTGGTGGGGGCTGATAATTGTTTCTAGGTGGAGGCGGTGGTGCTTGTTGAGGATACCTTTGAATAGGTTTTGGCGGTGGTACCGGAATGTTACCTCGATGAGCTGGGATAGGTGGTAGAGGATGTGATTTGAAGGGTGCATTGCGAGCGTTCAAATTTAGGAACTCAACACAATAATGATAGGCTGAAGCAAGGGATTTTGGTTTGTATTTTTTGCAAAAAAGTGATAGCGGTTCACCTAGACCTCTAATGAATGTGTCTTTTTTTTTTTTTTTTTTTTTTCCTTCTAAGCAATGGGGGGATAATCTGCTCAACAGACTCCGGACCGAGGTCCGGGAGTGTGGGGTTGGGGACCATTTACTACGTACAAGCAGTAAACAGGACTACACCCCCGACCCACTAAACCATTTCCATTGCCGCCAAACCCTTCGTCTCTCCGGGACCACCAAGAAGGCATTGCTTCGGAGAGGGGCTATTGCACATCGCATCCTCCAGGTTAGCTGCGTAGCCATGCAGCAACGAACATCGATGACACGCTTATGGGGGTCCACCAAGGTAGCATGCTGGCGCATTGCCAGCTTCCCGGGTGGTCCTCGCCTCCCGTTGTCCGCTGAAGGCGGGCAGGGTCGACCACTAAGCCCGCGCCCAGCTGCACCGCAGGTATCAAGAACTGATACTGCGGGCTTCGCAATTTGACCTACTGAAGGCTCAGGCCCTATCAGCTAGCACCAGCTGGGATTGCTGACGAAGGGGCCTCCACCTGCCCCGAACAACCAGAGGCTCGTACCCACCCAGTAGGCCGGCGCCACGACAGCAGCGCTACCAGGATGTTCTCCCCGCGGCCACTTAATCGCTGTAAGGGTCGATTTCGACCGTAGGGCACCGGTATGACCTACGTAGCCGACTGCGAACCCTTGGGCCACCTGTTGATTAGCGTCTGCACTAGTCACTCCTCGAGTCCACACGCCACCTCCTTTGGAGTTCCGAGACGATGTGGGTGATAGCCGATGAAACGGCATTCCAGCCAAACTCGTCTGCACACATCCTCTGGACCAAATTGTCCGGAGTCGTGTCCCGACCGCATGTGGCAAACATGCGGTCACGCATTGTGCGGAAACGCGGGCACACGAACAAAACGTGTTCCGCCGTTTCTTCTAAACCTGCACAAACTGGACATTCGGGAGAACCCGCATGACCGAAACGGTGTAGATATTGTCTAAAGCATCCATGACCCGAAAGGACCTGTGTTAGGTGGAATGTTAGTTCCCCATGGCGCCTATTGACCCAGATATCTAACCTCGGAATCAACCTGTGAGTCCACACTCCCTTGGTGGAACTGTCCCACGCACGCTGCCATTTGACCATGGAGGCCAGTCTGGCAGTCCTGCGTATGCCTCTTGTGCCGCGCATTTCGAAGCACTCTATGTCTTCCATGATAAGGATACCAATAGGCATCATACCGGTGATGACACAAAGTGCATCGTGTGACACGGTACGGTACGCGCTCGCAACCCTCAGGCACATTAGCCTATAAGTACTCTCTAGCTTGCTACGGTAGCTATCGGTACTCAAAGCCGTGCCCCAAGCCGGGCCACCATACCTCAGTATGGACGAGGCGACACTGGCCAGAAGCTTACGCTTGCTGGCGTACACCGCAGAGCTATTGGACATCATCCGGGACAGTGCCACAATAGCTGTGGAGGCTCTCTTGCAGGCATAATCGACATGGCTACCGAAGGTAAGCTTGTCGTCGATCATCACCCCCAAGTGTTTGACGGAGCGCTTCGAAGTGATTGTGCAGTCGCCTACACTGATCACCGCTTGCTGCGCCGACTTTCGGTTGTTGACAACAACAGCCTCCGTTTTGTGGTGAGCCAATTCCAGTTTCCTGGAGCTCATCCACTCCTCCACAATTGCGATCGAGTGGGCTGCAGTCAATTCCACTTCTTCGATCGATTCACCGTAGACCTCCAGCGTAATATCGTCGGCAAAGCCAACGATGACCACACCCGCCGGGAATTTTAATCTCAACACCTCGTCGTACATGACATTCCATAACACCGGACCCAGGATGGAACCTTGCGGGACTCCTGAGGTTATGTGAAAGCACTTCCGACCCACCTCTGTGTCATAGACTAATACCCGATTCTGGAAGTAACTTCCGAGAATCTTGTACAGGTACTCGGGTATCCCCAGACGCAGGAGCGCATCAGCAATAGCCGCCCAACTGGCACTATTAAATGCATTCCTTACATCCAGAGTCACTACTGCGCAGTAGCGAATACCCCTCCTCTTACGCTGGAGTGCTATCTCAGCGGTTTTCTTAACCGCCAGAATAGCGTCTACAGTGGACCTCCCTTTCCGGAAGCCGAACTGGTTGCCTGAGAGACCATTTACACCCTCGGTGTACCTCGACAGTCTGTTGAGGATGATCTTCTCGAGCACTTTCCCCACCGTGTCAATCAAGCAAATTGGTCTATACGCCGACGGGTCACCGGGTGGTTTCCCCGCCTTTGGCAATAGTACCAGGCTCTGCCTCTTCCACGCATCTGGAAATACTCCCTCGTCCAGGCATATCTGCATAGCAGATCTGAACATACCGGGAGCCTCCAAGATTGCGACTTTGAGGGCCAGGTTTGGAACTCCGTCCGGACCTGGTGCCTTCCCCATGCTTAGGGATTTTGCAATCCCTACAAGTTCCTCATCAGTTACTCTATCCTCATCACCAGCCCCAATCCCCGGCTGTCCTACAAAAGGAGGCCATGGGCTAGGGTTGTGGCGCGGGAAGAGCCCCTCGATGATCCCCTCCAGCATCTGTGGAGACTGCTCCGTAGGAGCAATTGCACCTCTTGTCTTCGCCATTACGATCCTGTAGGCATCACCCCACGGGTTCGCGTTGGCACTCTGACAGAGTCCCTCGAAGCAGGCCTTTTTGCTTGCCCTTATCTCAGACTTCAGCGCGACTTTGGCAGCGGTGAACACCGCCCGTCGTTCTTCACGCTCCTGCTCGGTACGTGCTCGCTGCATCCGTCTCCTGGCCCGTAGGCAGGCACGGCGCAGGTTCGCAATAGCTTGAGTCCACCAGTATGTCGGTGGTCTCCCATTCCTAGGGTGGACTTTTCTAGGCATGGTCGCATCGCATGCACGCGTAAGCACCGCTACCAGTTCGTCCCCGCTTAGGCCGAGTAGGTTACGCTCACGGCGGAGCGCCTCCCTAAGTACTTCATCATTGAAGTACGATGTCTTCCACCTACGAGGGCTTGGCCTTGACCTAGCCGCTTCCTCAACCCGCTGCCTGCTGTTGTTGTAGTCGATACTGTAGCGAACCGCCAGGTGGTCGCTGTGAGTGTAGCCATCGTCTACCCTCCAGTTCGAGCTACTCGTTAGGCCAGGACTACAAAAAGTAACGTCGATAATCGACTCCGCTCCGTTACGGCTGAAGGTACTTTTGGCACCAACATTAGCCAGATCGACATCTAGCACGGCCAGTGCCTCTAGCAGGATTTGACCTCGCTGGTTCGTGTTACGGCTTCCCCATTCCACGGCCCAGGCATTGAAGTCACCCGCTATTACAACTGGCCTTCGCCCTGTCAGCGCGGTCGTCATACAGTCCAGCATCTGCGTGAACCGCTCGGTCGACCAACTCGGAGGCGCATAGCAGCTACAGAAGAGGACCCCGTTTACTTTGGCGATCACGAAGCCCTCGTAGGTAGTAGACACCAACTGCTGGACAGGGTATTTACCCGTTGTCCATATCGCCGCCATTTTTCCGGATCCATCCACGACCCAGTTGCCGTTGCCGGCGGGTACTCGGTATGGGTCCGATATGATGGCGATGTCCGTCCCCCACTCAGCAACTGACTGGTACAGCAGTTGCTGAGCTGCGTCACAGTGGTTCAGGTTCAGCTGCGTTACCTGCACTGTGATTTTTCGTTGATGGCTCGTTTGAAGGTCGGGCACCTTGAGCCTCCCGTTGGGTGATTGTTGTTCACGGACTTGCCGGAACAAATCAAGCACTTGGGAGGGTTCTTGCAGCCTAGTGCCTTATGACCTTCCTCACCACAACGCCTGCACAACTTAGTCCTATCAGGGCCTTTACAGCCCCAGGACTTGTGTCCAGGTTCCCTGCACCTAAAGCAGATCACTGGTTGCTCATGTATGTTCAGTGAACATACTGACCAACCAACCTTGATCTTACCTACCTTAGCGGACTTATTTGCGTCTGCCACAGGTAGGTGTACTAAGGCCACCTGAGTACCTGCCGGACCTTTCCGTAGCTGAACGGCGGTGGTGGGCACCTGCACTTCGCACTGTTGCCGCAGTGCCGTGACGAGCTCTTCTGCGTTAGTGATCTCGTCAAGGTTCATCACCTTCAGAGTCACTGACTGCGTCAGAGCCCTCACTTCAACACCAGCGCCAAGGACCTCTTCCGCCAAACTTTTGTAGGCGGCGCCCTTGCGCTCCTTGTCTCGCTTAAGCTCGAGGATCATTTCACCTGTACGAGTGCGTCTGACACTGCGTACGTCGGCTCCTAGATCCGCAAGCTTCGCGTCACTGCGCATCGCCTTC
Source organism: Aedes aegypti (assembly GCF_002204515.2). Classification (NCBI taxonomy): domain Eukaryota; kingdom Metazoa; phylum Arthropoda; class Insecta; order Diptera; family Culicidae; genus Aedes; species Aedes aegypti. The sequence continues at coordinate 70,306,862 of NC_035109.1, forward strand.
AGGACTTCCGAGTACTTGGACTCTTCCGTCTTGATGATGATCGCATCACCCTTTTCGCGCTTGGCACCTACCCTCCTACCTTTCTTAGGTCTGGTATCCCTGCGCTCCTGTTTCTCCTGTTTCTTCTTCTTCTTCTTCCTCACTACGGTTGTCCAGGGGGCGTCCCCCCCCTGCTCCGCCCTGACCTGTGGTGATGGAGGACCTCTCAAAGGTCGCAACCCCCTGTTCCCATCACTCCGTGAGGGGCCAGCCTTTTCGGGCCCACCCTTCTCGGCTTTCCGGGACGCCTGGCTGGGGTCCGATTTTCCGGCACTTCTGCCGGTTTTCGGGGTCAGTATCCGCCTGGCCTTACGAGCGCCGCCGGGTAGCTGCTCCCCTGACGGCTGCCTCGCGCGCTTCTGCGATTGCTTGCTGTAAGCATTCGCTTCCACGCTTTTGGGGCTGCCCGCGAAAACGAAGGGTTCCGTCTGGGTAGACTTCGGCACCTTCAGTTCCACGGGTTCTGCCGCAGCCACAGTCACCATGGGTTCAGCATGGTTCTGCTTGGCCGCCAACATTGACTTACGAAGTCTAAGCAAGGCCTGCTTGAGGTCCTTGCTGATGTTAGACTTCGAGGACGCAAAGTCAATTATGGAGTCGAGCTGCTGTGCAGCCACTTCCATCGCAGAGAGCCCATCTCTACTTTTATTGATGGCCCTCATCAACCACGCTCCATCCATAACTTCACCCGATGCGTTAGCCGGGGATGAAATATGGGTTCCAGCACTGGCACTACGTGCACTGCTGCCTCCTCCTGCTTCTACTCTCCTCAACGGAGATCTAGCTAGCCCACTTCTTGCGAAGGGGTTCGCTTCCCTACTACTGCTACTACCTGCACTACTACTATTGTTTTGATTAGATATTGTACTCATTTTTGAATCCCACGAGTAGCACGGGAAAAGAGGTCCACCACGCCAGAGCCCTGCATTAACGCGGTAAGGGACAAAATACTGTGAGGGGTGCCCAGGTGCCCCACAGGCTCCGTTAATGGCCGAACATCTTTTTCACCCCTTCGACCATTCATTCCTCAGCACGGTTTTTCGCATCACACCTTGAATTGGGGTTACCCCGTTTGGTGGACTCTTACCACCGGAACGGGTTGTCCGTAGTTCTATTCTGGACGCCGGAACTACACGGCCATAATGAATGTGTCTAGCGCCATCATATTGTACAGTTTTATCAAGGACTCAGGGAAGTATAACTCAGCATAGAGCATACAAAATAAATCATTCTGTGTGATACCTCAGCGTTATCGAGCGTCGGAAACCCTCAACTTTCGAATTGTGGGTAAAGAATACGCTTCCACAACTTAAATAATTTTAAATAAATCGAAAAATGTGGCCTTTTTATGATTCTTCCTCACTTTTGCCTCATATTCCGGACACTCTGATTCGGATTCCGGACAGCTCATGAAAATCATGATTAGAAAAGTCAAATCACAATTGGAGTTCTCAATCCACTAAAGAGACGTCTAAGGCAGTTGGGCATTATAAACATGCATAGATATTTATTGAAGAAGCTTATTAAAACGAGCCTCGAAAGTGTGAACTATCGAACGGCAAAAATTGAAACATTTAGTGTGAAATGTTTCCCATACAAAGTTGAGTGTCCGGAATTTGAAGCTGTCCGTAATATGAATCAAAACGGTACATATCTCATACCCTTAACGTGTGCGAATCGTGGTGATGCCACTCATACAACCGGCCAGTTCGAGGACATGTGTGGGCACTCGTCGTACCGCAGCGAAATGAAAGCTACCACCACGTTACAATTGCACCATTTTTTACGAGTGTAATTTGTGGCAATAGTACATTGCGCTGCATAATTTAGATCTCCTGTGTCCAATAATGGTTGGAAATGTGGCCACCAACGGCGCCACCTCACTCGCCGCCCAGGTTCGGAATCTACCTTCCGAAAACAGCGTTCATCTATGGAATCGTTGTGCACCAACCCCTTGATATTACGTAATCATTACCAGTGGGCTTCGTTTCGGCGAAAAACGAGATTGATTCCAGCTATCTATTAGTTGTCGTTGGCGTGGAAAGTACTGAATCGGTTCTGTTTGTTCTCTCAATTTCAACGAAATCGATATTGTTTAATTGTTGTAGTTGTTATTTTTGAAAATTGTCGATACATTATAAAGCATCCTTAATTAGAATCCAGTGTAAGCCGAACATATTTATTTGCTAAAAATAAAACGTATTTCATAATTTGATTATTGTCACTAATGGAAAGCTGAGGGTTTTTCATGATTAATTATACTCATTGATTAATTCGATGCGGTCACACTGCACTCAGTCGTTCATTCATCGATTTGGTTTATATCTAAGTAAAGAAAACGTGTTGTGTGCTTAACAGTGTTTAGCATGAAGGTTTGTGTGTAAAATTTAAACATAAACGTAAATTTTCCACAACACATTGTGAGAACTATCCAAAGTTATCTCTCAAATCATACACTTCAGATTAACCATTAGAACTCCAAGCCTGAAAGAGCTGGTGTTCTTCAAGGCAGCATTTTGGGACCATTATTATACAATATTTTCACATCTGACTTAACTGAGTTAAGAAGGAAAATTTCTTCTAATGTTTCCAAAACTCAACTTATAATATTCCCACATAAACCAAAAGCTTTTTATTTGAAACCTTCAAGTAGACATGTTGTCACTATAACCCCTCTAACCAATAAATTGGTCTGATGATGTTAGGTATCTAGGGCTCATTCTAGATAAAAATTTAATTTTCAAGAATCACATTGAGGGCATTCAAGACAAATCTATCAAATATGTAAAATGTCTGTAATCAGCTATTGACAGAAAATTAAAGCTTTTTCTTAACAACAAGCTTTAGGTCAGCCATATTGTATGCTGTAGCAATATGGACCAGTTGTTATAATATCCGAAAAAAAAACTTGCAAAGGCTTCAAAATCAAATTTTGAAAATGATTGTGAAGCTTTCTTTCTGATATATTACTTATGAGTTACATACAATTCAATGTTGAAAAATTGGAACAAAAGTCAAATCAATTATTAATTTTAGATAAAAATCTTTGCAATCTTCTATTGCCACGACTAATGCGTTATATATTACGGACAGTTAGGTTAAGCAAATTGAATTTGTCTTCCCTCTTACAAACAGGTGAAATCAACTCACTTATCATAATTCTGAACTGCTACGGCAAATGAAATGTAACATGTTGTTTACAAAATAATAATAAAAGCTTAATTAAGTTTTAACAAATTATCGTGTTAGTGTTTTCTAACATAGAACACCAAAATATAAGAAATAAATGTAATGTTTGGAATGATATCAATGAAGAAAAAAAAGTCATCGTGAGTAACTAATTGATTACAAAGGAGAGAAGATTTTGTTATAGCCAAATTAATTGTGTAAGGATTTTCAGACGAGTCGTCAAATAAAATTCTGTCTTTGGAATTGTTTCGCGAATTGTTTCAAGAGCGATGCTTGGCATTAGGGTAATCAATGACAAAATAATTTATTCCGTTGAGAGCCGATTTCTGCAAGCCAGTTCGAAGCAAATTAACTTGCTGCCCAGTGCATTGCAAAGCAAATTTCCTGCAATGAAAGTATATTTCATATACAAGTTTCTCAACAGAATCACTTAATGTTTAAAAACTTTTGTTTCAAATGCCGAAAAATTCAGGTTTTAAATAAGTTTCAGTAATAACTGCTATACGTCTGTTATTAGCTGTTAGAAAATTGAACAGCTCGTCCTCTCTACCATTCAAAGAACGAGCATTCTAAATTAAAATATAAGAAAACGTATTTGGATCCATTAGTAAAACGTTATCCAATAACAATTTTATTGGTAAATTTCACACAAACTTGGACTGGTTCAGCCATAGTGGCGGTTTTGGACATTGCGTCAATCATTTGGAATCAAAATCAGTAAAAAAAAAAACAATGTGACTAGAAGTAGGTGCAGTTTCTGATTATTTTCTGCTGGGATTTTCCTTCAAAGAAGAAACGGAATAGAAGTTACCTGCAGCGGCATAGGCAGGGTTGTTTCCATTTGATTCGAAAAAAATTGAACAGTTGCCCGTTGGAATAAAATAAGCGGGTAGAGAACTGAAATTACATAATGGACATAGGAATTTAATTGGGTATTTTCATTTAAAATTAAATATTTGAACGATTATCCGACGAAAAAAATTAACTTGTGAATGAGCATGATTATAATTTACCCGATAGGTATTATTATAAGGCAAGCGATCGTTAACTGAAGAATTGTCGGAATTGCGAAGGAAAATCCCAAAAGTTAGACTTATGGTTGCCCTCTCAATTTGCATGAGCATGAGCATTATTGACTGTCCGCAGTTGCTTATCCGGTATTACAAGAACAGCTGTACTTACACAGGGAACCAGAGGCGCGTTCTCGTTCGAAACCATGGGTAGGACAAACTTTGGCATATATTTTGTGCCAAGAATAACTTTAACCCTGAACTTGAAATTGAAGTTTACTTTATTTGAGGAGCTCAAACGAAAAGGGGTGTAAGTGACATTTTGTTCGGTTTTGCGTGGAATTGAGGAAATTCTACTGTTTTCAAACGTTCTAGCGATATTTTCAGTTGATTTTTCCTCTCAACAGAAAAATTAACACCCCTATTTTCATGCTAGTAGTTACTTCAAAACTAAGAAAGCTTCTAGTCTTTACAGACTTCTTGCTAGAAAAAGAAACTAAAAGAGGAAGGAACAAAAAGAGGCCGAAAAAAGACAAAGCAGGGACTAAACAAAATCAAAGCAAAACCAAATAGGAGTCATAAGAAAAGAGTTTAATTCTTCAAAACATACATTACTCTAAGATCAAAGATTTTTTTTTAGAATTCCTCGTGACATTACAATAAGTATTACTGTATGTTTTTTCATGATTTCCTCTATGAATTTCAACAGAAATATATATGGGTATTAGTCCAAATGATCAGATATATCTCTGGTAATTTCTAAAAGGATTCATTTGGTGATTATATTCCAAAGAATTTGTCCATGAATTTTGTTACTTGGATACTTCAAGAATCTCACCGTGATTTTCCCAAGGAGAACACAAAAATGACATTTCTTCAAAGATTATTTCATAAATCATCTGAATTGGCTTGTTTGAAGGTATTCAGTTTTTTTTTTACAAATTTTGATTCTACATTAAAAAATGAATCAGGATTCAAATTTTCATAATTTTCCTTGCCCTGGAGTTATTTTCAAAACACGTTTGAAGTAAGTATGGAAATCACTTTTGGCGATGCAAATTTATTTATGGCTGTCATTATGTAAATTGAATTGTCATGCGAGCTGTCATTATGTAAATTGAAATGTCATTGAGTCTACATTATTATTTATAATGTCAAAATCAGTGTTGATTGACTCACACTCAAATCTAAATCAATATGCTCTCCTGTGAGAGCAAACTCATTAGAGATTCTTCTTCTTCTTCTTTCTTGCGTTACGTCCCAACTGGGACAAAGCCTGCTTCTCAGATTAGTGTTCTTATGAGCACTTCTACAGTTATTAACTGAGAGCTTTCTTTGCCGATTGACCATTTTTGCATGTGTATATCGTGTGGCAGGTACGATGATACTCTATGCCCTGGGAATCGTGAAAATTTCTTTTACGAAAAGATCCTCGACCAACGGGATTCGAATCCATGACCCTCAGCATGGTCATGCTGAATAGCTGCGCGTTTACCGCTACGGCTATCTGGGCCCCTAGAGATCTGCTTCTCAAATCTCACGCTTGAGATTTTGATGCGAAATCACTCAATCAACTCAAACCGTCAAAAGTGATTCAGTCGCAAAACCCGCCAAAAACTCGTGAAACCCGAATGTTGTTGTTTACGAAAGAAAGGATTACTATAATTTTACTAGCTTAACAAAAAAAAAAAATATTGCCGTTATTGAGTCAAAAAGGTGAGCCAATTCATCTATGATTTTTTGACTGCTGAGTTGCGTGATTGACAACTCACGCATGAAAGATCTCAAGCGTGAGTTATGAGAAATAGAGTTTTTCACAATACTGGTCTAAATTATGATATTGGAACGCAAAAAAAAATGTGTTTTACATAGAAAAATTGGATCTTTCGATCAAGCTACAAAAAACTGTAACTTTTTCATCGCTAAACAACCCAATTTCTCCAAAAATTCTTTGAGGCATTTGTCTATCAAGTCAATTTTTCAAAGATTTTATCTAGCGATTCATACAACGATTTCCCTGGGACATTCTCCAAGATTCCCTGTTAAAAAATCTTCTTAAATTTAACCAATAACTTCTACAAAAATTTCTAGGGATTTCCTTCAAAATTGTGTCTTATGATTTATATACTTTCAGCAATTGCTGTAGGGATGCGGTCTAAGATTTCTAAAAAAAATAATTCTAATTCTGTAATTCTCCGAGAATTTCTCAAGTAGGTTTTGTTTTTTCAAGAATTCTTCTAGGAATGTCTCCAGGAAAATGCCAAAGAAGTTTGTGTGCGAAATAAATCCGAGAGCTGTTTCTAAGGAAAATCCTAAGGTAAGCTTTGATAAAACTTGTGTAAGTTTTAAAGTCAACCTTAATGAACAAGGATCGCTGAAATTACTCCTGGATAATTGAGGAAGTTTTGATAGATTTTCTAGATAATTTGCTAAGATAAACGAACAAAAAATAAACGAATCTCGGGATAGTATTCCACAGGACCTTCTGAAGAAATTCCTTGAAAAACATTGGAGAGAATCTATATAAATTTGTGTGATCATTCCAAACTGGTGTAAATATTTGAATAAACTTTAAAAAATGCATGGGATTTTTTTGAGAAGTTTTTGATAAAGCTGCATGAGTAATACATGGATGAAACGCTGGAAAATTCCTAGAAAAAAATATAAATTTGTTCGAATAAACCATCTGAAATTGTGGATTTCTGGGAGGAAACGTAGATGATTTTATGAAAGAATCGACATATACAGACGGAGGGTTTCTTAAAAAAAAAAAATCTTCAAGCTTTTTTTGTAACACTCTGGAATAAACCTTTGTGAAATTCCTCGGAAGAAATACATTAGAAATCATTGGAAGATCTCCTAGAGTAACTACTGGATCATTCGATTGAAGGATTAGTTAAAACATATCTGGAGGAATTTGTAGGATAGTTTCGAAAAAAAAATTGAAATTTCTTTGGAGGTAGTAGCTTTAGAGTTCTCAAGGATTTCCTTACGCAAATTCTCCTAAGCACTCTTTGTGAAATCGCTGGAAGAATTTCTGGCAGAAATGGTAAATTGTGTAGTTTTTTATTTTCTTCGCACCGAACTATAATCCAAAAAATTTTCTGGAGAAACTGAAGATGTTCAAAAATGTTTCAGTGTGCAGAATCTCAATCAAATATTTCTTCAAAAATTCTGCAAAAAAAACTTTCAAGAAATCGTCATCATCTGTTCTAAATATTTTTATGTATAATGCCACCAAATATCTGTAGGAATTTGATCAAACCATTTTTCAGGAATTGACTAAGAATTAAAGAGAACCATGAAAAATATTACCGTATTTTCCATCCTTCATAAGAGTAAGTAGGAAGTTGTATGTGTATTGAACGGATGATAAATAATTTTATTTCAAATATTTTTCTAGCTTTCTGATGTTTTTTGTTGAATCGTGGGTAGGACAATCCTTTGACTGTCCTACCCAGGTGTTTTTGTGCGTAGTAAATGTCCTACCTGTCCTACCCACTTCCCGCGCCACTGCAGGGAACCAATAGATGCTGCTCAGAATCAGTAGCATCTTCAATGTGTAAATACAGGTGCTCTCATTATTATTACAAACAATAACAGCGCCGGCTGCGTCCGAATGGAGGTCAATTTGGGCATGGGAAGGAAATGATGGCGTGTAACTTGCTTTATAGAAGCCGAGGCTGCACTTCCACTAGAAAACACAGGGAGTTTGGATATGGGAAAGGATTCATATGGTAAACGATAAAGATATACCGTTTTGAATCATATTACGGACAGCTTCAAATTCCGGACGCTCTACTTTGTATGGGAAACATTTCACATGAAATGTTTCAATTTTTGCTGTTCAAAAGTTCTCACTTTCGAGGCTCGTTTTAATAAGCTTTTTCCATAAAAATCTATGCAAACTTATGCCACCTGCCTTAGATGTCTCTTTAGTGGCTTGACGACTTATATTGATGAGTTGACTTTTCTATTAATGATTTTCATGAGCTGTCCGGAATACGAATCAAAGTGTCCGGAAAATGAGGCAAAGTGGGGAAGCGTCCGGAATAAGAATCATGAGAAGGCCACACATTTCGATTAATATTAAATTATTCAAGTTGTGGGAGCGTATTCTTAAGGCACCATTCGAAAGTTAAGGTTTTCCGACGCTCGATAACTCTGAGAAATCATACAGAATGATTTATTTTGTATGATCTATGATGGCTAAGGCCTTAAGTGTCCGTAATATGGATCAAAACAATAATTTGAAATGAATACGTAAGCATATACACGGGTGGTCGATATCTATAGTGCGGTTACTACGCGAACCGGATACGATCCTGATTTCGTTGCTCGCTCCACAGGAGCATGCAACAGATTCAACGGATCAAACACTACACATCCAAGTCCAAATGCGGTCGTTTCTATTGCAGTCTCTCTCTCTCTCTGAAGGAATTCTGGTAGTTGCTATGAAGTACATTTTCTGGTTAAGGGTCAAAATATCGAAAGGCAAAACGTCGAATACCAGAACGTTGCATCCCAAAACGTTGAGTTATTTAGGTATGCTTTCGAAAGGAAATCATTTTCCCAAGATAGGAACTTGTGATGAAGTAGTTCAAGGAATGGTTTTATAATTGTCTGAAAGAATGTTGGAAGCTGCTATATAGTATTCTTAATAAATCTTTATAGCATCTCTTGACAGAACAACATGACGAATTCCTTAAGAAATTTTGAATAATTTCAAATGTATCCTTAGAAGAATTCCTCGTTGAATTTCTGGACGAGTCCTGAAACAAATCTTGAAAGAATCCTCTGTAAGACTTCAACGCTTTTTGGGCAAACTTTGGTGTGATTAATGGAACAATCATAATGGAATAATGTAATGTAAACTCCAGAGTCATGGATTGATTTCTTGGTGCTCTTGAACAATTAAACGTGCAGAAAATTGCCAAATGTCGTGGAATCCCAGTAAGAATGTCTTGAGCATCAATAGCCATTTATTTTTCACTAGTTCCATGAATACTAGGTGGAATTTCAAAAGATATTCATGACTGTATTTCAGAAGAAAAACATATACAAGTTCTGAAGGAATTTATTAAAAAACTTGGAAAAATATTCAGATGTTGAAATTGAAAGATTTTTGTCAATATTTCTCAAAAAATAGCATAAAGAGATTCAATAATGAAAATCTCGGACTATTGCCTGAGGGAATCCTCAACACCCTCCAAGAACAAATGCGCGAAGAAATTTCTTCAATAATAATTTTTGGGAAACTCATAAATGTGATGTAAGCAAAGTGCATAATGAGTGGGTACTTTTAGGATTTGTGGGGATTCTTTGCAAGATTTTTCTGTTAGAATTCTAAAAGTGCTTGATTTTTTTCCTTTTGATGTAAATTTTCTGAATGGTTAATAAATCTCTAGAGTTTTTTTTTTTCAGAGCAAGTGAGTTCCAGTAACTTTTTTTTTTTTAACTCTGAGGGGAATTCCTATAAAATTGACAAGAGATATTTGATGATAATAAATCTTCGAGCTGCTTAGTAGAATACCCAAGTAACAATGAAAGCTGAACAGCAAGAGTATTTGCTGAATATTGGCTGATCAATGGTGTACAAGGCTGAACACCGTGACAGCTGAATAACAATTTGAAGAAAAGCTTATTAAACACTCTCTGAATATTGAGTTTAACAAACTATTTTTCATCTACAGTTTTAACTTTTGTTCAGCCAACCTGAATGATATTAATTAAAGGTTATTTGAAGCTTTAATCAAATCAACATGTGGAGCAGATGTCAAGGTAAGTGGTTATAAATCAGCGAATCCCAGTTCAAATCTCGATGGCACATATTTACTAATCTTCATCTTTAAATTCCAGCACTTTTCTACACTATGTGTTTGAAATTGTTAGTTGCGTTGTTAAAAACCAAAACTATAAACCTGTTAATACTTTTTAATTTTTTTGGTTAATTGTTGAATAATGGATGAATAAGCGATCGTTAAGCTTTCGAAGGTTGCCATCTGTTCTAAAAATAGAATTATGGTTATTGAAAGAGGCCTGAATAAGCGCATGCTAGACCTTTATTCAGCCTTCTATATAGCTTCAATTAAGCTTAAGGCTGTATAAAATCGCCAGAATTAGATGTTTAACAGCTGAACAACAGTGAATGCAGGCTATGAACAGCTTTTGTTCAAACAAAGGCTGAATTGAATTAGCTATAAAAGCGTTTGAGCAGCTTCAAATTGTTACCTGGGTACCTATAAGTAGATGAACAAACCTAGTACACGACACTGAAGACGGCCTTACAGTTGAGGTCGAAATACGCGTATCTGTCAAAGGATAAAAACTCTAGTGGAATTAAATGGTATAGTACTATATTCGGTTTTTTCATCTACTTAAGAGATATTTATTAGAAAAATTGTGGCAAAATCGCTGGAGATTTTGCACAGGAATTCAAAGTAATTTCTGAAATGTATCTGAAGTCCATCTGGAAGAAATCCCCGGATATATGAGTATATGATGGCATGGAATGCAGAGGACTGACACGGCTGTCACATGCATAAATTTCTGTGCTTCCTCACATCGATATGGTACCGTAAAACGGGGTAACTTTGATAATGCGGATATCTTTGAAAGTAGGGGACTCACAACATTCTAAACATAATTTTTGATAATCAGTTAAGCAAAACGGATGCAAAAGTAAAGAGTATTAGTATGACACTTCATGTCAGAGCTATTTTCGTTAGAAGAAGTGTAGTAAATTCCGTGATTATAGACGATGATCTTAAACTCTTAATCCGTCTTGAAAACGTGAGGAGAAGGCAATTTCAACGCACTCGCGATCCTGCTATGAATATTGTATGGCAGGATTTGCAGAAAGAAATCAAGAAACGTTTTGCACAATAAAGGAACAAAAACTTTGAAAATAAGATTTCTCAATTGGACCCTGGCTCTAAGCCCTTATGGAAATTATCTAAAATTTAAAAAAAACTCAGAAGCCAATACCGGCATGGAAAGAGGAAAACTAATTATTACTAACTAATTGCGAAAAATCTCAAAAACTTGCTTCAAACAGCAGAAAGTGCGCACAATTTAAATTTAGAACTTACTAGTCCAATAGAAAATCAAGTTGCTGAGAACTTCGAAAATATTCTCAATTAAGAGAACGTTTTCAAAAATGCCTGTGAGACTGATTTGGAAGAAGTGAGAACTATTATTAAAAATTCCAAAATATGAAAGCTCCTGGCGATGATGAAATTTTCAACATCCTCATCGAGAAACTTCCAGATATAGCTTATCATTTTTAGTTGATATGTTTAACAAATCTTTTCAGTTGGCATATTTTCCTGACAAATGGAAAAATGCTAAGATTGTTCCAATTTCAAAACCAGACAAAAATCCTGCAGAAGCTTCTAGCTATCGTCCAATCAGTTTGCTTTCCTCCATCAGTAAATTTTTTGAAAAGGTCATTTTGAACAGAATGATGGCCAACATCAACGAAAATTCAATTTTTGCCAATGAATGCCAAAACTCAACTAATAATATTCCCGCATAAACCAAAAGTTCTTTATTTGAAACCTTCCAGCAGACATGTTGTCACGATGAGAGGGGTTCAAATAAATTGGTCAGACGATGTTAAGTATCTAGCGCTCATACTAGAAAAGAATTTAACTTTCAAAAATCACATTGAGGGCATTCAAGCCAAATGTAATAAATATGTAAAATGTCTCTATCCCCTTATTAATAGAAAATCAAAACTTTGTCTTAAGAACAAGCTTTTGATATTGAAACAAATTTTCAGGCCAGCCATGTTGTATGCTGTACCAATATGGACTAGCTGTTGTAATACCAGGAAGAAAGCTCTGCAGAGAATTCAAAATAAAATTTTGAAAATGATTCTGAGGCTTCCTCCCTGGTACCAACGAGTTACATAGAATATCCAATGTTGAAACATTGGAACAAATGTCAAATAAAATAATTAAGAATTTCAGGCAAAAATCGTTACAATCTTCTATCGCCACGATTAATGCGTTATATGTTTAGGTAAAGTTAGGTTAAGTAAATTCAAAGCGTTTATTTTTGTTCTCAAAAGCAGGTGAAATCAACTCACCTGTAAAAATCTGAACTGCTTCGGCAAATGAAATGTAATATGTTGTTAACAAAATGAACACCTAGACATTAGAAATGAATTTAATGTTTGCAATGATACTAATGAAGACATTAAAAAGAAAAAAACAAAGTTAATTAATATCACGACAAGATTATACTTTTAAATCATCGCATTTGATGACCCATTTCATCTGTTCATAATGTCGTTCAATATTTTTTACATCTGAGAGGTGTCATTGATGTCATAGAAACAAATGTTTTATTGCTTTTAAAACAATCAAAGTTAAAACACTGTACGTCATATTGAATCAATATTATAACAGATCAAGCACAATTATTTAATTTGGCTATGGTTTTGAGAATTTCATGAAACTGACTGCAAAGCATTAATTGGAGCCTTCAAACTGTAGCTAGTAATCAGCGAGCGCTATGCTGCCACAAACCAGACCACACAATAAGCAACCAACCAACGACCGTTTTGTGCGAACCGAAAACATTAGACGATGGCCTTCGTCATCTTCGCAATTCGCACTGATTATGTGGCTTGCGCAGGAGTAAGTTGAATCAATTATGGCCAAATTTGTTTTCTGCCAATATTATCTTCTTATGCTCATATATTAACAAAAAAAAATGGTTCTAACTCAATAAGGATTGATTACAAACCGTCGCATGTGTATTGTATCGAAAAATATGCTGTCATAGACAAACAGTTTTCAACTTTTTTATTGATAAAAAAATAATTGTAAATGGCTACAAGCCTGCCTGAGCATATCGGTCTCGTTATCAAATGCATATTTTAAGTCCATTTTTTATACAAACTTCAAGCTCATTTTGCAGCTTTTAGGCCCATATTATATTTGGAGTTGAGTCTATGAAACTCAAAGAATAGTTCAGTTATGCATACAAATAAATATTTTTTATACTGAATCAGGATTCAATGTTCTTGAAGCGCGCTCTTAAATACGTGAAAACTCAATTAAAAATTGTATATTCAGAAGGTTCGAAATTTCAAAAGCAGAAATATGTGGAGGAATTTGATTTTCTAGTTCTTCACTGTGATCGGAAACTTGCCGGATCTTGTCATATGAAGTAATTTCTTCCCCATTAAACTTATCCAAAAACGTATAAAAGTTTTGTTACATAAAACTTCCTTTGCAATAAAGCAAGTTTTTTTGCGGTTGTCATTATTTATTCATAGAAAAAAGTGTATCAAAAATATATATCAATATAAGAAAATTATCACAAGAAAAAATATTCTATACATATAATGAAAAGAGATAGGAAATATCATTGAAACTCTACATTTTGCAATTTTGTCACATTTTTCAGTGTGTTTCTATGTCTTCTCAATGTAGCTACAACATGCGACATACTATTTAGCTATGATAAAAAATATAGCGGAATCAAAAATCTAAAGTTATCAAATTTGAGCATATGGCCACGACTTTGTTCCAATTACTCCTCTTTGCAGCGTAGAGAGGCTTAATGGTTGTTTAGGGAACCCTTCTGTGTGGATGAGTTGCAAAAGTTTGGCTTTGAAAAGCTGCTGATCTGGCTAAATGATGTTCGGCTGGCCTAGCGCTGGAGTTGAAGCTTATCAGCCGCGTTGTGGCCATGCTGAGGGCACGCGAGAAGGTATGTTTAATTAGTCTCCCAGGACACAGTATGAATTGCACCTCGTCTCTGACGGTGGCAGGAAGCCATTACCGGTTTCGAAATTTCATCGCGTGGCAGCTCTTTGATCGTGCATGACTGCCGCCACGAATGGTGTTTATGCAAATGAATGACTTTCGAAAAATTTGAAACAATCCGAAGTTTTGATCAAGCGGAATTATGTGAATTCATCGCCATTAACGGTTGCCGGGTGTTTCCTGAAACGCATATTGCACTGTTTTTAGTAATAGATTTTCCGCTTTAACTGCTGGCCATAACACCATCCAAAGGATTAAACAGATATGAATAAAATACACCACGTTTCTAGGATAAAGCATGGTTGCCAGCGAGGACAACGGGCGAGTGTCTCCAGCAATGGAAAATGCAAAATTATGGTGGGCTCTTGAAAGCATTTTCTTGTAATCGGGCAAAGTGCCTCGGCTTGAGAGCCAGGTGGCTGCGGCTGGGATTCAATGATGCAGTCCTATCACGGCAAAAGGCCATAATTCAATTGCAATAAATTACGTATGCGCAAAAAAATAATTCACTGTTAGATCAATGGATTTTAAAGAGGTGTGAATGATATTGATTTAACGTTGTGATAGAGGAATTATTTATTTTTAAATCCAATTGTTCGATGAGCACTTTTTTTAATTACTGCGATTGCACAATTTCCGATCCGATCAACTATTGCCATTAAATTGAAACATGTCGTAATCCAAAGATGATTGACTTTTTCCGTTACTAACGTTTTAAGAAGCCACTAAACAAAAACAAAGTAACCCAATGTTTGTGCTGGTTGGGCCATTTTTCCCTGAATATCCCGTTTACCCACATCTCCGAACAAATTTTATTACTCATAATTGGTCGGCGTTAAGTCAGAGTGGGCCAAGTGACATTTTTCATATTTTGAGAAAAATGGGTTTAAAGTCTAACCCTATGTAATTTTTGACCTCGCTAAAATTTTGGTTCAATATTTCTACACATCTTTGTATTACTTTCAAGCAATATAATGTGAAGTGATAATCATGAAAAATCATGATCCAAACCTCAGATAGAACGATTGTTTGTTGCACTATGTGTACTTGGTTCACTCTGACTGAACAATTTCTAGGAAAATAACAATCATTCAATGTTTGCATGGTCAAACTGGGTGCATACCTCTAAGACAAACAGATTATCAAGACCCTTCGACACTAGTATCGTAAATTCTTCAATAATCCATATCGTCGATCCCGAAATCAGTGGCATTTTGACAGCTTGGTTTTGCAAGGTTAGGGCATTGGAGACCAGATATATTCAAATATGCGTTCAGTCAGAGTGGACCAAGTGAAAATTTTGAGCACCGACCAAAATATACCTGTCCAAAAAGCGAGTTCTAGGACATGCCATACATACACTATAGAACTCCTATCGGACTTTGAAATCGACTCAAAAAAGCAATAATCAATCAGTTTATTGCTTTTAAACACTTGGTCCGCTCTATCTGCACAGGAATTGTTGCAATTTCTGACCACCCATCAAGATATGATAAATAGCCAAGAATCAAAATCAAATGCATCAAATTAAGTAATGTTTATGAATATATATTGATAGATGAGTAGAAGAATCATTCGAAGTCGACAAATCTGACAAATCTCTTGAAATGGTTTCATTTCCTCGCATTCCTCAGCGCACTAATCATTTTCGCTGGTCGCACTTTGTCCATCCAAAGTAAATTTATTACATATCTCTCGCAATTTAAAGCATTTATGAAATCTGCTCAAAGTGAAATGGAGATAAGGTAATTTCGCATCTAAGGAAAGAATAATCCAATTTTCCCAGATTTTGTACTTGGTCCCCTCTGACTTAACGCCGACCAATTGCCATAAATTTATATATTTTAAGGTGGTAAACGAACTGATCACCTGAAAAGCAGTCTTTTTATTTTAGGTAATTGTTTTGAGCTCAGCATTTATGGCAATATGGAATCACATTCTTCTTTTGATTGCTTATCGATATTTCTAGTTCAACATTCTTTCACTGTAGACTATTCTAACACCTATTCCAACTGCTTCACTTTTTCAGAAAATGATCATTTGGGGAAATGGTATTCAAGGAAAAAAGTCATTCGGGGGAACTGGCGTTTGGGGAAAAGATATTTATGTCTTAAATTAAGAATGAACTATGTGCTTGAAATTAAATACATGTATTTATTCCCCAGTTTCACTAGTTAAAACAAATACCATTTGTTCTTCCGAACAAACTTAGAATCCGAAAACTTCGATGCCAACTATTATTGCTACATGTTGAACAGAATGGATCCGCATTTATGCACCGGATTCGTCCTTTATTGCCATATTCGCAGCGTTATACGTGGGTATGAAACTGGCAAACGTATGCATGCGAACAGTTCCAATTTATCATCGCTTGTAATTCAATAAATTTTAGTGAATATCTCAGCAGAACTAGGAAGCAGAGCATCGCGCCGGAGCTTTGGGATGCTTCGGTGGGTGGCAGACGAGGTAACACGACATCCTGGCTGCACATCCCAAATACCATGGGCGTACCTACGATATTCTTCAGGGGATGATGTGTTCAAGCATCCTAAAAAGTTCACTCATAAGACAAAGTTTAGATTTTCTGGAGTGGAGACAGACATTTTATATATTTGTTACATTTGGCTTGAATGCCCTCAATGTGATTTTTGAAAGTTAAATTTTATCCCTAGATACTTTATTTCATTTGACCAATTTATTGGAACCCCTCTCATCGTAATAACATGTCTACTTGAAGGTTTCAAACGAAAAGCTATTAATTCATGTGGGAATATTATTAGTTGAGTTTTGGAAGCATTAGGAGAAATCTTCCATATTTGCAAGTATGAAGAAAAAATATCCAAAGTTTTTTGTTATCGACTACAGATGACACGCAGGCTTCGTCCTTTGGCAGAGAGGCCTGTATCATCAGTAAATAAGTCAGTAAGTCAGATGTGAAAGCTTTGTATAATATTGGCCCCAAAATGCTGCCCTGAGGAACACTCTTCTTACAGGAAGTCTTTCAGACATGGAGTTCTGATAATTACTCTTAAGTGTACGATTTGACAGATAGATTTTAATTATTCTAACGATGTATGTTCGACACACTGTCACACAACATTGTTGAATGCTTTTTCTATGTCTAGAAGAGCAATACCAGTAGAATTGCCTTCAGATTTGTTGGAACGAATCAAATTTGATGAGTGGCCAAATTTCCACGCCGGATCTTCAGCTTAAGTCTACACAGAATGAATGATCACTAACAATAAGCAATAGTCCAGTAGTCCAGTGATGATATTTTCGTTTGAAAAAATTTTTCCTCTTACTGGAAAGGAAATCAAACCCATGCTTTGTGGTATTAACACTACGCCCAAACAACTGACGTCGATAATCACAGCTCATTCTTTGGAGTTAATTCAGGAATTGATTCAATAATTTTTTTAGATTTCCTGAAGGTATTTGTTTTAAAAATTTGCCATAAATTTCATATGAATCCCTTCAAGGACTGTTTCATCGATCTTTTTTACAATTTCACGCCACAATACTCGGTTCGTGGCCACATCTCTCCATCCTCGGTTCTGCCCCACGCTCACCAAATCGATACGCACTTGGTCCACCCACCTAGCTCGCTGCGCTCCACGCCTTCTTGTACCGACCGGATCCAACGTGAACACCATCACACTGTGGTTCATCCTTCGCCGCCACACACCGTTTTCCTGCACACCGCCAAAAATCGTCCTAAGCACCCGACGTTCGAAGACTCCAAGTGCTTGCAGGTCCTCCTCGAGCATCGTCCACGTTTCATGCTCGTAGAGGACTACCGGCTTTATGAGCGTTTTGTACATGGTAGATTTGGTGCGGGCGTGAATCTTTCTTGACCGCAGTTTCTTCTGGAGGCCATAGTAGGACCGACTTCCACTGATTATTGTCAGCCGTCAGTAAGGATTCAAGGTAGACGAAATCCCCGTCTATCGTAACACCGCTACCTAGGCGAGCCCTGTCGCGCTCGGTCCCACCAGCTAGCATGTACTTTGTCTTGACCGCATTCACCACTAGTCCAACTTTTGCTGCCTCGTGTTGCAGGCGGGTGTACAGATCTGCCACCTTTTCAAATGTTCGGCCGACAATGTCCATATCATCCGCGAAACAAACAAATTGACTCGATCTCATAAAAATCGTACCCCGGCTGTTGAGCCCGGCTCTCCGCATAACACCTTCTAGCACAATACTGAACGACAGGCATGGAAGTCCATCACCTTGTCGTAGTCCCCGGCGGGATCCAAACGAACTGGAGTGTTCGCCTAAAACAGGCCTGCCCAACCTTTTTGAACCGCGGGCCAAATCTCAGAAACAATATTGTACGGCGGGCCAAACTTTTTTTTAATGTAGCGATTTAAAAAACCAATGTGAAATAAAATTTATTAAAATCTCTTTTGGAGAAATTTGAATAGATGCTTGCTTATGTGATAATCTCGATAATTCTGTGAGTAATGTGATACCCTGCTTTGAAAATTCAGCACCGTTCTGTAAGATCGTTGTCCAGGATTTTATAAATATCGTTCTCTAAATTCTATCAAAAATTTACATAAGATTCTCACAGAATCTCGCCTACTATTGTTTGAAAACCATGATTATTTTTATAAAATTGAAGATTATATTATAAAATTGAAGCCATGGATGTGACGATAATACAGTGTATGATTCTGTGAAAATTTTCCTTTATATTCCGCAAGACAACTCTCTAAAATTATTATAAAATCCTGATCTAGAATCTGGAGAACTCAGTCCTACTCAGATTTATGTAAGAAATTCACTAAGGATAGCTCAAGACAATTTTGCATACTAATATCCAGTATTTGGTGATAGTCATTTTGCCATCATTTCGTGAACTCCTACAAGGATTCTATGACAAAATTGCTATTTGTGAAAATCCTGCCTAAGTTGTCCGAGAAATTTATGTGAAAGTGCTATATAAAATTTCAAAAGCTATTAATCTGCCTCTGGATCTGCCTAATATTGGTTATAATCTTTCTCATGCATAGAATTCATGCTCAAGTGTTATATAACATAATGTTCCTCGCACATTTTATTTCCACATAAAATTTGGTACTTTCTAAAAAAGAACATTTTAAACCATTTATTAAATAAAGTGAATTTGCATGGATAAAAAACTTGTAAATAATCCACACAATTAAATACCTCGAAATAAAATTTAAGAATCTAAAGTTTTGATAATCCGCCTTGGAATGTGCAAACATCTAGTTCTAAAATATCTAGAGCGGTGAAGGGGCCAGATGTAAGAAGAATCTTGAAGCTCTTCGCGGGCTGCACAAAACGAAGTGGCGGGCCGGATGCGGCCCGCGGGCCGTACGTTGGGCAGGCCTGGCCTAAAACCTTCACACAATTTTGCACACCTTCCATCGTCGCTCTTCTCAGTCTCATGAGCTTCCCGGAAAAGCTGTTCTCGTCCATGATTTTCCATAAATGTTTCCTAAATGTTCGGAGAACCATAGCGCGCAGTTTAGCTTAGAATGCTTCTCTGGCACTCAGACGATGATGAGTCGCCCCTGACAAGGGGAACAGATGCTCAAGGTTTGCAGAAGCAAAAGCAAATGCATAAGCAAAAACACCAAACCCCTTCCTCCCTTCATTGTCCCGTCATTGTCAGCAAACGACCGAGGTTCCCACCAGAATTGGGAACTTTCGGGTACTTCCCTTAGGTAACTCGTACCCCGACCAGTACCACGAGGAGGTAGGGATAGGGCAAGAGGCTAAGGACCACATAAAGGGGTCTGTTTTATCCTGCAGGTACGCGAGGTACCGTAATCCGGGGGCAAATTGATCACTGGGCGAATTTCATCAGATCAGTACCAATAACATATCCTCCAAAGGATGCTGAACACAAATAAAAATATTTAAATTTCAATGTAGCGTAAACAGAAGAGTATAGTAAAAATAAATCAAATTCATTTATTGTTACAGCATCACGTTTAATTTTCAACTAAAGATGCTTGAATGTTACAAGATCGTGTAAATTTAAAGTGCATTCGATTGAAAAATAGGTGATTTATCGTTGACATTTCAGTTTATTCTGATGCTCCAAATATGTGCATGAAAGTAAACTGAAATTTACAACATATTTTTAGCTGTGAAGGTTTTGTTGGAACCACAAACATTCCATGTTTTCTGGGTTCCGGGTCATTTGGCTCAACGCAATTTTGCCTGCTTTGTTCGCTTCAATGCTTCGAATCGTATTAAACGATTTTATTCATAGTTCTAGCAAACACGAGTATTGGCTTCTTCTTTTCTCGACGGAGAAACAGTGAGCCTATTTGACGTTCACTGAATCGTTCTATTTATTGATATACGAAAGCAACGGTGCAGAGTTAATCTTGGATGAGAATGAAATCTTTCCTGAGTCAACCCTTGCGCTAAAAAATATGTTTTTAATAAGACTCTTTATGAGCGTATTATAAGCCATAATTCCAATAAAAGAACAGCCTATGATCAAAAGAAGGAAAAATCTCTTATACAAATTAACGCAAATGTAATGCAATGGCTGGACACCGTTTTCTGGTTTATAGATGTCTAATGATGATTTTGAACTATTTCATTTTTATTAGGGTCAGTTTTACATATAAATATTCACAATTTTAGAAGGTGTAAGTAATATAATAGGAAATGGCGTTGCTGAACAATCCGCTGGTACTAAGCCTACATGTAACTATGAGCCTTATTATGAACTACTGAATTCATTCATTCGTTTTGATATCATACGGCATTTCAAGTATAGTGTTTTGCTCATAAAACCGTTTATTCTCAAATAATGTGTTTATTTCAAGGAAAATTGCCTACATTTAGGCGTATTAGGCAGATTTTCAATGTTTAATTTTGCAATAAAATGGTCAAATATACAATTGACACCGTCTTCAGCACGTAGGCTGCACAGACTGAACGATCACTAACATTAGGCAACGGACAACACGAAACACCCAGTAGCCCAGCGATGAATTTTTCGTTTGACGAAAAGTTTTCTCCGACTGGAGCGGGAATCGAGCCCACACCCCGTGGCACAATACACCTAGACGACTGACGCCGCTAGCCGCAATGCCACGAAGCCCACAAATGTTATGAGAATGTTGACATCATTTTCAGATTCAGGAGACCCAAATATAGTAGATAGGGAAAATGTTTATTCTTATACCTGCTCTGTTATTTGCTGATCAATTTCGCCCCAGTGTGTCATTTTGATTGTAGGATATGAAAACTATTTTTATGATATGTTAAATATTATTTCATAAAAAGTTGATTACATAAACTGATAAAGATCAATAGAGTACTGATTTTGTCCAAATTTATTTGACAATATTTGAATTCCGGAGGATAACACAACAAAAAGTTGTAAAATAGTGATCAATTTGACCCCGGATTACGGTACCAATGGTACGCGATGCCCAGCCATTTACCGTGCCAATTCAATTACTTCAAAGTGCTGTAAAATTTGTAAGAATTCTTGAACAAATATGATAGAATTCGGAGATGTTTCTCATAGTTTTTTTTTTTGTAATTTTCACATTTCTTCAAAAGTTTTTTAATGGTTGATTCTTGAAATTTTTAAAGGAGTTAATTCATTTTTTTTAAGTAATAAGAAAAAAATAAAGGTTAATATTTGGAAAAAAAAAAAACAACATGATGAATTCTATGATGAATAAAAATCAAAATTGGAAATTGATTACTAAAAATTTATGATTCCTAAAGCGGAATTCCCGTTCGAGATGGAAAGATGTATAAAGAAATCTCTTACGGGCTGTTCAAAAACCACGTAGTCATCTATGAGGGGAGAGATAAACTATCCAAAAACTAAGAATCATAAACAATGTGAAATTTTTGTCTGAACAAATGACCACGAGCGGAAATTGGGGGCCTGAGATTCCCAAAAAATGGCCACGTCGTTAATGGACATCCCCATATATGACATGTAGAGGCATTCTATCTCGGATGAATACTTCCAGGTATCCCTATAATCTTTCAAGTACCGTAATCCGGGGTAACATTGATCATTTTTTTTAGTTTTTCTTAAATTTTTCATTTCACAATACAAATGTTACAAGTTTCATATTTTTAAAACAAGTACTGGCACCCACCGCTCCTATCTATGTACTTTATTTTGTTTTTCGAAAGATTTAATTATGTTTAAATAAATGTTTTAAGTGATTTTTTGATTCAGCTGATATGGGGTAACATTGATCACCCAAGTAAACAACGTTCGCTAATATTGGAAATGTCGTTACTTACTAAAATCAGGGCCCCTGAAGCCGAATATGAAGACCAAACTCTTACAAGTCATTTACTTTTTGAGTTATTTCAAAATTAAAAACACCTTGAACCGCGTAATACGCCTAAAAGTAGGCAATTTCCTCAGGAAATTCTACATTCGTAATAGTAATTAGTTAATGTTGCCTAAATGAATAAACTTATGAAAGATTTGACAACGGAATCGTTTTCAGCGATGCCATTTTTAGTAACACTCGCATTTTCCTTGATCACATCGTCTGCAGAACTCATGTGAGACATGAATTTTCGGTAGTGTCAGTGAAAATGATAGAAATCATTGTTTCAAAAAGTTGACAAATTTGCGCATGAACTAAACGCAATTTTGGCAAAAGCCTTAATTATCATTAGCTTATGAATATACGAAAAACAGGCACCATTCATGGTTCGAAAATGTTTCATCAATAAATCTTTATTTGAACGTTTAACAAGATGAGTCATCCCGATCAATGTTACCCCGCTGATCAATGTTACCCCGGATTACGGTAGTTTCAATCTTTTTGTGCTCTGTGATGTTAGTATTCCATAGATAAATTGATTTCAGTGAACTTTTTTTCAAAAGATTTCGTAAGGAAATTCATGGATGAACTAGCGGAGAACCCCTTGGAAGCATTGCTGAAAACTACTTTGAGGTATTGCGGAGTACTCGTCGGAGCAATATGAAGTGCTTCCAGGAACGGTAAGTGGAATGAACACCACAGCAGTTCCTTGAAGAATCTAAATAATATATTTATAAGAATATAAAAAGGAATCATGGATTGTTGCACTATCCCTTATAAAATATTTTGACGAATTCTTCGAATATTTCGTCGAAGCATTCATTTCAAGATATCTTGACCGATCCTTGGCATGGACCTTTTCGATTTGACAAATTCTTTTCCGTTGCTAAAATGTTTCCATCGGCCAGAATCCAAATTTTTAGTTGGACTTAAAGAATAATCCAAAAAGGTTATCTTGACGCAGCTTTATTCAAATATGAACGCTGAAAAGAATTTTTGAAAAACTTAAACGAAATATTATCATTTGTACAAAACCAAGGGGTTTTGCCAAAATTCAAACATCCATGAATACCTTGAAATGGATTGAATTTAATGCGCCTTGAAGCACCTGTAACCAGCTGGACATTGACTGTTGGCCACCAGACTTATAACATACAGCACCCGGAAACCGGCGTACAGGCCGATACAATAGAAATATTGGAAGTAGAACGCTAGTGGCGTTGTTAACACAAAACTGATTTCAATTATTATTACCATAAATAATGAATTTTTATTGTTTGTTCAATACCATGTCGTTCTTTTGGGTTTGAAAATAAATCTGACACTTTGAGGCCCGGTACTCACGCTGTCAGTTCGTGGCAAACTAGATGTTGGTAAGACGAACAGCAGCGACATTAGCATTCTTAGGTTAATGCTTCTACCAAGGTTTTTAAAATGACAGGTTTACCGATCTAAGCAGTCAGTGGGTGCGCGGTGTGGTTAGCTGCGGGGAAGGTGGAAGTGACAGCTGGCGAGTTGACTAGCTGGCGGGTTTGTGTACACTGTTTTTCACTCTACCGTTTCTATGGGGTTGTTAGGGGATGTTTACTCCAACAAACATAAACACAGTGAAGTGAAAATTTTCTCCAGCATTGATGAGTTGTTTTGCCGCGAATCAAATTTTCGTCGTTAATGTAGTATTCCGCGGAATCTTGGTGTTTTGAGTTGAAAAGTTGGTTAACAATTGCATGTAATGCATGTAAATGTGGAAATGTCGAATAGTTCAGCGGGTGAGAGCCACCCACCACCGACGGTCCACCGATGAAAAAGAGGATGTGCCACGGTGTTGCCGTTTGACGGTGACGATTGTATTATTGTAACTTTAACTCGTAAGTTAATAGTCATTCTATTATCAGTGCATTACACAGTAAAAGAAATTCAGATACTTTGTTGCGTATTCGACACAGACATGGGTTCTAAAGAAACATTTTATAAGAAACTTTGTATCATGCACCTGATATCCAAACAACCAAAACAAACTCGCCAGCTGTCACTTGGCATTTCAAAATGGCGGAATGGGAAATCTGACACATTGGACTACCTCCCTTCTAGATACCTTGGCTTCTACTGCCGATACAGACCGAGTTTCTAGTGACATTTTATAGGACCCATATCGATATGGTCCTAATCATATTGCGTATTGGCCACATCCCTCAAGACACTCTAAACCTGCCGCAGGGTTACCAGCTACACTTTGGCCTCAGAAATCACCGCTCATCCAGAAAAGCAAAAATCGCATAAAAGTTTGCATAATAACAAATTACATCACACTCGCATTACTCGGTGTATGATATCGTTTGATTGGCGAGTTTCTTCGCCTATAATAACGTTATGAGTTTAATCGTACATTCTGTTTCATCTCGTTTACTCTCGTACGAATTAAACAAATCAATCTATTGCAATTGTCAAATCAATACTTGTTATTAGAAATTAAGTCAGTTTACAGATAAGTTCGCAAGAAAATTTGTACACTCCTATTGTATGTCATTTTTCATCATAATAAAATTTTCATGCCTCCATTTTTCTACGCATACGGCTTTTTGGCGCAATCTTGTACGTGAAACTTTGAAAGATGATTTGATTACAACGACAACGGCATTATTCAATCATCGCTAACTGCGAGGCAAACCGGGATGGATTCTTCATTCAAGTGCCGTCAG
This sequence comes from Aedes aegypti, assembly GCF_002204515.2. NCBI lineage: Eukaryota > Metazoa > Arthropoda > Insecta > Diptera > Culicidae > Aedes > Aedes aegypti. The sequence continues at coordinate 70,331,890 of NC_035109.1, forward strand.
CAATTTATCCGACTCATGCACACACTGTCGACGATTTCTCGCGGGCGCACTATGGTAAATTTATTTCTTGGCACTCGAAAAGCATTAGTCATGATGAGTGATTGCATGCAAATGACTGATCGAAATCTGAATCAATCACATCCAATCACCAGTAATGTTGTACGTCACGGTGGAAAATTCTCATTATTCTTTCAAAATGAAATTGTTGCCCTGAAAAGGACGGTTGGGGATAGTCACAATGTCGATCGAATGGGTTTTCATATATAACAAAAATTAAACAAAAATACACCAAAAGATTACCGAAGACAATTCAATTAAAATGCGGTCAGTAATTTTGTGCTTCTAAGTTTTCTTGCCCATCCTTGTTTTCGATGGTTGGCTCACTCCACCAACGGCAATTATCAAGGTCGACGATTGAGTGATGCGCGCGTGGCTGATTGGAGTTTGGCTGGCTTCGACTGAACACGATAGAATAAAGAGGAGTAAGAAGAAGACCGAAAGGGGCGTTTTCCTTTGAATGACGAAAGTGGCTAAGATATCGCTCAATGATGTCTGTGTTAGAAATACACAAGAAAATGTGCTGTTCTATGGAAAATAAGACATGCCTCGATATTTATCCATTTTTCAATAGTTTAATCATGGAAATCAATAGTTTTCATTATTGGAGTCGATGCGTAGAAAGATTTCCAACCAATTGGTGCAAGAATCTCGAAAATCTATCTGGGAGTTTGTAACACATCATGAGGGACTGTTTATCATATTCGCTAGAAGGGGGGGTAACAGTGCATGATAAAACCCAATTAAACAGATTTAAACAAGCTCCATACTTGGAGGAAACTATTGCTATAGGATGTTTTGGGATTGTTCATAACGCCTATAAAGTTAAACACCTACCCCCAATGGTAAAAATGCGAGAGATGTGAGTTATATCATCGTTCTCTTCGGGGCTCTCGTTCGCTGCTCTTGTTTGTCAGACTTGCTACAACTGGCAAAAGATTTCCGATCACAGACGATGCAGATGGGATGTTTTTCTGTGCTTGCTTCGATCGTGCTTTAAAGTCAAATGAAAATAGATTCTGCAATGCCTGCCTATCTCAACCTTTTTATCTTTCCCCTGACTTTCTTTTTTCGGCAACTTGGAGAGGTTGGGGGCTGGCTACACCCATGTCATATTTTATAGAGAGCGGCAGCTTTGCGATGCTGCATGCCACGCGAGTGTAGCCAGGAATCTTGGTAAATGGTGAATTGCTCTGGTATTCGTGCGGTTCTCCTGAATAGCGATGTTAGCTATGCGGGACCCCGGAAACTCAGTGACGTAGAGCAATCGTGTCTTTGGTGCCGCAACGATAGTCGCGGTCCCCAGACCACGACCCTGACCCCATCGCATTATGGTTATTGTGACACGAAGAAAAATTGCAATTACCAATAGCTTCTTGCCCCCCGCTCCCAAACAATGGGCGATAATGTGGAAGGAAAGTGTGTTCTAGCATTTTCTGCTGCTTCGAGCATCGTGAATAGATCGTGGCTCGGAAACGGAAGCTCCTCTGCCTCTGGTAGTGTAAGATATATCTTCGGCAGCGCAGCGTTCGGGCCATGGGTAAATTGAAAAGAGAGAACATGCTAAACGGATTCATGCAAATAAAATGTGGAGTAATTTATGCATTTTTAATGCAGTTTGAGTCCGGATTGCTTTACCGTTCATCACTAGGGAGTAGGGTGTGGCTTATTTTTCGAAAGTTCTGAGAACCATAGGACCGCCTATGACACCTGGATGACAGGTCCAGTGGCTTAGCCGTGAACCAGTTTTTTTTTTACAAATTTGAAAAGAATCGGGCTTAGGAAATATTGTCAACTATTTTTCTATTTCTTGCTCTCAAAATGCTCTTGTTCGATTGGTTCTAAGCTGCTTTTCAAAATGAATATTTTGAGTAACCAAATTTGCCAGTTTATAAGAATAATAAGATTAACCTATTTGAGGTCGAATCCACGAAGGTGGGACCAAATAACCAAAAAAGTACCCAAAGCTAATGCTGGTCAAATTGTCTAATTTAGTTATCACATAACGTCCACAGTCGAAACTATTGAAAAATAGAAATAGAAATCTTGTTGAGTAAAAGTTGATTGAAAAGGAAGTTGGGTTTTTTTTACCCGGCTTGACCCAGTAACCCACCGAAATAACTCCGAACCGATAAATATTTCCAAAAAATCCAATGATGATCGGAAAACTAGACATTCAGGCGATTTCATTTGAACTGAAACGAAGGCAATCCATCAAGAATTGACACATTTATAAATTTATAAGAACACACGAACTTTCGGTTTTGAGAACTTTCGAAAAACAAGCTGCACCCTACCAAGCACTCTATTTGAAGCGTGAATTGCATTACATTGCCTCTGATTTTCCATTTATATTCTTGCAAATTCAGTTTCAAGAATACTTCCTGATGATGACCCTTGAGTATGTGCTACCTGTTCCTCACGAATCCATTTCAGGTAGAATAAGATTTGCAATCCTTCCGCTTTCCGGGACTAAAGCAGCTTATTGCTCATAAAATAAAAATTTGCCTCGCAAATCATTCACTCAACTTTGAGAATTATTGGTCCCAGACGGCGAATCTCGGTGCTTTCGTTTGCCATGCCATCCACTTCGCTACTTAGAGTTCATCCATAGATTATAATTACCATGGTTCCGTGTGTCTCTGATGTAATTAAATCGCTTCCGTATGCAAGCAGGAGGTATTTTATAGTTGCACTGATTTTAGAGACACTTGTGGTACTTTTCTTGGCTGACTTTTGATGAATTTTGGAAAATATAGAGATAAGTTTTAGACGCATTAATTGGAATCTTCAATTTTTACAAGTATAAAGAAAAAGTATCCAATTTTTTTTTGTAATTTTTAACAAATGACAAGCTAGTTTCTTTTTTGGTCATCTTTGAACAAAGATTATTGAAATCTTTGAGATAACTTAGGTAAGTCAGATGTAAGAAAATTATACAACATTGGTCCCAGATTGCTGCTCATCATGATATCAAGACAACTATCGATGTACGTTTCATAAGTATTCCAATCGGCTCAATAATAATTGAAAGCGGAGCTGATACGGTTGATAATCTCTTCATGGGATATTTGGGATTTAACAGGGACATAATTAGAATCAAAATCAGCATGAGTAACAGTTGGCTACTGACGAAATCAATCGTAGAAAGGCTTCTAGAAGAGGAAAAACATGTAGGGGTATCAGGGTATTGAATTGAGAAATATCCTCAAGAGCACTCATCACATAAAATTATGCTGTTGGAATTATTTTTTTTATGAGCGACGTTTCGCACTGAAGTCACCAATGACAATATTTTTTGACTTATTGCGGGTCAATTTCCACAAATTAGTCGTAATGTTTGAGAAATCTCAATTCACAGTACCAGCAGTAAAACTACATCAACGAAAATAAATATATTTATGCCAAACACTAGATCAAATAATCGCTGTCAAAGGTAGACTAATTTCAATGCACTGAATGCAATATTTTCTTCCACCCATGGCACTCAGAAACTGGTAAACATAATATTCCTCATCCGAACGGAGTTAAAATAAGTTATCTTCTCCCTAAATGCACATATCATGCACACAAAAAAGAACAATTGCAAACTGCGGAAAATGTACGCTTTCTCGAGTCAGACCCATTGCTCTTCTCGTTGCCACATTTACATGAAAAGCTATTCCATCTACCGAACGAACCCCGGCAAGGAGTAGTTATATGTGCACAAACAGCCAGGGCGCGAGTTTGCTCAAATGTGTACCTTTGGCTTCGTAGAAGAGCACTTTGCTGTACGACTACGACTGCGGAACGAAACAAACACACACAGCTGGTAATTTATAGACATAATGTGCATAATGAAATTAAATTAGAGTTTTTCCCACCTTTTTTTTCGTCCCCGTAAGAAACATTGTAAGGACTGTTCATTTCATAAAATGGACATCTTGTGCATGTTATGTGATTTAGTTTATTTATTAAGTTATTGTGAAAATGCGAAAATTGACTATTTCAGCCAACTTGTATGCAAGTTTGACAGCTTGTATGGCAATTCATTTGCTTAATTTACCACAGAATTCAAACTTCATTATTTATATAATTTTTTGGTTTTATATCAATTAGCTTGATAAATCCTCGTCAACATTATTTCGCCAATTCACTCGGTTCATGGCCGCTTCTCTCCATCCTCGACTGTGGCTCACGCTCTCCAGGTCCTGGTGCACCTGATTAATCCACCTAGCTCGCTGCGCTTCTCGCCTTCTTGCACCGACCGGATTCGTAGTGAACACCATCTTCACAGGGCTGTTGTCCGGCATTCTTGCAACATGCCCTGCCCAGCGTATCCAGGGTTTCCAGCTTTAGCTACCTTCAGGATACTGGGTTCGCCGTAGAGTTGAGCGAGCTCGTAGTTCCCCCAAAAGCTTGCAAGTCCTCCTCGAGCATAGTCCACGTCTCATGCCCGTAAAGGACTACCGGTCTTATAAGCATTTTGTACATCGTGCATTTGATGCGGGGAAGAGTCTTTCTTGATCGCAGTTTTTTCTGGAGCCCATAGTAGGCACGACTTCCACTGATGATGCGCCTTCGTATTTCCCGGCTAACATTGCTTTCAGCCGTCAGCAAGGATCCGAGGTAGATGAACTCGCCCACCACCTTGAAGATATCCCCGTCTATCGTGACACTGCTTCCTAGGCGGGCCCTTTCGTGCTCAGTTCCACCTACCAGTATGTACTTTGTTTTCGACGCATTTACCATTAGCCCGACTCTTGTTGTATCGCGTTTAAGGCGCGTGAACAAATCTGCCACCGATTCAAATTTTCTCCCAATAATGTCGATGTCGTCCGCGAAGTAAACAAATTAGCCAGATCTCGTGAAAATCGTGCTCTCTGCATGACACCTTCAAGTGCAATATTGAACAACAGGCACGAAAGTCCATCGCCCTGTCGTAGTCCCCGCCGAGACTCCAACGAACTGAAGTGTTCGCCCGAGATCTTCACGCAGTTTTGCACACCGTCCATCGTTGCTCTAATCAATCTTGTGAGCTTCCCGGGAAAGCTGTTCTCGCCCATGAGCTTCCATAGCTCTACAGGGTTAAAACTGTCGCATGCCGCCATGAAATCGATGAACAGATGGTGCGTAGGGACCTGGTATTCACGGCATTTATGGAGGATTTGTCGCACAGAAAAGATCTGTCCCGTTGTTGAGCGGCCGGTGATAACTTCCCACGAACTCGTTTGCTATAGGTAATAGACAACGGAAGAGTGTGTGCATAGTGATTGCATGATAATTTTCATACGCCAGTATGTCGCCCTTTTTGTAGATATGGTAAATAACGCCTTGCTTCCACTCCTCCGGTAGCTGTTCCGTTTCCCAGATTCTGACTATCAGCCGATATAGACAAGCGGCCAACCTGTCCGAGCCCATCTTGATGAGTTCGGCTCCGATACCATCCTTGCCAGCGGCCTTGTTGTTCTTGAGCTGTTGAACGGCATCCTTAACTTCCCCCATTGTGGAAGCTGGTTGGTTTTCACTGTCCGCTGTGCTAACGTACCCATCGCCTTCGATGTCCTGACCTTCTGTGCCTATGTTCTCTGCGCCATCCAGGTGTTCATCTTAGTGCTGCTTCCACTTTTCGATCTCCTCGCGTCCGTCCGTCAAGATGCTTCCATCCTTATCCCGGCACATCTCGGCTCGTGGCACGAATCCTTTGCGGGATGAGTTGAGCTTCTGATAGAACTTCCGCGTTTCTTGAGAACGGTACAGCACCCAAGCAGCACACATTGTTACAAGTAAGTAACAGCAACGACTACTTAACATATGCAATAGTTACAATAGGAAACATTGTAACTTGGAAACATACTGCTATGTGTAGTGAACTGTCTTTTTCTCAGACCAATTTTTCACACGGTTTCGGTAATACTTTTTATATTTCAAACACCAATGTTCACTCGTTTTACAGAAAAACGTTTATTTTCCCCAAAACAAACCAACAAACTGACTTCTGCTTTTCATACTCGGAAACAACTGCCTACTATGATCTGAATCAGTATCTTTTCTTCAACATCGAGCAAATCCTTATTAAATTTGAATTATTTTATTCCTTGCCTTTCACTATCCCTACATTCACCTCTTCCTCTACTCTTAGTTATATACTGTGATTCTAATCTGTTTAGTTAGATGTTACAATTTTTTTCTTCCTGTTCAATTGCTTCCATTTTCAGTTGAATCTTCGATTTCAAGCTTCTTCATCCTTGTGCAACCAACATCTGTTCTAATGTTTTTCAAAGATTCTTCATTGGATTCTGAAAAGATAAAAGCATATTTAATTTTATTTTCGCTTCCCATTTAATAGTTAATCGAGTAACGCTTTTCAATTATTTTCACCACGCTTATAGATGAAGATGTCATCAACAAATGAATTTGTCTTCTCCTTGGCAAATAGAGCGACCGCTCCATTGAGTTGCAACGTTTCCTATAGATGAAATTAGAGCGTTTTCATTCCTCATTTGGTTTTTATGCGGCTAAAAGACATTGATAAAATGGTTATTATATAGAAATACGGCAACTTTACGTTTTCGAGCTTTTATTGTTAACCACTAGCAATTTACGCTATGTTTCCTCAGTTTAGTGCTCCTTTTAGGAAGCTAATCATAACTGGAATATTGTTCTGAAACCTAAATTTATATTAATGAGCATTCTTTAGTGTAGAACTATATCAGATATCGACCTGTTTAAAATTGAAATAAAAATTATGAACATATTTGTATATTTAACTCCAGATAATTCTTATTAATTTCTGCATATTATTTCTACATAGATCATTGGTTTTATAATGCTGAATGGTATTAATTTTAAATATTAATGTATCGAAATCTTTTGAAGTTTCTAAATTTTAAATTTCTTCACTTTGTAATACTACTATGAAAAAATATCAATGTGAACATAAGAGATTAGAATTTTAAAAGGTTCATCATAGCTACCAATGGCTATGTGTTGTTACCAGCAAAATTGATGGTAGGGTAAGCTTCTGATTTTTGGCAGCAGCATTGCACACTTTAATTCTTTGTGTTACATCATCTGTCCCTATGTTCAAAGTTTGTTCTTTAACTTTTCTCTTAAATGCATTGATTGGAGTATTAAAAAAATAAAATCTTCAAAACTTCAATGGAAACGAATAGATGCACAAGACCAGCATAAGCATGAGAATTCCAAATCATTCTAAGATAAAATTACACCGACATCTTACACCTTCTAGATGATTTCTGTCCTCAATGCGTTGCTTTGATTAGAGCTTTTCAGACTCAATATCAAAATTATATTAAAAGATTAACACTTATATATTGTCAGAAAACTTAACCCTTAATATTTTCTTAGAATAAATAAAAAATGTACGATTTTGCAAGGCTCTATACATCTAGTGATTTCGTAATGAGAACTGTAGACTTAAAATACTATCAAAGACAAAATAAAGACCTCCACGTTCCTAACAGTTGCCAAAATTTTATGGAACATAAGGTAATAGAGCAAAATCTAGAATTCCATGAAAACTGTACTGTGATCTGTCAACCATGGGTACCTTTTGCAGTATTAAGGGACCAGATGCAGTATTAGAAGTGGTACCCAATTTGAACACGAGTAGGACGAACAGCTATATTTGAAATTTTTAGATTTTTTGAATGAAATAATACACTTAATATGTTCTACCTCTAGACTTATGCTACTTCTAATGTTCTCAAAACGCTACATTGGATAGAGCTTTCCTGGTTTAGAATATAAAAATGGGCATAATAGATCATTTTCATACTTATACTTTATAATTACTATATACATGTTATAACTAAACTCCATTGTATACCTGAGATCTCAAAATACTACTTCGGATAGAGTTTTACAGGCTAAGAACATCAAAGACAATATAAGAGATCAATATTATATAGATATTCTTACTCTACCTAATTCTCTATCTTTGTTCTAAAAAACTACTACGGATAGAGTTTTCCAGGCTCAGAACATCAAAGAGAGCATCAGAGATCATTTTTTTTTTAATTTCTAACGCTTTACATGTTTACCTTATTGATCATGTTTTTTCTTCAAACTGCAACTTCGAACAGAGTTTTTCAGGCTCTGAACATCAAGAGATCATAAGAGATAAAAATTATTTCAATTTCTATAAAGCTAAATACTCTTTCCATGTTCTAACACTACTTCATCGTTTATCTTTGTTCTCAAAATGCTACTTCGGATAGTTTTCCAAGCTCACAGCATTAAAAAAAGCTTAAAAGTTCAAAATTATTTTTAATGGCCTAATATACTTATATGTTCTAACCCTACATCATCGTAGATCTTTGTTCTCAAAATGCTAGTTCATATGTATACATTTTTAAATGGCTAAATACACTTTCCATGTTCTAACTCTACTTCATCTTCTATATTTTTTTTATCAAAATGCTACTTCGAATAGTTTTGCAAGCTCAAAACTTCAAAAAAAGCGTAAAAGATCAAAATTATTAGTTTTTTTATAATTGCTAAATACACTTTACTTGTTCTAACTCTACTGCATCGCCTATCTTTGTTTTAAAAATCCTAATTCGAATAGTTTTTCCGGTTAAGAACACCAAAGAGAGCATCAGAGATAAAAACCAATTAAAATTTTAAATGGATAAACACATGTACATGTTTCTACTTCATTGTTTATATTTGTTTTCAAAATGCATCATTGGATAAAGTTTTTCAGGCTCAGGACATCAATGAGAATAGAAAAGATAAAAAAAATACTTTTTTTTTTTACTTACTTATGGGTCCTGGGCACCCATTCTGGTGCATAGGGCCGACGTGAAAGATTTCCATCCTGGGCGATTACCAGCTATCGCCTTGACCTGCGGCCAGGTCAAATTGCCGTCGACTTCTTTTATTTCTTTGTTGAGGCTGCGCCGCCATGATCCTCTGGGTCTGCCTCTGCTGCGATGTCCTGCTGGATTCCATTCCAGCGCTTGTTTGCAGATTTCGTTTCTGCCCCGACGTAGAGTGTGGCCGACCCACCCCCACTTTCGTTGTCGAATTTCGGTTGTTATCGGTTTCTGGTGGCACCGACGATGGAGGTCAGCATTAGAAATCCAGTTGTGTGGCCACCATGCCCGAATTATATACCGCAGGCATCTGTTGATGAACACCTGCAGCCGTTGAGTGTTCTCCGCTGATACACACCACGTTTCACTGGCGTATAACAGCACAGATTTGACATTGGAATTGAATATTCGAATTTTGGTGCGTTGACTAATCTGACTGTTCTTCCAAATATTTCTTAAGCTCGCAAAAGCAGCCCTCGCCTTCTTGATCCGTGCACCTATGTCGATCTTGGTACCGCCGTCAGACGCCAGTTGGCTACCAAGATATTGGAAGTTTTCGACGTTCTCCACTGTTTGCCCGGCTACTGTGAAGCTGGAAGGGCCGGCCGTGTTTACATCCAACGATTTGGTCTTGTTGACATTGATGTTGAGACCTGCCGCTGAGGAGCGTTCGGCAAGATCGTCTAGCTTACTCTGCATATCAGAGCGCCGTTGAGCTAGTATAGCAATATCATCAGCCAAATCGAGATCATTTAAGTGCTCCATAGTAATAGGCTGCCACAGCAGCCCACGGTTTTGTTCACGGTCAATGGCGCCTATCAGGATCTCGTCAATTACGATGAGGAACAGTAGTGGTGATAGTATACATCCTTGCCTCACTCCAGCTACAACCCGGATGGGTTCAGACAAGACCCCGTTGTGCAATACTCTGCACGTAAAGGCCTCGTACTGCGCTTCGATGAGGCCGATGATTTTCTCAGGAACACCCTTGCGTCTCAGGGCACCCCACATATTTTCGTGATTGAGTCGGTCGAAAGCTTTTTCGTAGTCAATGAATACCATATAAAGGGACTCTTGGAATTCATTGACTTGCTCCAAGATGATACGGAGCGTGACAATATGGTCCACACAGGATCGTCCGGCACGGAATCCAGCTTGCTGTCGACGGAGAGTCGCATCGATCTTCTCCTGGATCCGGTTTAGGATCACTTTGCATAGAACTTTGAGAACAATACATAGCAACATGATGCCCCGCCAATTATCGCATACAGTGAGGTCACCCTTTTTGGGTACCTTCACTAACACGCCTTGCATCCAGTCGGCCGGAAAAGTCGCGGTGTCCCAGATATTGCGGAATAGTTGATGCAACAGTTGAGCGGATATTGCGGGGTCTGCTTTGAGCATCTCGGCTGATATGCGATCGACCCCAGGGGCTTTGTTGGATTTCATACTTTGGATGGCTGTTTCTATCTCATGCAATGATGGAGCTTCGGTGTTAACGCGACTAATACGCCGAACCCTAGGCGGATCATGCTGAGGTGTTGGTGGCCGGTTTGGGCTGCAAAATGGTGAGTCGACGGAGTCCTCACAAGTTCCTACCTCATGCTTCCACGGGTCGACGGATGACAAATGACCGCCAGCTAAGAGTTGCGTGCTTAGCTGGTAGTGCAGCCTGGGTCCTGTAGTCCTTCTGACTTCAGCTAGATTGAGGAGGTACGTCCACCGAGCGTTTGTTCACCAAGGAGGTGCGGCTCAAACAGCGTCTGTCTGGCATCCAGCGGCTGAATAAGAAATGCTCTTCCCCGGAAGCTACACCTAAGATGGCAGCCCCATCACGGCGGATAGGGAACCTTAGGCTAACAACCTACTGTCCCCGAAACATCAAAAAATGTTCAAGAAACCGATAGAGAAAGAAAAAAATACTTTAAATGTTCTAATTCTGCTGCATCGTCTATCTTTGGAAAGAGTTTTATAGGATCAGAACGTCACATTGAGCATAAGAGATCAAAATTACTTGGAACGGCTATACTTTTCACGTGTTCTAACTCTACTTTATCGTCTACCTTTGTTCTCAGCTTCTTCGAATATTCTTTTCCAAGCTTAGATTACGAAAAAATATTTCAATTTTCAAATGACTAAATACATTTAATATGATCTAATCCTTTTTCATTGTTCCTTTGCGGAGAGTTAGCTATGCTAAGAATATCAAAGTGAGCGAAAATTAAAATTATTTAAATTTTCAAACGAACCAAACAGTTTTACAAATTCTTTCTCTGTTTTCTTGTCCACCTTAGTTCTCAAAGTGCTACTTCAATTAGCTTTTTCCAGATGTTCTAATCAAAGCGTAAGATAAAAATTATTTGATTATTTAAAATGGCTCAATACATTTTACTTGTTGTGTGTCTACTCTATTGTTTATCATTTCGTTTGGTTTTGTTCAGGTACTCTATTCGGCGATAATTTTTCTATTAGTTGCCCTCTCATGTAACCCTTTCCGGTTCCTTTTGTGATTACCCTTGCTATTTTGATTACAAATTTTCATTGCTTTTCATTGACAACCCTCTCATGGGACGCACTTTTTTTTTATTACCTACTCACTCAGGAGACTAGATGTTGTTATTAGTAAGCCTCGCTGGTTTTGCTTAGTTACCCTCTCAGGGGACTAACGTTTTGAAGACTACCCTCTCAGGGGACTCACTGTTTTATTAGATACCCTCTCAGGGGACTCACTTTATGAAGACTACCCTCTCAGGGGACTTGCTTTTTGTAGACTACCCTCTCTGGGGACTCACTTTTTATTGGATACCCTCACAGGGGACTCACTTCTTGTAGACTACCCTCTCAGGGGACTTGTTTTTATTCTACCCTCTCAGGGGACTCACTTTATGAAGACTACTCTCTCAGGGGACTCACTTTTTTATTACTTACCCTCTCAGGGGACTCACTTTTTATTGGATACCCTATCAGAGGACTCGTTTCTATTACCTACCCTCACAGGGGACTCACTTTATGAAGACTACTCTCTCAGGGGACTCACTTTTTTATTACCTACCCTCTCAGGGGACTCACTTTTTATTGGATACCCTATCAGAGGACTCGTTTCTATTACCTACCCTCTCAGGGGACTCACTTTATGAAGACTACCCTCTCAGGGGACTTGCTTTTTGTAGACTACCCTCTCTGGGGACTCACTTTTTATTGGATATCCTCACAGGGGACTCACTTCTTGTAGACTACCCTCTCAGGGGACTCGTTTTTATTACCTACCCTCTCAGGGGACTCACTGTATGAAGACTACCCTCTCAGGGGACTTGCTTTAAATTACCTACCCTCTCAGGGGACTCACTTTATGAAGACTACCCTCTCAGGGGACTCACTTTTTATTGGATACCCTCTCAGGGGACTCGCTTCTATTACCTACCCTCTCAGGGGACTCACTTTATGAAGACTACTCTCTCAGGGGACTCACTTTTTTATTACCTACCCTCTCAGGGGACTCACTTTTTATTGGATACCCTATCAGAGGACTCGTTTCTATTACCTACCCTCACAGGGGACTCACTTTATGAAGACTACTCTCTCAGGGGACTCACTTTTTTATTACCTACCCTCTCAGGGGACTCACTTTTTATTGGATACCCTATCAGAGGACTCGTTTCTATTACCTACCCTCTCAGGGGACTCACTTTATGAAGACTACCCTCTCAGGGGACTTGCTTTTTGTAGACTACCCTCTCTGGGGACTCACTTTTTATTGGATACCCTCACAGGGGACTCACTTCTTGTAGACTACCCTCTCAGGGGACTCGTTTTTATTACCTACCCTCTCAGGGGACTCACTGTATGAAGACTACCCTCTCAGGGGACTTGCTTTAAATTACCTACCCTCTCAGGGGACTCACTTTTTGTAGACTACCCTCTCAGGGGACTCACTTTTTATTGGATACCCTCTCAGGGGATTCGTTTTTATTACCTACCCTCTCAAGGGACTCACTTTATGAAGACTACCCTCTCAGGGGACTTGCTTTTAATGACCTACCCTCTCAGGGGACTCACTTTTTTATTAGATACCCTCTCAGGGGACTCACTGTATGAAGACTACCCTCTCAGGGGACTTGCTTTTAATTACCCTCTCAGGGGACTCACTTTTCGTAGACTACCCTCTCAGGGGACTCACTTTCTATTAGATACCCTCTCAGGGGACCCACTTTTTGTAGACTACCCTCTCAGGGGACTCGTTTTTATTCTACCCTCTCAGGGGACTCACTTTATGAAGACTACCCTCTCAGGGGACTTGCTTTTAATTACCTACCCTCTCAGGGGACTCACTTTTTGTAGACTACCCTCTCACTTTTTTTTGGATACCTTCTCAGGGGACTCGTTTCTATTACCTACCCTCTCAGGGGGCTCACTTTATGAAGACTACCCTCTCAGGGGACTCACTTTTTATTACCTACCCTATCAGGGGCTCACTTTCTATTGGATACCTTCTCAGAGGACTCGTTTTTATTACCTACCCTCTCAGGGGACTCACTGTATGAAGACTACCCTATCTGGGGACTTGCTTTTAATTACCTACCCTCTCAGGGGACTCACTTATTGTAGACTACCCTCTCAGGGAACTCACTTTTTATTGGATACCCTCTCAGGGGACTCGTTTTTATTACCTACCCTCTCAAGGGACTCACTTTATGAAGACTACCTTCTCAGGGGACTCGTTTTTATTACCTACCTTCTCAAGGGACTCGCTTTATAAAGACTACCCTCTCATGGGACTCACTTTTTATTACCTACCCTCAGGGGACTCACTTTTTACTGGATGCCCTCTCAGGGGACTCTTTTTATGAAGACTACCCTCTCAGGGGACTCACTTTATGAAGACTACCCTCTCAGGGGACTCACTTTTTATTACCTACTTTCTCAGGGGACTCGCTTTTCATCCTATTCTCTCAGGGGGCTCACTTTCTGCAAACTACCCTCTCTGGGGACTCACTTCTTTATTAGATACCCTCTCAGGGAACTCGTTTTTATTACCTACCCTCTCAGGGGACTCACTTCTTGTAGCCTACTCTCTTAGGTGACTCGCTTTTTTATTAGCCTCCCCTTTCAGGGGACTTGCTTTTTATTAGGAACCCTCACAAGGGATTCGGGTTTTTTATTAGTTACCCTAGCTGTTTTCATTAGTTACCCTCTCAAGGGACTTGGTTCTTTGAGTAATCACTCTCTCAAATGACTCGTTTTTCTTGTTAGGTAATCTATCAGGGAACTCACTTACTAGTCAACTACTTGGGCTCACTTTATCTACTAATCTACCATCTCAGGGGACTCGTTTTTTTTACCCTATCAGGTGACTTGTTTTTTTAGCTATGCTCTCAGGGCAGTCCCTTTTTGATGCACTGTCTACATACTCAGGAGATGCACATTTTATGAGCTACCATCTCAAGGTTTTTATATTCTACATTCTCAGGGGATATGTTCTGAAACAGTTTCAACTTTTACAATATTTAGATTTCTTGAGACTTTTTTTTTAGTTTATAATCTCCTCTTCTTGGCATTACGTCTTCACTGGGACAGAGCCTGCTTCTCAACATAGAGTTCTTATGAGCACTTCCACAGTTATTAACTGAGAGCTTTCTTTGCCAAGGTTGTAATTTTTCGCATTCGTATATCGTGTGGCAGGTACGATGATACTCTATGCCCAGGGAAGTCAAGGAAATTTCCATTACGAAAAGATCCTGGACCGACTGGGAATCGAACCCAGGCACCTTTAACATGACTTTGTTTTGTAGCCGCGGACTGTAACCACTCGGCTAAGGAACCTACTTTTACAGATGTTATGATTATGGCCTTTACTTTGACTGTTTTCATATTTTTAGATGCATTCTTTGATACCACATTGGCCAAATAAGTGCTCAAAATTTCTTATTCACCAATTAGTAAATATATAAAGAGCATAATTGTTTATTTTGAAATATATTTTTTGACGTTCACTATAATTACTACTTTCATATTTAACTCGTATCCAAAGGTATTGATATCTTATAAATGCTTCATATTGATGAACTATATTATTAAAACCAAGAATACATACATTTTCTGCTTTCTTTTTTTTTCTACTTCTTTTTCAACTTCATGTTATACTCACATTCCAATATAAAAAAATGCATAACATTGCATAAACACTGCTTGAACCAGTTTTGCTTCATAATGTATGTATTTCATCTTTATTTTTATTATTATCATTATATTTATATAAATCATTACGGCGTAAAAGTCACTTTTGCAGTTACGAGTAAAAAGTGACATATTTGCATAAAAATTCTTACGTCAGTAAATTAGGTACAATTCGCATTTTTCCATGGAAAATAATCAAATTGGCGCATGATGCAGTTTTGCGATTATGTGTACAACATATGTCATTTATGCAAATTATAGATCCTTTGACCAAGAACAACTGTTCCTTACATACCGAGGTACTGATGTGACTAGATCTTCCAGTTTTGATTTTTGACCCGCGTCTCCATACATTCAACGCTCTGTGTGTCACCTACCTTAGAATTATTATGCATCAATGGTTGCTATGCAACGATCACCTTTTTGTCGTTTCGTTACCGACGTTGGAACTCCATAAAAATCCACGCGTTTCTGCACTTGCAAATGAAAGATTGTTGAAGTATTTCTGTCCAAACTCATAACTCACTTCCAGTTCGGAAAAAGAAGCAGCATAAATTGTCTGATAAGGCGATTCGGAACACTTGTTGATGTAATTCACACCAATTAAGGAAAACTATACCAATAAACGATTTAGCCACCCGCTCTTCTTGATACATTATTTGTTGTGGGAGCAGCTGCGCCATGTAGTGAACTGTCTTTTTCTCAGACCAATTTTTCACACGGTTTCGGTAATACTTTTTATATTTCAAACACCAATGTTCACTCGTTTTACAGAAACACGTTTATTTTCCCCAAAACAAACCAAAAAACTGACATCTGCTTTTCATACTCGGAAACAACTGCCTACTATGATCTGAATCAGTATCTTTTCTTCAACATCGAGCAAATCCTTATTAAATTTGAATTATTTTATTCCTTGCCTTTTGTTGTAATAAAGAATAATATAATTAATATCATCAAGGTAGGCAGTGACTTAGGAAGACATGACTGAATATGTAAAATGACTGACATTCAATAAATAACCACCAAACTGAAAAGAAGTTGTTTCCTTCAATTCAGAAGTGGGATATCGCCTGAAAATATCGCCTTGCACCCAAGATGTTCTCTAGAAGCCAGGAGTCTTCGGATATCTACGAATCGGAAAATTTCGGAAGACAACTTCCTTTTTCGAATCTACATAATTCAGCCGAAGCAAATAATTCTGGATCTCAAGGATCACTCGTTGGTGTTTTGGACAACAATCGCATTTCGCTTCAAACAAACGTGAATGAAAGTTCAGGAGAATGTATTCAAGCTGAAAATGCAAGAATGGCTCAAAAACCTACGGAAGAAAAATCTATTCGGATGTTCAATTTAAATGAAATATTTGGCCTTTTACCAGACTTTTCGGGAAACAGTTATGAAAATTTTGAACATTTTGCGAAGTTGGCACAACAAATCAAACATATTTTCAAGATCAATGATGACATTATGAAGCTTATCGTTTTGAAACATTTGAAAGGGAATGCGCAAATTTGGTCCATGTCACAGACGGATTTAATGAAAATGGATCTCCAGGAATGGTTCAAGAAAATGGAAGACATTTTTTCGGTGAAGACAAGTTCAATTGAATTACACAAACAGTTGGAATCAAGAAAATGGCGTTTTGGAGAATCCTTTGGTGAATATTGCAGTGAAAAACAGATTTTGGCGTTACCGTTACAGCTCCACGAATCGTCGTTAATTGAGTACCTTATTGAGGGAATTCCTGATCTACAGTTAAGAAATCAGGCAAGAATAAGAAATTTTTCAAGAGTTGCAGATATCAAAAATGCCTTTGCGTTCATCAAAATTCATCAGAGGACCAACTCATCATCTTCCATCATTTGTTATAATTGTCGTCAACCAGGACATATTGCTGCGAGATGTCGTCAAATTTGTCGGAAAAATCCATGGAAGGAGCAAGTACACCATAGTCCAAAGCGGATTGGAGCTGTTGATACAATACCTGACAAATCGACTGAGTTAGACGAACAATATAACGGACTTGTAAATTTGCAAATTAGTAATACTGACCAACCTTTAAAAGCTTTATTAGATACAGGAAGTCCTGTTTCTCTGATACATCTTAAACATACAAAACATGAAAAAATTGATGATCACGATAAAACTAAAATCTATAAGGGTATCGGAGGAACACGACTAACCATTTTAGGAAAATTTAATACTAATGTTTATATTCAAAATATTCTTTTTAAGGTAAGCTTTTTGGTCGTTCCTGATTCAACCATGTCGTCGTATGATGCAATTATTGGACGCGATTTAATAATGAAACCTGGGGTTCGAACAATTATTGAGAGAAACCATATAAGTATTTCCAGAACTCCAATCATTGAGAAACTGAATGCTGAACAGCTTGACGAAATGAAACCTATTAATGCGGTCGATGAATCAAAAATTTTAGCAAATGTAGGAAATGTAAGTAATGATCAGTTTGTAAAGTTTTTGGATATATTAAAAAGACACTATTTATTTTCCGAGAAGCCTAAGCAGGCTGAAACTAAATATGATATGAAAATTAATTTGAAAACTGGTACTCAGTTTCATTTTAAGCCTAGAAGATTGTGACATGCCGAAAAAAGTAAAGTAGATAAAAAAATTAAAGAACTTTTGCACGAAAACGTTATTAAAGAGAGTGATTCTCCATTTGCTAGCCCTATAGTTTTAATACCAAAGAAAGACGGTGATATAAGAATGTGCGTTGATTATCGTAAATTAAACAAAGACACTCATAGAGATAATTATCCTTTACCATTAATTGAAGATATTTTGGATAAATTAAGAAACAAACGAATATTTTCGGTGCTGGATTTAAAATCTGGATTTCATCAAATCAAAATTGCTCCTGAGTGCACTAAATTTACGTCATTTGTTACTCCATCTGGTCAGTATGAATATTTACGCGTACCTTTTGGTCTTTGTAATGCTCCTGCAGTTTTTCAGAGGTTCATAAACATAATTTTCAAAAAATTGATTGAAGAAGGAAAACTTTGTGTTTATATTGATGATATTATTATATTTTCTGATACTTTTGAAGAACATTTGGAAATATTGCAATCAGTTTTCGAAATTTTAAGTAAAAATCTTTTAGAGTTGAATTTGGAGAAATGCAGATTTTTATTTGAAGAAATTGATTACTTAGGCTATACGATTAATAAATTTGGTAGACGCCCAAATAAATCGCATATTGAGGCTGTGTCTAATTTTCCCGTTCCAAAAAATGTTAAAGATATTCAAAGATTTTTAGGATTAACGAGTTATTTTAGAAAATTTATAAAAAACTTTGCTACTGTTGCTAGACCGTTATATAATTTATTAAAAAAGGATACAGTATTTAATTTTGGTGATGAACAACTTGACGCTTTTCAAACATTAAAGGAAAGATTAATATCTGCACCTATACTAAGTATTTTTAATCCAAATGCTGAAACTCAACTGCACTGTGATGCAAGTTCATATGGATTTGGAGCAATATTGATGCAAAAACAAGAAGATAATAATTTTCATCCCGTTAGCTATTTTAGTAAAAATACAGACAATTTTGAGTCGAAATTACATAGTTTTGAGTTAGAAACTCTTGCGGTAGTTTATGCAATAAAACGTTTCCATGTTTATTTATCTGGGATGAATTTCAAAATACTTACCGATTGCAATGCATTAGCACAAACTTTGATAAAGAAAGAAATTAATCCAAAAATTAGTAGGTGGGCTTTGTTTCTTGAAAATTATGACTACACTTTGGAATATAGAGATGAAGCGCGGATGAAACATGTCGATGCCTTAAGTAGACAAAATATGTCAAAAAATAAAGAAATATTACAAAATATTGATATTAATTTATTAGATACAGAAGATATTGAAAGGAATGTTATTTTGGCTCAAGAGCAAGATGATAAATTGAAAAATATAAAACAGCATCTTGAAAACAGCACTTTTCCAAATTTCGAATTGAGAAATGGTGTTCTTTTCAGAAAGGTTGATGATAAAATGTTATTAGTAATACCCAAATTAATGATTGATAATATTATTAGAATTTGTCATGATAAAAATGGACATATTGGTATAGATAAAACAATCTTCGAAATAAAAAAGCATTATTGGTTTTCACATATGAGGAAGATTGTTAAGAAATATATTTCAAATTGTTAAAGTTGTATTTTTTATAGTCCAAAGGAAGGTAAGAAAGAAGGATTTTTAAAAACTATTAATAAAGGTAATGAACCATTTAATACAATTCATTTAGATCATTATGGCCCGATCCAACTACAATCTAGTGGAGGGTTTAAGTACATTTTAGTTGTTGTTGATGCATTTACTAAATATGTTAAATTCTATCCTACAAAAACGACAAACACAGACGAAGTTATTAGAAATCTATCAAATTACATGAATTATTACAGCAAACCAGCTAGAATTATTACTGATAGAGGATCTTGTTTTTCATCATCAAAGTTTAAAACATTCGTAGAAAGTAATTGCATTGAACATGTAAAAACTGCAGCGTACACTCCAGAAGCAAATGGACAAGCAGAACGTGTAAATAGAACACTTACACCTATGCTATCGAAATTAATTATTGATACTGGTCTGAAATGGAATCATCTGTTAAATAGAATGGAGTATATTTTTAACAATACATATAATAGGTCTATCAAAAATTATCCAAGTGTTTTATTATTTGGATCACTTCAAAGAAATTTGAATTTTGTTGATAATAACTTGGAAGCATTTGTAAAGAATTACAATAATAATTATAGAAGAATAGATTTACAATCTGAAAGAAATAAGGCAATGGAGATCATTCAAAAAAAATCAAATGTATAGTAAATCGGCAACTGATAGAAAACGCAAAAAAGTAACTGAATATAAGGTAGGTGATTTTATTGTCCTTAAAACAGTTTCACCATCAAAATTGTCAGAAAAATTCAAAGGTCCTTATGTTATCCAAAAAGTTTTACCAAATGATCGTTATGTAGTTACGGATATAGAAGGTTTTCAAGCATCTAGCCTTCCCTTTCAATCTGTATGTTCACCAGGGAATATGAAACTATGGTTATCTCCTAATAATCTAGTAGATCTAAATTCAACAAATGAAACAGCCGATGAGGACATCGGTTAATCAGGATGGCCGAAATGTTGTAATAAAGAATAATATAATTAATATCATCAAGGTAGGCAGTGACTTAGGAAGACATGACTGAATATGTAAAATGACTGACATTCAATAAATAACCACCAAACTGAAAAGAAGTTGTTTCCTTCACCTTTCACTATCCCTACACTATGTAACCGAAAAAGCGCAAAAAGTCGAGCTTTATGCAACTTGTTGGTCGTGACATAAGAAGTTTACTGGCGACGGATATGCAATTTCTTGATTACGCATGGGTTTTCCTGCGACAAAATAATAGGAACGGCGTTGAACTTATTGTTTCATTCTGACAGTTTTGAAACCGAACAACCATTTTAGAATTGAATGTCAACAAATATTGTGCCTATTATCTTGGAACGCGTAATTATTCACAAGAACATACTAAATTCAACATGCAGATTAAAATTTGTGGTGAAATCAATCATTTTACTTGCTCAAAATCGACGCGCTCATGAAATATATTATAATTTTAAATTGAATAATACATGATACGTGGATTGCTTAGATAATATGCCATTGTAAATGCCATAAAAAATGGAAATTTACACTGTTACTCAAATCAGTAGTGTTTCTCATTTGTATTTCATTGTTTGTGATTCCAAAATCACTTTTTTTTCGTATCCCGCTGTTGGATTTTCTTGATTGCCTATCATAAACCGCCATTTAATTTCATCTGGCTGCATATACACTTCCGAATAACTGTTTGAAGACAGCCAATCTTAAATAATGACAACTATTAAGAAGTTGTTAGAAAGGCTGCATATTGTGAATCCAACCATTTTAATGCATCACTGGAAAAAATATCTATGAAAACAATAACTGGTCATAAACTTGTCAAGATTCTTAAATCAAAATTCACGATACGTATGAACATTTTTGGTCTGTAGTGTTGACCACTGTCAGCAAGTTACTCGTTTGTTACACATCAGTTACCCAGAAATCTTATGTTATTTTGAAACTGATGTGTAACTATACTGAAACTGCCGTTAAATTACACTGCTGTCAATAGGAGAAGAGGTGTTAAAATGAACACCTGAAGGATATCGTCTTACTTCTAATGTGAAAATGATGCATTTGCGATAAATCACTAAATAATGTGCAAAAATCCCAAAGCTAATTGACTGGAACCTTACAAAGGTATGAACATTAAATGCTCCATCCAAGAAAGCACATGGTTTGTGACGTGCTCAAATAGCTCGAAAGAAAGCAAAATCAAGCGTGTGCTAGAAAAAGGGCGCTAGTCCAATGATCGATTTCTCTTCATCGATCCTCTCTTCTGTGAATAAAGGTGACAAGATGCGGTTTTGTTAGCAATTTTTCAGGGGGTCAAAATTTCCAAATCAAGCGTTACGTAATAAATGGACGCTGCCTTAGAAGCAAGACAGTTAGTGGTGCAGTAAACGTACGCACACGATCATGCTTGCATATTGCGTTTGTGATGTTATTGTTGAATAATGCTGATGCAAAAAATGTACATTTGTAAGGTTCCAATTTGTGTGTTACTTCAGCGTGGCATTACGTTTGGTAGAGTTTGAATTCAACAGCGGTTTTGGTGTTATAAAATAGGGGGTGGGGGTTTAGCCCCCACGAGTTGATTGAAGTTTAGCTCCTTCGATATGTTTTTTAAGGACAAATTTAACACATTTTTTGCACGTAATACAAGCTATGACAGTGCACAAATGAACCTACAATAAATTTTAACAACAAAGACAACAACTGATCTGCTGTCGACTAAAAGTCATCGAGTTTACCAAAATACAATCATTTACGGGATTGACTAGAGGACCCAAACATTTTGACGTTCAATGATCCGTCATCGTCGTCATCGAAACTTCAACAGCAATTTTTCAAAACTGTAATTTACTCGTCGAAAATGTGTTCACTGTGTTTCGGTTGGAGAATAAAATACAGTGAACACATGTTCATGAAAATATTCATGATTTTGGACGAAAATCCTGAAAATTATCATGTTGATGACGAATCCTGCCCCCGTAAACGAAACTTCGTCATCCCGTGGGGCTCAAAAATTGACGTTCCCCACAAAGGTAGTTAAGAGAACATTACAAATGTAACTCAATGTTCTGTGATATGTCTACTCGCGAAATTTTCCCTAATTTATTAATTTGTTTATTTATTATATTAAGTTCTATCGCAAAATATAAAAAAAAGAGATGTTTATTAACGCAGCGACACGAATTAAGACTAAGATAGATGAGTTTTCACTTATTTTTATCGTCATAAAAATCATTGAAATTTGTTTTCCTGCGTAACAAGGTCGGTGTTCATTTCACCACCCTGTTCATTTTTTCACCTCTTCCCCTATGACACATTGTAACCAAACATACAACTTCATGTTGTTACACACAAGTGACTTAGCAATCTATATGTAACCTAGTTTGTTATGTGTTTCTTTGCAACCACAAATTTAATTTCAATGTAACTTATTCATTTTGACAGCTCTAGGCTAAGTTACATGCGAGGCAAAATGCAACACCTATGTAATGTAAACAAAACGTAAGTTACAATGTAATAGCCTAGTAACCAAAATTGACAATCGTCAACAAGACATGCTACAAATTATCTTAAATGCAACTGTAATGTAATTTGTTTTATTTTTCTAAAATATTGCGTTTGTTACCAGTGCTACTTGGGCAGCTCCATCTCTTTGCATTCCACCTCTTCCAGGCGGCGCTTTTTGTTCCGAAATTGGCGGGTTTGCTGTCTGTATCATTCCACGTTTTGCCGCGTATCATGCTGCAGCATTGCAGCCTGCACTGCATTCTTCTTCTCTAAAACCTCCTGGCAGTCCTCATAGAACCAATCGTTTCTTGATCTCCGTCCCACATATCCGACAATGCTTTCGGCAGCGTCGTTGATGGCTGCTTTGACTGTCCTCCAGCAGTCCTCAAGAGGGGCCCTATCGAGCTCGCTTTCATCCGGCAACGCTGCCTCAAGATGCTGCGCGTACGCATTAGCGACATCCAGTTGTTTCAGTCATGCTAGATTGTACCGAGGAGGGCGTCAGTACCGTACATCGTTGATGACGGATAGTTTTGAGCGCAGTTTCACCATCACCAGGTAGTGGTCGTAGTCAATGTTAGCACCACGATAGGTTCTGACGTCGGTTATGTCGAAGAAGTGCCGTCCATCGATCAAAACGTGGTCGATTTGCGATTCTGTCTGCTGAGGTGATCTCCAGGTGTACCGATACGGGAGGCTGTGCTACGAATGGCCATATTCTTGGAGGCGGCAAAATCTATCAGTCGTAGGCAGTTCTCGCTTGTCAGCCGGTGGGCGCTGAACTTTCCAATCGTCGGTCTGAACTTCTCCTCCTGGCCTACCTGAGCGTTCAAATCTCTTATGATGATCTTGACGTCGTGGCTTGGTCAGCGGTCGTACTCGCGTTCTAGCTGCGCGTAAAATGCGTCCTTGTCATCATCAGTGCTTTCTGAGTGTGGGCTATGTACGTTGATTATGTTGAAGTTAAAGAATCGGCCTTTGATTCTTAACATGCACATTCGTTCATTGATCGGCCACCACCCGGGCACGCGCCTTTGCATGTTACACATCACTGTGAAAGATGTTCTACAATGTTCAGACAATGATCAGCCTTCCCTAACATGGGAAACAGACACTGTTTCGTGAGCGTAGAAGGAGTAGTACACGAAATGGTAAGAGTTCCCGATCTTTGGAATATGATAACCAACATGGTGGTGTAAATAATGTCTGACTATCAGCGTCACTGGCGAGCAGAGCAGCAAAACAAGGCGCGGAGAACAGCGCTTGACGTCGGGTCGTCAAGGCGCCGATGAACCAGATCCAAACTCCCACCGGAATCGTTGGACCGACATCGGCACTCGACAAGTCAGCCTGTTGAAGAGAGAACAAAAAGAATTCTATCGGGCACGATCGAAGTAGGCTAGATCCTCTGTCGGGGACTAGACCGAGTAGAACGTGCGTAACGTAGTATCGGTAATAAGTCGTCGAGGTGCCTGCAAACTGGAATTGTAGAACCGACCCTGACTTTTAGCCGACCACCATCGAGGCTAGGCTAGATCCTCTGCCGAGGACTAGCTGAGTAGATCACTAAATAGCACCGGCAAATGGTCGTCGGGCGCCTGTGAACCGGATGTTTACCGGAATTTCAGGACCAACCTTGGCATTTGCCCGGATAGCATCGGCTCGAGAGATCTTCCGCCGCCGGGAGAATCTTCGTCGAAGAATGATAGATCCACCGTCGGAGGCTAATCTGAGTAGTACGAGCGTATCATCGGCTTGAGTCATCGGAGCGCCAGTGAACCGGAAGCCGCCCTCCAACCGGAATCGCTGGACCGACTTCGGTACTCTACTGATCACCAACGGAGTATGATTAACGCGTAACTCTCCATAAGAGTAGACTAATTTCCCCGTCGTGAACTAGTAGCCGAGTAGTCTCAAGCACGACAAACCGCCAAGTTTGTGTCGGCGGGCGCATGTGAACTAAAAGTCACTCCTCAACCGGAATCGCAAGACTGACCACGGCATCTAACCGGTCCGCCCGAAGAGCATGACGACCATAGAACCAACAAACACAGTGGCATCTACCATAAAATGTCTCACACTGCCCAGCTGTGCGGCCAGCCCCAAAATGTGAGTGCCGTTGAAGAGACAATTTGCAGCCAGAGCGAATAGAGCTAGAAGCCCTCAACCCCATGAAGTAATACCATGAGGTAGTGCCGGGGGACATCAGACTTGTAACCCAAGCCAAAAAAAAAGGTGGTGTGGTAAAGAGTTGTTTTCCCCTTTTTATCTGTTACCACACTCGAAACGTGCATCCGCAATAGACTGCAATAAGCCCCTTGAGCACCCCAGATATGAGCGTAGATGTTGTTCATAGACCCTCAAGAGATCACTAGTTACGCTTGTCGACCTGAAGACCCGTATTTAAAGGAGGTTTTGGATAATCTTAAATAGTCGTTGAACTCAAAACATAGTAGAGCCTAATTATATGTGCCAGTATGGATATTATCCTAGCCTGCAAGACTCTAAAAGGTCACTCATTACGCTTGTAGATCTGAGCTCCTATACTCCAAATAGTTCATGGGTAACCTCAAACAGTTATTCAACTCTGGTAGCGTGTGATAGGCTGGACGAAATTTATTTCCATGAACCTATGCATGTTTACCATATACCTTCAAGAGATAACTACTAACGCTTGTACATCTGAAGGTCTGGTTCCCACGGTGTTTGGATCAAACGTTGCAAACGATCTTTGTAAATAAACCTTTTATTGAAGGGTGATCAAAGCTGTATTAGTCAACTTACAATTTAGTTTGCTCTTCTCCTGTCCTGACCCTTTCTTCTTGAGCTTCGAATTCCAACTTTTCTAATATTTATTCCTTATTTCTTTATCATATAAATGGTTCCTCTATTATCTTCTCAACAATGTTTGTACTTACAATTCTTCCAATCAATTTCAATTTATCTCCTCTCTGCTACGTTTGGTGCCACTGTGTACCTTATTTCGTCCGCGTATGTTGAGGATTGACTGTGTCTTTCACGATTGCTAGCTGTATGCTGTGTACCATAGAAACTTATTTACAACTTGTGTCTGACCAACCTTCCATTTTTACTTACTAGTTCTCATGTATTAATCATATGACTCTTGGACTTAACGCTTTCGACTACCGAGTCTCTTATGCTTTTATCTTTAGCTACGCTTCAGTAAACCAAACCGATAAACTCCAATCGCTATTCTAATAAACTTCAACTGATTTCTTCAAACTTTCCGTTTGTTTTGATTACTTATCTTCTATCAGCCTTTGTTCCTATACCTTATTGACTTCAATATGTATTGTAGTCGATGTGGTAGGAATACTGCCAGTGTTTCCAGAACACACGGAGTTCTTGACTGATTTAGATCATCAAGTAAAATTAACTTATAGCTGACATTCTTTTACACATGCTTCTCAAACAAGTTTATTTTGTGGTCTGTTATATATTTCTTTAAGAAATTTAAAGTGAAATGAATTTTGCGGGCTTGAATTCCATGTACATAACAAAAATTCAATTTACGTAATTATTAAATTTACGTAAATTTATTGTTGCGTACCCCCGACCCATGACTTTAAAAGAGGTTTAGATTTACTAAGATACGTAACCGAAGTTTTGAGGTTATTTGTCATGTACTATTTCCATGGCACATTGGGCCGGAAACAGAATTTAGCCAGACAAAACCTTTTGCGCTTCGAGAATGCATTTTTTCGGGACTTGTCTTTGATTCATTTATTTTTCAATTTGGTGATAAAAGTTAGTTGGAAATTTTGCCGCATAGGTGGCGCTGCGATGCAAACTTTTTTATGTCACATCCTAGTGCTTTCGCGGCTTTGGTAAAGTTTTGAAACGTGTAAAAATACGAGAAGTTCTCGAAGGCACCGAAATTCTAGGACTTCAAATAACAAAGTTATGATATAAAATGTAAAAATTTTACGTTTCTTGTAGACGCCAAAATCGTAGAATATTTCATTTTAAAAACCATGCGTTAATGAAATTCGATAAAATACATGTGCTGTATGAAAAAAAATTGTTTTCAATCGAATTTTTAATTTTTGAACAAATGATTGTAAAAATATCATTATTTTCAATATCGCTTTCCTTGATTAGTTGCGAGTTTTTGCAAAAATTAGCAATGTTCCAAAACATGCTATAGGGTAACAGTTGTATTTTGGACCCCCTAAGGAAGTGATTTTGGTTGTTTACCATAATTAACTTATTGCACAGCGTAACCAAGTTAAAAAACATGCTACAATGTAGAGAAAAATTTCCTTTACGAGATAAAAATGCCCACACGGTCATGTAGGATCTAAAATACGTCGAAAACAATAGAATTGTGAAGCACTGGTTTTCATTATTTTGTTCACACCAATACATTTTGGACCTTCAAAGTATATATTTTGGGCCTTCGGCATTTATTATGGATTGGGGACAAAGTGCACGATAATGGTTGTATAATATGGTTGCCCATAGTCTTATTAATCGATTGACAATGGATAAGCGAAGAAACTCTACGCTTTTAGTCCAGAAATTTGAAAAAAGTTTTTGTTTACATTTGAAAAATTTCTGACGGCTTCAGTTTCTGTGTGTTACGTGTTGTAACGTTTGCATGGATGGACCGATTGATTTCAATTAATTTGAGATAAAATAAATATATTTTCCATGTACACATGGTTGATGTATGTGCAAAATAGTCCTATCTTTCAAAATAACTTGCGAATTGAGTTGGCCTTTTGATTTAATCTAGGAAATTTGTAGGAAAACGGCCCAGGGGGTCCAAAATATATAGAGGTCCAAAATATATTGGTTACCCTATTTACTCTAGCGGATGCCAAAGTTTTCCGGATATATATTCTGATATATTTGAGTTCATATATATATTGGTTAACCTATTTACTCTAGCGGACGCCAAAGTTTTCCGGATATACATTCTGATATATTTGAGTTCATGCATCTCTGGCCCAGTGTACATTGGATACTATTTCGAGAAAATCGATCGAAACGTTTGGAGAAAAACGATAACGAATTTCTCTAGATCGTTAAATATGTATGTTTGAAAAAGTGTGTGAATCTATCTATCTATCTATCTATCTTCTATATAAATAAAAATGGAGTCTTGTTTGTATGTCACGAAATAACTTGAGAACGGATAATAGTAGCTTACGTAATAAGTTGCAGAATGACGATTTTTACAGCACGAGTCTTACATTTGTCCAACAAGGCTTGCCGATATAAGTGCTGTTAAAATCGAGTTCTGCAACGAGCTGCGTACAAAATTTTTTGCGATTTCGTAGTACACCACTGGAGGGTATCAGAAATCACATCTGGATGCTTGCACCATCATTTTGCAATTTCTGAAAATAGTTGGGTAATGATTCATTACGCAACTCAAAACAGTTGCGTAATGAGAAAGCGTTGCGTAATGAATCATTACAGCACTGGTTTCAGTTGCGTAATGACAATTTCCGCACTGCATACTTCAGTGCAGGAAAGTAGGCCGTTACATGACAGATTGGCGTGATGAAAAACAGCCTATTATGATGAGAAATTGCAAAAAAGAATTTACGTAAGTTTTCTACTGCTGCACTCGACAAGGGATGCAACATGATCGTTCAAGGATAAAGTTTGGAAAAATCTTCGGAATAATCTGGAAAACGGGTGATGACTAATGTGTCATTATATATGGGGGATTACATGACGTTGTATTGTGCATCCCGATAGAAATCAGAAAGAGCGCTTCGCTCAATTTCCTCTTCTTTATCAACGAACTTAAGGTAACACACGATAAACTCATTGTGGCATCCATGAACAATCTATGTTCAAACTATCGTTGAAAAGAAAATATTTCTGTTTTATATCATATTGGCCATTCGGTGATCTATTGGATCATATGTTTGCCAAGGTAATTTTCCCATTATTGCGGTATTCCCTATTTTTGCGGTATAAGAATTAAACCCTCATTATTAATCGAAAACTCTATTTTTTATGGATATTATTGATGATAATGGAAGCTTATAGTATTCCCAAACTGTACCAGATAAATTATTTAAAAATTAAACGATTTTAATCGTAAAAAGGAAAGTTTTAAATGATGCATAAGGAAAAATCTATATTTTTAACTAGTCTGTCCATCTAAGGACGTGTTTTCTTAAGCATGAATTTTTAAGTTTAGAACCAAAACAATTATGTGCAGTGGGTATATCAGTTCTATATGGATGTAGTTACATGCTAGATATAGAATTTTGAATAAAAGTTTTATATTTTTGAGAAAAATCAGATACCGCAATAATAGGACAATGAAAATAGCTTTTTGCCTATAATTGCGGTATCTGTAAATCTGTATGTGAAATGTGATAGTTCAATAGTCTTTTTGAATGTAATGGCTGGAGACATTAATTTTATAATTAGGATACTATTATTATGTCATAAAATTTGTGTCATTCATACATTTATTAAGTCAAACAAAAGATTTATGTTTATGTTTACCCTGTAGTTGCTCTTATTTACAAATATATTGCAAATAATCACAATGTTTTACCAAAAAAAAAACCACGTAAACTAATTTAAAATGCCAACGATACGTTGAAAAACTAAGGTACAAGATGATCGCAAGGAAGCCATCCTTTAAAATTGCATCGGATTGGTGAAAGCTAGAGGAAAATATATTTAAAAGCATTAAAACTGTAGGTTATACTTAAGTCAACAAATTCATTTCTTATATAGCGACTAGTGGTCTCAGATGGAAGAACCTTGTCTGTTTACATTAACATTGTCCAGTTACGACGGAAGAAAAGATGAAACCGGCAAAAAATCATTCGATTCTGTTGATTTGTTTTCGAATGATGATTTTTTATAGATGTGTCCAAAGTCACACAAACTGACAATACCGTGCAATGTCATTAGCATGGAGGGAACATATTTTCAATGCTAGAATATGGTGTGGCATTGAATGTATACTGAATGTAATAAAATCTATGATTTTTGGTTTACCGCAATAATAGGACGGCACTACCGCAATAACAGGATCAGGACAGAAGAAGAGCTTCAGATTTTTGTTGGAAAAATGTATGTTTGATTCCAAAATTTACTTTTTTAATTCATTATAATCCAGATAAACGATAGTTTCAACACTTCACATTGCAAAATTCTATAATATTTAGGTTTTGGACACTGAAAAACGATTTAAATTTCAACACCGTGCTTAAGTCTTCCATAATAGGAAGGATACCCTAACAACAGGCATGTGGATACACTTTCAGTTCATCTCAGTCCGGTAGAACGGGATTCATATCCCCAAAACTACAAAATTGATCATCATTTATGAAAAGCAAACAGTTGCACCTTAAGCACCGCCAACCAATCGGAAGGATTTTGGCGCGCTCGAACTGTCAAATCCTCCGTTGTGGTGAAATTTCTTCCGTCGACGTGATGTCGGACTGTTTTCATAAATAGTCGAGATAAAAGCCGAGCCGGCACAGCAATGGCAGTTAGTTCGTTGAAAACTTCGCTTCGGAAGTCCAACCGGCGAACTCCAGATTGGTGCTGCGAAGTCAATACAACCGCCTATTTGATGGCGAAACAAAGTTTGCTGGGTCCACTAGTTTTCAATTAAACGACCATAATGGGTGAAATTTAGTTTCTAATGAACTTAAAACTCACGATTTAGTTATTTTTTATTATGAAACTTTATTAAAGCTTTACCTTCAGTAGGACAGTCAAGGCTATCTACATCAATTTGTAAATAAAAATTAGAATTTTTGTTTAGTTAACAATGTGGTAACTATCAAATTGAATGATACTTGCGCTGCGGAGTTCAGTGAACTATACTCATCCAAGGATGGAGAGCGACTGCCACGATGCCTTACACAGTATGCGGGACTTTGTCAGTCATGTTAGTGAAGTGGGGAAAGTGCGTTAATAGAGCATCTACCACATCCCCTTTTCTCTCGGAAAAGTATCGAACATTCTATGAAATTAATCACAACATTAAATCATTAACAAACTTATACCTGTTTTTAACCATTTAGTTTCAGTGCCGTATTTAAAACTGTTATAACTATCCTGAAAACGTCCAATGAAAATTACAACCTAAATCTCAATTTATAGCCTACACAACTTTAGGCTTGTTTTGTTTCTCTAATCCTTCCGGTACTTTTTTCTTGATGCCTATTATCCATAACATTTTGTAAGTGTTTTTTTTTTTCTTAATTGTAATACTGGTATACAAGACTTCAATTACGTTCAACTTTACGTACTCCACTCATGAATCCTAATTTATTTAAAAACACGGAAAAATGCTTTCTAATATAATTTATAATCTTTTTGAACAAAAAAAAATCCTCTCTTGCGGCGAAGTACGAAACATATAAACCTTAATTGTTCAGTATTATTTAATTTTTTTCCTCAATTTTGGATGAAACATATGATTTTGTGTTGATAAATGATTTTTGAAGGACTTTTAAAGGACCATCTTGTTTTTGTTTATTATTCCAAGCTATAAAGACAAAAAAGAAGGAAGAGCAATCCAGTCAATATAACCATAACATACTATATTCAGCTTTGAAAATGTGTTGAAGGTATTAAAATCGTGAAAAGCACGATTCATTTTGAAGAGTTAGGTACCAATTGTCTGACTACGTATTTTCTAGCAATTTTGTTGCATGCATTTTTAGGTTAATGAATACAGGGTATAGATATTTATTGAGATTATACACCTCAAATTTAACTCTGGATAGTATGCCGGATGAACCGCAAACAAACACAACGATTTGGGTTTTATATTTTCATGTGACATGCTTTAGGCAAACTCTAAACTCTCTAAATGAAC
This sequence comes from Aedes aegypti, assembly GCF_002204515.2. Lineage (NCBI taxonomy): Eukaryota > Metazoa > Arthropoda > Insecta > Diptera > Culicidae > Aedes > Aedes aegypti. The sequence continues at coordinate 70,363,490 of NC_035109.1, forward strand.
ACATTTGAGCAGTTTTTACTTTCAATACACTTCAGCTCAGTCGAATGGCACTAACGCGATCAGTATTTAACGTTCATATAGATTCTCAACATGGACAACCAATTGATTACATAAAGGTTAATACATATGAGTGACAACTAAGAGAATGGTTGAAAATATTACATAATCTCACTCGGCTGCACTGCTTCTTGCCTTTCAATTCAAAAGTTGATCGATCAGGTATTAACTATTTTCTCATACAAGTTAAATAACAAATCCAAAGTTAGAATAAAGTTTTTTTGTTTATAATGTGTGTCGGATAAAGTACTTTTGATGGTTAGATTTTTACGTATCTCTAAAAATTGGGAACCTATGCATAGGACTTTGCGATAGCTCTCTTTTCTGAGATGACCTTATCAAGAAATTTTTCATGCAGACATTTTCAACGCGTATATTTCCTCAAGAATCCATTGTTTATAACAATACCGCCTTGGTGAAGTCCTTTTTAAATAATGCAGTTGCAAGAAACGGAAATGTACAACAAGGTTTTGTCCTTTAAGTCCTCAAAAGCCTTACGAGAAGGAATACGCCTCATTCACACAGATTTAAGCTGCTGTTATCTAATACGGACAGAAAATTTGGACGTTTTTTCGGTTTGTTCGATTTCATGGATCGAGTACCTAGTGTGTTCGTCTGTAGCTGACATAATCAAGAGCTTTGCACAATTATTTCAACTACGGATATTACTGTTCTCCTTTCCTCCTATAAATATGCCTTATTGGTATCCACCGAACATAAATTACTTTTTTTTCTAAGTGGGCTTCAATTTGTAAATAATATACATGTAAAACAAATACTAGTGTTAAGCTGAAATGATTTAAATCGAATCAAGACTACAGCTAATGTTGATGAGCCAGTCTATTCGAACTATCAAAGCTCACAAAAGCTGTCGATAGAGTTAAAATACTCTAATTTGCTCAAGTTACAGTCGATCACCTACCATATCGGGGAGTTTTATAAAAACACATCTCGGTAGCGCAAAGAAGTATGGTTGGTCGTTTATTGTGCCATTTATTATCTCTCTACCCATTGGGTCGTTGGTGTTAACTATAAAGCCTGACAAGAAAATAACTTATTGATTTGTTTCTGACCTGAAATCAGCAATAGTAACCAAACGGAAATTAACTATTATTCAATTAGGTATCGGTTAGTGTTGAGAAGTGGAGTGGAGAAGTATCATTCCGATGTGGTTAGTGGTGCTAATTTCTGGTCGGTGGTTCCTTTGAGCCGTTCGGAGCTCAAGCGGGAAGCAAACCCTTAGATTTTGTCAAGCTAAGAATCTTCGGCTTGTTCAAGTCAAATCATTCTGGGGTATTTTAGAGGAGTGTAACCTACCTTCAGTATCATTTTGAAGAAATGAAAACAGTGGCATTCAAAACCAATGTTTTTTTTAAGGAGTGCTGAACATTGTCTGAGATGTACCGTTGTAATAATCTTTTGTGTATATTATGGTAAAGATCGATTTAACGATCCTGTCAATGGCAGCAACGCACTCAGTATTGCTTTTCGTGAACTTTTTTTTTTAGCTTAACGCATAGTATACTATAAATACGTTTCTCTGGGATCCAAACAGTATGGCACCTTAAGCCTCATCTTCAGCTATTTTATCCCAAGTATTTCTCCTAATACATTCCGATCTGAATTATGTACAATGATTATCTTTGCAGCATTAAAGAGTGTTATCATTGCAGAATATAATATTTTTTATATGTCTGCCATACAACATGCACTCATTACAGAATGTGCAATATATTCTGCGCATCATTCAAGAGTAAATTATTCTAATTTGTTTAATTAGAATAAAGGTACAATACAAGAGCACACATTATTCTCCATTCATAGACGATCATAATACTTTTATTATCACTTCATTAATGTTGTTTCATATACTTGTTTTTTTTTAACTCGTCTATGAGGTTTACCGTCGGTTATTTTTCTCTTCGCAACATTGAAGAGCGTTCATCTGTCTTTAACCATCTCATCATTAAACTGTGTTCAACTTATTCATTTATAACCCATTATGCAAAAGTTGTTTTTATTTCTTTTTCTCTTTCTTCGCATCATTTAAGAGCGATAAACTTTTTCGTTTTTTTTTCTTATCCTTGTTTATCGATCGGGTTAGGGTTCATTCAAATATTACGTAACGCAGAATTTGCCAATTTTAGACCCCCACCCTCCCCCACGTAACAGCTTTTGTATGGAAAAATTTAAATTTTTGTATGGACCGTAACACAATGTAAGACCCCCTCCCTCCCCCTGTTGCGTTACGTAATATTTGAACGATCCCTTAACGCATTTTTCTCTTCGCATCATTCGTGAGCATTCATCTGTTATTTTCACTTCGCATCAATTAAGAGCGATCATCCATATTTTCACCCATCAAGGTTCATCGATCTTTTTTTTTTCACAACATTTAAAAGCGATCATTTATCCTTTTTTCTCACCCATCCAGGTTTCTCAATCAATTCGTGTTTTGTTTTTCTTTACGCATCATCCAGATTTCATCTGTTATTTTTACCTTCGCACCATTTAAGAGCGATCTTCATTTTTTTCACCTCTTCAGTTTCATCGATTGATTTTCTTTTCTTTACGCATCATCCAAGAGCGTTCATTCGTTTTTTTTCTACTCTCTGCATCATTTAAGAGCGATCAAATATTTATTTATTTTTCTTAACCATCCAAGGTCATCTATCAGTTCTTATTTTGTTTTTCTTTATGCATCATCGAAGAGCTTTCATCTTTTATTTTTCACTTCGCACCATTTAAGAGCGATCATAATTTTTTTCCACCTCTTCAGTTTCATAGATCTAGTTTTTCTTTACGCATCATCCAAGAGCGTTCATTCGTTTTTTTTTTCCACTCCGCATCATTTAAGAGCAATCATTTGTTTATTTATTTTTCTTAATCATCCAAGTTCATCTATCAGTTCTTATTTTGGTTTTCTTTACGCATCATCCAAGAGCGTTCATCTTTTATTTTTCATTTCGCACCATTTAAGAACGATCATCATTTTTTTTTTTCCACCTCTTAAGTTTCATAGATCGAGTTATTTTTTTCTTTACGCATCATCCAAAAGCGTTCATCAGTTTTTTTTCTTCACACCATTTAAGAGCGATCATATATTTCTTATGTTTTTTCCATCCAGGTTTATTTAACGGTTCTCGTTTCTTCTTTATGCATCATTTAAGAGCGCTCGTTCATTTTTCTAACGCATCATCCAAGAGCGTTCTTAGTATTATTTAAGAGCGACCATTGTATGATTGTATTATTCTATTTATTTTCAAATCAAACGTGAGTTATATATTTTCTCATCATACAAGAGTATTTATATACTTTTGTTTCATCATCAATTCCTACTTATTTGCATAATCATCGCAGTGACCATTTGATTCTTGGCTTCATTTGAACATAACTTATTATAAGTAGATGATAGGTATTCTACTAAACAGCTCGAAGATTTATTATAACTTATTCTATTTTTCTTCAGGCACTACACTGTTTACACACTACTTATTTGCTAAATAAACGTGATCTCAAACCATTCAGTCTTTCAGTTCAGCCATGCTTGTAAATCGAAATCGACGCATACTCTGACAGTCGATAGCCAAACAATCTTAATTTATTTTATGAGGCAGACAAAAAATATATAGTATCGTCGGTGTTGTTATGTTAAGCGTGATTGAGTTATTTTTATCAATCCTCTTCGACGCCGTTGAGGTTTTCTGCGACACAACACTCTTCAGTCTGTATGCGGTCTCATGTTAAATCTAAATATGCGAATAACTGCCGCTCCTTAGCACAGCAGAACTAATACTAATACTCTCAATCATCAGGCACAGTGATCATGCTCCGGCCTTATAATAAACACAGAGTCCTCTTCCAATTGACATAAAAACACTCCGTTCCGTTAAAAACGAGAATATTTTCTCACTTTTCAACCACCGGCGATGTGTTTCCTATATTGCGGGCGTATGACCACCGCATAAAAATGATGAAAGATGACAATGACATCAGATTACATTAAACATTAGTATGTATAATCAGACGAACAATTATTCAGCCAACGATGGAGATTACATCTGACTTACCTTAAATAGCAGCATATCTTCATTATAACAAACCTGGTTATTTATACTGCAGTTACATTGGGACACACAGAAAACAAAAACTTATAACCACGAATCAATAGTCCGTTACACTTTTGGCATTCAAATCAGTCCTCTTACAAACAAAATCAAGCCTGACGCCAAGAGTAGTATAAGCAGTAGTAATAATAAACTGAATATTAGATCATCACACAGATCACAATGACCTTCATTTCACCTCACTGCATTTCAGACGATCCGGATTTATTTGCACACCAAACCGCTGACCTTGAACGGCATCAGCAGATGTACAAACAGCACCACATAAGGAGAATAAAAAACATCAGGCCACTGCCGCCGATCTTTTCTATCACTTCACAGAGTTGCGGATCCAATCATTATTCGCATCCCGACACGCGCACTTTATTGTCAACTCAGAACATAGTTACAGGCAGCACATTTTCTTTTTACAACACATGATTCCACTTTTTCTTTTCTCCAAGTCACTAATTAAATCAGATTAACTGTTTAAGCTTAATATGTTCTTTTTGGATTCTACATCCTCGTCGCCATCTTGTGGTAACTATCAAATTGAATGATACTTGCGCTGCGGAGTTCAGTGAACTATACTCATCCAAGGATGGAGAGCGACTGCCACGATGCCTTACACAGTATGCGGGACTTTGTCAGTCATGTTAGTGAAGTGGGGAAAGTGCGTTAATAGAGCATCTACCACAAACAAAAATGTTCAACAATCTACAACAGCTATTTTTAGAAGTGTATGGAAATCCATTTGGTTCTTCTACCAACATTATTTTGTTGGATCTTATATTCCTATAACTTCGAATAATTGTAGTTGAACGATGTACGAAAAACCATTTACAATTTCATAAGCAAAAGATGTATGTTACACACAAAGTGCCCACTTTATGCAATGAACACTCCCTAAGCTTGCTACAAATGATGGGACTTCTGACCGGGACTGAAAGCCATATTGCCTCTGTTTCCAAGCCAGGTATCTCGCAGAGCACCATGCTTTGGTTTACTGTGGTCACGCTGTCTGCTGCTGTCAGTAGTGTACTTACCTCTACCTACTGTGTGGAAGCAGCTTGACCATCCGGAACTTGATCCTTGTTTACGATTTGTACCCCTTCTTTCTATGGGGCGCAGAAAAACCGGCGAAGCTTGATTTGCAGCAGCGAGAATGTGTGTTATTTGTTCCATGTGCTGGGATTGCACGGTAGAAGTGCTTCCTTTGTAAAAAAGTGGGTCCTGGCAAATGAATTGACACCGTTTTTGTCGGATGTTCAAGCTTGAGAGGAGCTTGACTGTAATTGGAGATTTTCTATCAGATTTTTCATGATTAGTATTGAAATCTACCTTACATGATGAAAAAAATTAAAAATTTTCGAACTTGGCATCTAATTGGGATTCACCTAAAAATCAAAATTAAAATTAACTCAGAATCCTGAGGATTCTCGTACAGTCTTGTAGAAAACTGAGTAGGATTCTATTAAAATCCTGACCAGGATTCTCGTAGAATCCTGAGCAGAATTCTATTGGAATCCTGGGCAGGATTCTCGGGCAGAATTCTCGTAGAATCCTGGGCAGGATTCTCGTAGATGGGCAGTAGATTCTTGGGCAGAATTCTCGTAGAATCCTGGGCAGGATTCTCGTAGAATCCTGGGCAGGATTCTCGTAGAATCCTAGGAAGGATGCCCTGCAAATCCTAAGCAAGATTCCTTTAGAATCCTAAGCAGGATTCTTTTATAATCCTGAGCAGGATTCTTTTATAATCCTGAGCAGGATTCTTTTATAATCCTGAGCAGGATTCTTTTAGAATCCTTAACAGGCTTCTTTTAGATTCTTGAACAGGATTCTTTTAGAATCTTGAGCAGGATTCTTTTAGAATCTTGAGCAGGATTCTTTTAGAATCCTGAGCAGGATTCTTTTGGAATCTTTAGCAGAATTCTCTTAGAATCCTGAGCAGGATTCTACCTTACGATAGAATCCTGAGCAGGAATCTCTTAGAATCCTGAGCAGGATTCTCTTAGAATCCTGGGCTGGAGTCGCTTAGAATCCTGGGCAGGATTTGCTAAGTATCCTGTGCAGTATTCTCCTGAAAACCTCAGCAGGATTCTCTTGAAATTCTGAGCAAGATTCTTTTGGAATCCTGAGCAGGATTGTTTTTGAAATCCAGAGCAGGATTCTTTTGGAACTCAGAGCAGGATTCTTTTGAAATCCTTAGCCGAATTCTTAGTTCCTCCTTTATTCAATGGGAAGATATCCTTTTCATTGTGTTCATATATTAATAAAATTCCTCTTTGGGAAGAACAACGAACTTCCCGAATAATCCTCCATCCGAAGTTAAGCAACGCCGCAAACCAATTTGCCACCCAGCCATTCAGTTTCGAACTTTTCCGCCTAACATCTTTTGTCTGCTTGCCAGAGCGTGCCGTTGCCCTCCATAGAGCAAGATTTAAAAGTCACACGGTAATGAAATCATGCCAAAAAAGTTGGCACTTGGAAATTAAGTTAAATCCCATAAATAATAATCACGTTGCACTCTGGCGCGCTCGGAAACTCACACCAACAGCGGATGTATGTGTGCACGTATGTGCTTCCCAACAAGAAGCTTCGGAATATGGAAGCTGTATGGAAGCTCAAAAAACTACTTGCCCTAGGAGTAACTGAAGCGAAAGTGCAAGTTACAACTTAGTGAAGCAACCGAAAAGAAAAGCGAGAAGTCCCGCAGCTCATGGTTTCCCCTTGGCGCCCTTGGTGAAAGTACCTGCTGGTGGCGGCTGGCTGGGCTGGTAGTTTCCCAAATTTCAAAACTGAACGCTGCTTGCAATTTTACGCCGGAAAAAGCCGGAGACGGAGAAGAAAAACAACTCCATTGCGAAAAGTTTTCGCCTCTCATCATGAATATAAGATGCGGTACTTAGATTTGTAAGCCGCCTCAGCATGTTGCCGCCACCGAATAATTTTCATAATTCAGCACAAAAAAATTTTTTTTTCAAAAATAAAAATAAAGGATTAGAAATTGACGTTTATATTGAGCTGTTCGGTAATCCAATCCGCATGGTTAATAAATTAATTAACTCATTACGCGTGGTAAAGATGGACAAATTACACAGCGCAACAAAAATGTCATTTTTGCGTGTCTCAAGGATCAAATTATGTGTCTCTAGTAGATTTGGGGTTGCTGAATCTGATTTCCCAGCACGTCACAGTTTTTAGCTACAGGTCGCCAAAGTTGTATAAAACATTGGTTTTATTGATGTTCACCTAAAATTTGAAGTATATTTTATCAAACTTTATTGTGATCTCATCAACCAAGCAGGCAAAAGAGGACTTAAACTTTCGTTTTAGATATATTTTGGTTGAAATTTCACGACTTAATGTAGATTAAACCGATTTTTTCAACGTGCTGGTAGTCTTCATACAAAATTCTTCGTTTCTCTTATATGGGAAAATACAATACAAACCATCAAAAAATAACTTTTCCGCATCAAAAGTATTATATCCTTTGATGATAAGTGTTGATATACACATAAAGTTTGAATTCTGTGGCAAATTAGGCAAATAAATTGCCATACAAGATGGCAAACTTGCATGCAAGTTGACTAAAACACTCATTTTTTTGCATTTTCAACCACCAATATCTCAAAAACTAGACGTGCTATGATATTTCTGTAAACGGCAATGGATTCAGCAACCCTTAATTAAATAAATATAGGTATTTTGATGCTGGAGACAAAAAACGTGTTCCGCAGTGTTATGGGTGAAATTATGAAAAAAATTCACGTGCTCGGCTGGGATTTGAACCCAGGACTCTTGTATTCTAGACGAGCGCTTTACCAACTAAGCTATCGAGCCATTTGGTGACCCAATAACTGAGTTGATTACAAGTTTTAGAATTCAAATCCCTACAGACCACGCGGACCCCTTTTATAACCCATATCCTTCCATCTCATGTTACAACACACGCGGAAAGAGCGAGTGCGATTGATTTAGTGTTGAAACTGTTTGCCTATCGTACCTACATCGCTTTCACAACAACTGTATTGTGGAAGAGTAAAGATGTGGGAAGGCTATCAACGTGTCGTTCTCACTCGAGTGATGACATGACTACTACAAAGAAGCAGTAACACTCTAATATAAATTGACGCTTATATTGAGCTGTTCGGTAATCCAATCCGCATGGTTATTATATTAATTAGCTCATTACGCGTGGTTACGTTTTTTTTATAATTTCACCCGTAATTTGTCCATCTTTACTACCACCACCATCTGTACAATTTTCTTAGAAACTAGAACTTAGGGCTTAAAATTTCATAACACTTTAGGGGGTGGGTGGGTGTCCTCATGATGTTACGGCTCATACAAAATTTGTTAAATTTTCATACAAAAAGCGTTACAAGGGGTAGGTGGGTATCAAAAATGGCCATTTTTGGCATTATGAAATAAATGAATGAGCCCTTAATGGAAGTTGCCGGTGGAATGCCGGTGGACGCGTTAAAATTCGTTGGAAATCTCAACCATTGCATTGTTTGTATTTCCAATTAGTGTTTGGTCCATGCGTAAGTGAGCGATGTGACCGGAAGCACACTTGTTTGACATGCAATGCGTAATCCAGTAATATCAGGAATCTGATTAGGCGTGACCATATTATGGATCGCATCACTAATATCACCATGTAATCGCACTAACCCAATATCCCTTCAATGACAACTGTGGAGATTCAGAGGTATACTCGGGCTCTAGTAACAATGGTTGTCAAACTAACATTCCTTCCCTTCCCCGATGATTGCATTGGGCCTGGACGGCGCCGTTATTGACTTTTAAATTTTGAACTCTCGATTTTTGCACATTGCGACTGGTTAGCTTATCCCAAGCCCATTTTCAAATCTCTGTGCAACTTGGATTATTCTGGTTAATCACGGAGTGCAACTACGAAGCGGTTATATATGCTCATGCTCAAAGTAAAGCATCTGTACAACTTCACACTGCCCAAAGTATAACTGACAGAAAAAAAAGTGATTTGAATATGACCTTGAAAAATTTAGAAGAACTCCATTTTTCGGTAGCCAATATGCATGGTCTAGCCAATGCTTTTGGATGCATCCAATTTCATAGATTTTTTAAAAACTTATGAGCATGTGAATTTAGACAAAATTGTATCTATCTCAATCATTTTGCCTAACCCCTGTATTACCAAGGATTCCGTCGTATGCTTCATCAAAAATTACTACAGTAATTCCCTTATGAACACTTCTTAAAATTCTTTCGGGGATGGTTTCAGGTACTCCACCAGAGCCAGCTCTTTCCCAAAAAATATTGATCAGTTGATTCTGTAGAGGTTCCCCCAGGAATTTTTACAAAAAATCCTTCAGAAATGATTTGGATTGCCTCATAGATTTCTTGAGAGATTTCATCGTGTATTTCTTTAGTTTTTTGTTCCAAGATTACGTTGAAGAATGCCTCCAAGAATCTCTAACCTTGGGAAAATTCTACAGGAATTTCAATGGTTTAAGTCGAGATTTTTTCCAGGGATTTGGCTTCAAAGGTGTCTGTAAGATTATTTATGTGTTTTTTTTAGTAATTTCTCCATTAATTACCTCACATATATCTAAGATTTTCTTTTGACGATCATTCAGAAATTCCTTCAGGGAAGGGCTTCTTTATTTGTAGGATTTTTTATAGGATTTCTTTTAACCCTGCTGCGCTACTTAGCTGTGTTTTTGTTGTGTCATCCGTTTCAAAAATATTTCATCGAAAAACGCCACCCACAATTCATCAACGCAACGTCAGATCGCTTGAACCCGGCCAATCTTTTCCCGCACGATTAATCCGCTACTCTCAGCCAGGTAGGATAAGTGAATTCTGTGCAATTCCGAGCTGGCTCGAGTGTGGTTTTGAGAAAATCGCTCTCCGCCATTGCCCCATCAATAAAAATCTCCCACCTCGCCACTCTCCACCTGCGCTGCTCTTGCAAGCCCGGCATTACACATTGCCAAACATAAACAATCATCCATTGCTCCTGCCAGCAGCGCATCAACTGCAGTTTATTATCGCTCCAAACTCACCCATCTGTATCAGCTGAGCCAATAAACTTCACCTGCTCCTGCTGTTCTTCTCGCTCTGCAGTCCGAAATTCCCACCAACCCCGCATAGAGGACCGAACCCAAATTGCATCAATTTCCGCATCGCTACAACTTCATCGTTTTTGCTCTTCTGACGATTGCCAAGGTAAACAATACAAACTTCACCGACAGCTTTGTGAGTAGGAAGACACTAGTCCAGTTGTTAATTACACCTATCGTTTGTCTGGTGAGTTGCAAGCTTACTGTCAATGATGATGTCACGCTACACGGTAAGTGTTCATCTGCAACAACCAGACAGCTCACCAATCCACCGCGAGGTGGATCGTGCTGAGTTGTTGAGTTGAAGGAGAGCGAAAGAAGGAAGGCACAAAAGTCTGTTTGACAGCTCTGCAGAAAGCGCGTGCGCACGGACAGAGCGCGTGCGCACGGAAAGAGCGCCAGTTCGGCTCGATTTGCAATGATCGGTTATTATTATTATTTTTTCGCTATTGGATATTCTATGGTTTGGTTGATCGATGTTAAAGTTTGTTTTAAAAGCAGCTCCACTTATTTTGAAGCATATTGCCGTGTACAATAGTAGACAACACAACTAATTTAATTAAAATAATTTGAAAATATAATTAATACATATACAAAAGGGGAAGAACGTTTAGGCTGGTTGTGCATTACGATAAAATCTCTTAACATAAGCAATGCTTGTTGTTGGTTCTTGTGGAAGGATCAACATGTTCGGCTTAACGAATCTTATTTTAAATATCGAATAACACCACATGCAATTGAACAAAAAGGATGTGATTACAATAGACTTTTGATATTTTCAATTCTGAACCACCGCAAAAAAAATATTGGGAATCAAAATTCTCCTGAGAGGGATGATGTGGGGGAGGCTCATTCTAATTAATATTGTCGTTCAATTATGGGGATAAATTAAAATTGTTATTGTTCTATACATACTTATTTATTATATGGTATGGTCGGTGTTCAGACAGACTGAACCAAGTGTTTTTTTTTTTCAATCGAGTAAGAAAAATGTACCCCAAACATGTGAAACACAAAATATTATAGACATTTACTGTAATAATGGAACTTATCTATTTGATAATACATTTGTATCAAAATAACATGGAAGATTTAAAATTGATGGAGTTCTTTACGTATCCTTAGAGCTCCAAAATTCATCTAGTCTGGTCTGCCTAAACATCGACCATATGATTCTCAAAAACTCATGAGAATGGTATTTTACTCTTTGAACTGTTATTTAATTTGGATGTGTTTAAAAGATTCATAAATTTAATTTATTATTGATGTTACGAGCTATGTCTGTAGTTAAACTTAATGCTACACAAGAAATATATTTGAATCAAAGTATGTTTATATATAAATCATATGAAAAAAAAAAAATGTTCCAGAAAGTACTCTAGAATTCTTTGGGAGCGTCTCCCGGGATTCTTCCTTAAATCATTCATGAATCCTTTAAATCTTCTCTGGGATTGTTCTGCTGAAAATCTTGAGATTATTTCTGAATTTTCTTCCAGATATCGCTTTGGGATTCATCCAAAAAAAAAAAAAACGTTACCATTCCGGTATTACTTCTGAGATTCTTTCGGATATTCCATTGCGATTATTCTGGACATCTTTTTGGATTTTTTTGCAGAACTCTGTATGTGATTTTGCGTGTATCTCCTTAAGGATTACTTTTGAAATCCAGGAAATTAAATTCTTTGAAATTCTTGAAAATTGTTTTCGAAATACTATGGAAGATTTTACCATAAATCCTGATGCAATCTATTTGGATATTTAAAGAGGATTTTATCAAAAAATGTACGACTCTACTAGAAATTCTTCGAGAATTCCTCCGAAAATAACTCTAGATTTTTATCCGGAAATACTTCTGGTATTTTTATGAGAATGCCTCTGGTATTCTTCCAAAAATGGCTTGAGATGCTTTCGGAAATCTTTCTGAAATTCTTCAAGAAATTCCACTGAGATTTTTACGCCAATATCTTTGAAATACTCCTGGGACTCTTACAAAAATCCTGTTGGAGTTTTTTTTTTCGGATATCTTTCTATTCTAAATTTTTCAATAAATTTTGCTGGGATTGTGCTGTAAAACCTGCTAAGATTCATCCAAAAATACGACTGTCATTCTTCCGGATATCATTCAAGAATTCCACCGGAAGTTTTCATGAGATTCAACCGTAAATCGTTCTGGTATTTTTCAGAAATTCCATTGAGATTCTTAAAAATATCCTTCTGAAAAATTTTCTGAGAATTGTTTTAGGATTATAGAAGTGATTTCGCCAGAATCCCTGAAAGATTTAAAGGATATTCACAGACATCCAGAAGATTTCATGAATATTTTCCAGAATAATTCCGATGTTCAGATGAAGTGCAGAAAGATTCATGGAATAATTTCAAACGGGATTTTCGGAATCATTTGAAAGTAACTTTTAGAAGATCCTCAGAAAAAGAAATCAGTAATCAACGTAATCGAAAAAATCTCATTATTTCAAGCAATGCTCGTTGGTTCATGTCGAAGGATCAACATGTTCGGCTTAACGAATCTTATGTTAAATATTGAATGACACCACATACAATTAAACTAGTATGTGATTACAATTCTGAATCACCGCAAAAAAAATATTTAGAATCACAATCCTTCTGAGAGGGATGATGTGGTGGATGCACATTCTAATTAAAATTGTCGTTCAAGTATGGCGATAAATTAAAATTGTTATTGTTCCATAAATACTTGTTTATTATAATTACTTGTAAATATTGATACAGCATATAAAAAGACATTGGTCCAGAAATTACTCCAGAATTCTATGGAATTTCCCTCCTGGGATTCTTCCTTAAATCACTTATGAATCCTTCAAAACCTCTCTGGGATTGTTCTGGAAATCTAAAGATTATTTCTGATTTTTCTCTAAGTTCTTCTGGAAATCACAGAATACTTACAGATATCGCTTTTCAACTCATCTAAAAAACATCGTTAGCATTCCGGTACTATATCTGAGATTCTTTCGGATATCCTTTGTGATTCTTCTGGACATCTTATTGGAATATTTACATAAATCTGTATGTGAGTTTGCGTTTATCTCCTTAAGGATTACTTTTGAAATCCTGGAAATCAAATTTGAATCGAAATTCTCGAAGATTCTTTCGGAAATTCAATGGAAGATTCTAACAAAAATCCTGATGCAATTCTTCTGGATATTTTTAGAGGATTTTGCCAAAAAATGTACTACGACTCTACTACAAATTCGTCGAAAATTCCTCCGAAAATAACTCTGGCCTTTTTCCGGAAATACTTCTGGGATTATTATGAGAATACCTCTGGTATTCTTCCGGAAATCACCTGAGATGCTTTCGGAATCCCTTTAGAATACTTTCGAGGATGCTTCCGAAAATCTTTCTGAAATTATTCTAGAAATGCCACTGAGATTTTTACGTCCATATTCTTGAAATTTGTCTGGGACTCTTCCAAAAATCCTGTAGGAAATCTTCCAGATATCTTTCTAGCATTCTTTCGGGAAGCCTTCTGAAATACTTTCGAAAATCTTTCTGAGGATCCTTCAAATCCCTCTGTTAAGGATTCTTGCAGAAATTCTTCCCGAATTACCTCTAGACTCTGGGAGTTTCCTGAATTTTTCAAGAAAGCTGTTATTATTTCGACTATCTCTCTAGGATTCTTTCGGAAATTCTTCTACAATACCCCCAGATTTCTTTCTGTTATCCTGCTGGAGGACTTCAAAACATCTTTCAAAGATTCTTCCAGAAATTTTACTGGAATTTCTGCTGGGATTCTTCCGTAAAACCTTCCGAAATTCATCCGGAAATACGACTGGAATTCTGCTTGAATGATAAGCATTCAAGAATTCCACCGGAAGTTTTTGTGGGATTCAACCGTAAATTGTCCTGGTATTTTGTTTAAATACATTGAGATTCTTAGGGAAAAATATACAGGATTCTTAAAAATATCCTTCTGAAAATTCTTCTGGAAATTGCTTTGGAATTAAAGGAGGATTTCCGGAAGAATCCTAGGTCGATTTACAGAAGAACCACAGAGAAATCACTAAAATATTATTAGGGAGATTTCTAAAGGAATTATTTTAAGGATTCTCGTAAATTCCTGAAACAATCTCAGGAGAATTTCGAATGGATTTTGAATGTTTTTTTACAGTGATATCCAAAAGAATCCCAGAAGTTATTTCGCAAGAACCCCTGAAGATTCAATGAAAAGTCACAGACATCCAGACGATTCATGAATATTTTCCAGAATAATTACGATGTCCAGAAGAGCTCCAGAAAGATTTACGGAATAATTTCAAATGGATTTCCAAAAACATTTAAAAGTCACTTTCAAAAGATGCTCAGAAAAAGAAATCAGTAATCAAAGAATCTCATAGGTATTTTTTTAAAGTCCCAGTGACTGTCCGGTAGTTTTCTTGGAGGATTTCCATTTGAAGTCAAGAGGGATTTTCAGAAAATTCTGCCAAGGATTTAAGAAAATTTTCAAGGAAAATCAATGATAAATCACGAAAAAAATCAAAAACACTTCCTTATGAATTTCCATAAGAATCACAGAGTTTTTTTTTCTCAAAAAATCTTAGAAAAAAATTCTAAAGAATCACGAAGGAATTTTCGGAATAATTCTGGATATACAAAATTATCTCAGGCAGAAACAATAAAATCAATAGCAATAAATCTGTAAGAATACAAGAAGGATTTCTGTAAGAATATAAGGAGGATTTACAAACAATTAAAGAGGAATTTTCGGATGATTTCTATAAATAAAGATTTAAAAAAATCCCCGTCATCTGGAAGATTCTTAGCAGGATTTTCGGAAGTATTTCACAGGGATTTCTGGAAGAATTCCATTGGGATTTACAAAAGAATTCCAGAGGAATTTCCGAAAGAATCCCAAGAATTTGCACGGAAGAAAGTGAAGTGAAATAATAGATTTTTTTGATTATAGTCTCAGGCGTCTTTCCGAGAGTATTCTAGAATAATAGGTATAATCTAAGACATTTTTCGGAAAGAATCTCAAAGGGATTTTGAAGAACTTTCAAAGAGTTTCACGGAAGAAATACTGAATCATTACGAGGAAAATATCAGAATTTAAATAATAATTTCGATTGGATTTCCAGAAGAAATCCCGAGAAATTTTGTGAGAATCCCTGAACCCAGATTTTTAAAATAGATTCCATTACACTGGAAAGCAATCATTAAATCATTTTCGGCAGATTTCCAGAATTTTACGGCAGAATTCCAGAATTTTACAGCAGAATCCTGAAAGGATTTCCATAATAACCCAAGATGGGTTTCTGGGATAGTCCAATAGGAAGTCCCAAGGAGGTTATTGGAAAAATCAGAGCGATCAAAGAAATAACTACATATAATAATTTCAGAAGGGTTTTTGAAAGAATCTCAGTGAATTTTCAAGATGTCCTCTAGCAACACAACTAATATATACTAATATTTACAACTCAATACTTAATTATAAATTGCGTTAAGGTGATTATAGAACAAAGCCACACCTCAAATTTTCAAAAGCAAAAGACTTGAGAACCAAACAGCTCTCACCGTTGAAAATTTATCCCATTAGTCACCACCAGCAAGCAAGCAGATTGATTGGTTTTCAACGCAAACTGTTGTCAGATTCTCCAATCTTGTGCCCTTGTTTGGCTTCGTTTTATAATCACCTTAAGCTGAGTGTACGCCATCCAGTTTGGGGGCGGATTGACGGTATCGAAGTGGATTAAAAACAATTATAGGAGAACGTGTGGAAAATACATATGAACTGCGCAGAATACATCAGACCGATTTAGCATTGCTGCGCACTTCTAAAAGCATTTTATTTTTATTAAAATGTTTGATAATAGTAGAACGACAATGATCATCAGCTGATTTTCCGCTACTGTTTTTTTTAAATCACAATTGTTATTTCTTTCCGTGCACGCGCTCGGGAAATGAATCTGGCCATGGTGCAACAACCGCGCTACATTCGATGAATCCTATGCGACAAAAATTGTCGGCGCTATCCGTCAAATTCGCTCACCAAAGCTATTTTGGTGACTTTAACATCACAGCTAGAGAAACGACATTTTGGCATCTGTCATCGCCAGTGTTGCCAGTTCCGCCGACTTTTGATCTGCTTATTGCTGTAACGCTTGGGTGACGCTTCTGCGCTTCTATTTCGCCGATTTAAATATTGCGGCGCTCATTTTAAATCCACATCCAGCGGCGGCGATAACGCGCAGAAGATATGCGCGCAATTCAAACGCAACGTCAAAATTCAAGTAGGCTTGGATTTTTTCGTTCTTCAAGGACGCAAATGTTTCAAATTTGCTAAATCTGAAACATTTGGTGATTTTCATTATCACTGCGACGGTATATCGACATTTTCAGATAATCGCATTACGTGGATTTATCTTGCAGAGCACAATAAATCGACAGTTTGAAGAGATGATGGAAATTTGCAACAGCTACGCAGTAATGATAAATGCTCCGGAAGTTGTATGTAGTGGATTTTGCAAAGCAACTTTCCATTATAAATGCGCTAAAGTGTCGGAGTCTTTCTACAGGGACATTTGCGGTAACCCAGCTGTGTTTTGGTTCTGCAGAGTTTGCTGCGATCTGATGAAGAGCGCCCGTTTCAAAAACGCTATGACATCGACAAACGCTGCCACTTTGGAACTCAAGGATGCTTACCAGAAGGTGGTCGAAGACTTGAAAACGGAAATAAAAGAAAGTCTTATCGCCGAGCTGAAGCAGGAAATCCAAGGCGGCTTCAACAAATTATCCCCTGCAGTGCTTTCTCCAGTATCTCGGCATTTCCAATTCAACTATCGTGCAACACCTAAGCGAATGCGCGATGACGATACATCCGGGCCGACGGAGCATCCACCGAAGATCTTCTGTGGCACTGTCCAATCATCGAGCAATGTTTTAAGTGAGTCAACCTCAAGCCCGGACGATAAACTTTGGTTGTATCTGACGAGAATTTCACCAGAAGTCTCTGAGAACGACGTGCTGAATCTTGCAAAAGAATGCCTACAAACTAGCGAAGTCGTGGCCAAATCACTAGTTCCACGTGGAAAGCCATTACCTATGCTTTCATTTGTGTCCTTTAAGGTTGGAGTTAATAAAGGCCACAAATCCAAAGTGATGGATCCCGCTACCTGGCCCCAAGGGATACAGTTCCGCGAATTTGTTGACCAAGAGTCGAACGCCCGACATTTTTGGAAGCCCCCGCAGCGCATAGACCCGGGAGCATCATCATCGAATCAACTCCAATCCAGTTAGCAAACCTCAACGCAGCCCTGCATCACTCTGAATTAAACCGCCGTTCCACGAGATCTACTGCCGCTACTCGGAACTACCTGACAGTTTACTACCAAAACGTCAGGGGCATCCGAACCAAAACGCAAGAACTATTTTTGAGTTTATCGTCCACCGACTATGATATTATAGTTCTTACAGAAACGTGGCTGCGTCCTGACATTGCAAATGCGGAATTTGCTGCAAACTACAATATATTCAGGTGTGATCGGAATTCTGCCACTAGCAACCTTCAGAGAGGCGGTGGGGTCCTGAATGCCGTGAAAGCCGCATTGAACTACAGATCAGTAGCTGCAATAACCTCGAGCGAACTGTTGTTCTGGTGAAGCTCCAGCAGTCGTCGATTTACGTTTGTGGGATCTATCTCCGCCCCAACTCGTTGCCGGTGCCCTACGCCTCGCACTCTGCAGCCATTCAACAACTCTGTGAACGCATTTCGAGCTCTGACACAATCGTTGTTGTAGGGGACTACAACCTTCCTCAATTAGTCTGATAGATGGATGATGACGTCGGCAGTTTGCTTCCTTCTAACGCCTCCACCGAACAAGAGATCACCTTGGTTGAAAGAATGGTTGCCTCCGGATTACATCAGATCAATAGCCTTTTGAATTCAAATGACCGCTTGCTGGACCTTGCATTCGTGAACAGTGCTGTAAACATTCGACACTTTGCGCGACGTTCGTTTCGTTGCCATGGTCAGCAGTCACAGCACGAGCTGTAGAATGAACGTCGACAAACACAAAAAAGTATCAATTGAATGTCGTCTTACACGATAATATTTGCATGAAACATAAGTTTTTCATAGAATTCAGGCATCGGATCATAAGCAACATAAATAGTTTGATCTTGCCTGCTATATCGAATGTGACACACACACAGTGAAAGCTGAACAGAAACAAACAAAACCGTAAATGTTTCCTAGCGAAGCTATCGCGGTCAATGGCATTCAATTGACATTTTTCTTTTCGACATTCGTTTGATCGCTCGTGTTGTGCATGTTAAAGGGAAGCGCTCTCGAATATCAGCGAAAACGTGTCGACTACCGTGATTGCTTACATCACTGTTCGTGAATGAAGTAAACGACGTTGAGTTGATCGAGCCACCGTCTTCTCTCCTCCGGGTGGACCGCCACCACAGGCCGTTTGTTCTTCGTATTGACGTGAGCGATATTCGTAGGCAGTTGGCAGGTAATCCAAATTAAGCCGATGAATTTGATTTTCGACGATGCAACTTTGCTGAGCTAGAAGCTGCTATCTCTTCCATTGATTGGAATTCTTTGTTTCATGGCATGGACACTTTTCAAACGGTATGTATTTTCTATGAAACTTTTTACGAAATTCTGGACGAGCATGTGATCCCTCCGGTTTCTGGACGTTTATTCGGAATCGCAAGCGTGCTAATAGATTCCCTGCCGAAATGACATTCAATGACACCGTCGCCAACTCTCCCGAAGGCGTTGCTAATTTGTTTGCAGAATTTTTCGAAAGCGTGTACTGCACAAACTCACCAACGTTCTCGCCTGACAGTGTTAGTAATTGTCCCGCATTCGATTTGAATGTCGCACGTTTCGATGTCACACAGCAAGATGTTTCGTCCGCCTTGCGAAAACTCGACATCACAAAGGGACCAGGGACAGATAATCTTCCTCCGTTGTTTCTCAAGGAGTGCGCTGATTCTCTTCAAATTCCGCTGACGATAATTTTCAATCGATCGCTCCATGACAGCACTTTTCCGATGCTCTGGAAAACAGCTTCGATCACTCCGATCTTCAAAGCAGGTTCTACTCGTGCAGTTGAAAACTATCGAGGAATCTCGATTTTATGCTGCCTGGGGAAAGTCTTTGAAGAATTAATCTATAGCGTTTTGTACACTGCATGTCAACCTCTGATATCAGAATTTCAACACGGATTCGTCAAAAAGCGTTCAACTACGACAAATCTCATGACGTTCACAAACTTTCTCTCGACCGAAATCGAAAATAAGCACCAGGTAGACGCCATCTACTTCGACTTTTCCAAAGCATTTGATAAATTCCCGCATGATCTCGCTATTGCGAAACATAGACACCTAGGTTTTCCAAATTGGATAGCTCTATGGTTGCAGTCCTATCTAAAGCAGCGTAAAGCCCCACGCACAATGTGAGCGGCAGCGCGGCACAGCGGCATGACGGCGGGCCCATCTTGAGCTACACTCTGCTTGTCGAGTCAATGTTGAGAAGGACTTAGTCAACATGGGATTGATAAGTGGGGTGTGGATCAAGATGGGCGTGCCGTCATGCCGCTGTACCGCGCTGCCGCTCACATTGTGCGTGGGGCTTAAGGCGTTCGTCAGTATCAACGGCACGCGTTCTCGCGTTATCTCAATCACGTCGGGCTTGCCGCAGGGTAGCGTGTTAGGACCGCTGATATTCATTCTTTTCATCAACGACCTCTACTTCCGATATGCACTCAAGTCACTCTACTGCTCTTTAGTTCGTAGTATTTTAGAATACGCAGTTTGTGTGTGGTCACCGCATCACACAACACAAATCGTCCGGTTGGAGAGAGTCCAGCGAAGTTTTATTCGATATGCTCTTCGTCACCTGCCATGGTCTGATCCCGTAAACCTGCCAGAATACCCAGCCCGCTGTAGACTGATAGACACTTGCTTCCAGACGCAACAATTTACAGCGACTTTTCGTATTCGACCTTTTAAAGGGGAATTTAGATTGTTCATCGCTTCTCGACAATGGTCCATTCTATGCGCCCAATCGCCATTTGCGAGAACGGGACTTGCTACTCATCAGGCGGCATAGAACGTCTTATGGATTCAACAACCCGCTGTCCAAGTGCCTTCGTTTGTTTAATAGTGTTAGCGCTTTGTTCGATTTTAATGTGTCTAAGTATGTTTTTAAGAATAGGATTAAGGATTTAGATTAAGAAACAGTCTGTGGGATTTCAATAATTCGAGACAGTGACAAATAAATAATAAATAATAATAACCTGTTCCCTCGATTACAATCGATTAAAAAAACCCTTATTGGATTACTCTTGGGGGGTTTTCACAAAAAATTGCTCTTGATTATTGTTGAACTCCTCAGAGTTTTTCTCGGGAAAGGAGTATTCCAAAAAATCCTGCAAAAAATCATTGAGGTATTCCTCCAACTTTTTTCTAAGAATATCTTCAGTAGATCTTCTATTTATTCCTTAGGAAATCCCTTCAAAGCAAAGCATTTTTATTTATTTATTTTGTCATTTATTTAGCTCTACATCAATCAACTTGATAAAACCTCGCCAACGATATATCGCCAATTCACTCGGTTCATGACCGCCTCTTTTTATTCTCGTCTTCGGCCCACGCTCCCAAAGCTCCTGGTACATCAGGCCATTCAACTAAGCTCGCTGCGTCCCACGCCTTCTTGTTCCGACAGGATTCAAAGTGAACACCATCTTCACAGGGCTGTTGTCTGGCATTCTTGGAATATGCCCTGCCCAGCGTATCCTTCCACCTTTAGCCACCTTCTGGATACTGGATTCTTAGCCGCCACACACCGCTCTCCTGCACACCGCCAAAGCGCCTGACGTTCGACCACTCCTAGTGCTTGCAATGCCTCCTCAAGCATAGTTTACGTTTCATGCCTATAGAGGATTACCGAGCGTTTTGTACATGGTACATTTGGTGCGGGTGTGAATCTTTTTTGAATTCTTGTGGAAGCCATAAGATGCCCGACTTCCACTGATGATGCGCCTCCGTATTTCACGGCTAACGTTATTGTCAGTCACCAGCAACGATCCATGGTAGATGAACTCGTCGACCACCTCGAGAACGTATTCCTCTCTATCGTGACACTGCTACTTAGGCGAGCTCTGTCGAGCTCGGCTCCATCAACTAGCATGTGCTTTGTCTTGGTCGCATTCTCCACCAGTCCATTTTTCGCTGCCTTCTGTTTCATGCGGGTGTACAGATCTACCACCTTTTCAAATGTTTGGCTGAAAATGTCCATATCATCCGCGAAGCAAATAAATTGACTGGATCTCTTAAAATCGTATCCCGGCTCTCCGCATAACACCTTCTAGTGTTATATTGAACAACACTGCACGCCTTCCATCGTTGCTTTTAACATTCTCGTGAGATTCCCGGGAAAGCTGTTCCCGTCCATGATTTTCCATAGCTCTGTGCGATCGATACTATCGTATGTCGCCTTGAAATCGATGAAAAGGTGATGCGTTGGGACCTGGTATTCAACACATTTTTGGTGGATTTGACGTACAGTAAAGATCTGGTTCTTGGTCGATCGGCCGTCGACGAAGCCGGCTCGATAACTTCCCACGAACTCGTTTACTACAGGTGACAGACGACGGAAGATGATTTGGAATAATACCATGTAGGCCGCATTTAGAATGGTGATCGCTCGAAAGTTCTCACAATCTAACTAGTCGCCTTTCTTCCAATCCTCCGTTAGTTGTTCTGTTTCCCAGATTGTGTCTATCAGCCGGTGCACCTCCCTCAAAGTGGGGGCTTGTTGGTTTCCATCGCCCGCAGTATTGACCGAAGCTTTTCCTCCGTTGTCCCGTCATTATTTGCCTGTGCTCTCAATGCCATTCAGGTGTTCGTCAAAATGCTGCTTCCACCTTTCGATCACCTCTTGCTCGTCCGTCAAGATGCCCCCATCCTTATCCTTGTACATCTCGGCTCGCGGCGCGAATCCGTTGCGGGATGCATTGAGCTTCTGATAAAACTCACGTGTTTCTTGAGACCGGCACAACTGTTCCATCTTCTCGCACTCCGTCTCCTCCAGGCGGCGTTTTTTCTCTCTCGAAAAAAGCAGGTCTGCTGTTGCCGTTTCCGTCTATAACGTTCCACGTTCTGCCGGGTCCCTTGCTGCAGCATGATCGCCCGCGCTGCATTTTTCTCCTCCAGAATCTGCCTACATTCTTCGTCGAACCAATCGTTCCGTCGGCTCCATCTCACGAATCCGACGTTGCCCTCAGCTGCACTGTTGATGGCTGCCTTCACTGTTCTCCAGCAGTCCTGAAGAGGGGCTTCATGCAGCTCACCCTCTTCAGATAATGCAGCCTCGAGGTGCTGCGCGTACGCAGTTGCGACATCCGGTTGCTTAAGCCGCTCTAGGTCATACCGTGGAGGCCGTCGGTACCGTACGTTGTTAGCGACGGAGAGTTTTGGGCGCAGTTTAACCATCACCAGATAGGGTGCCGGTGCCATTAGTGTACTACCTAAGCTATAAAAAATCATAACAAAATAACGAATAGCCCAAACAGAGATCTTTTGGCGTTAACAGAAAGATTTCAACCTCTACTATATGGGAAAAATATAAAAAGAGTGATAAAACTAATTTTTTAACATAAAATCGCTTGAGCCACTATTGGTACACGTGTTCCAGTAGTTGCGCTAGTGCTCCAATAGTAGGCGTTCGGGAATGATACAAGGAATTTTAAACAAAATGGTAAATTTTTACATAGGTTTAACATTTTTCACTCGGAACTACTATCTTTCGAATGAACCATAAAGATCATCTCTGGGACTTTTCTTCATTTGTATAAATCCATTTTAAAAACTGTTTCCATCCGTTGATCCACTACTGGAACACGACGGCAACTATTGGTGCAAGGGAGATAATTTTTTACGTAAACTTTATTATTTATATGACTTTTTGATAAAATAAAAAGCTGAAATTTTGCAAATCGACTAAACTAGAGGCGATCTATCCACCAAAAATAGCACATGTCATTTTTATCGAAAAATGTACGTTTAATTCCATAGTCCAATCTACTGGTACATTACAACCATTGGTACCGGCACCCTAGTGGTCAGAGTCGATGTTAGCGCCACGATAGGTCCTGACGTCGATAATGTCGGAGAAGTGCCATCCATCAATCAGAACGTGGTCGATTTGTGATTCTGTCTGCTGTGGTGTTGTTCCAACATATCTTGCAACCAAAACAAGAGACATAATTTTTTGTGAATCAGTAGTAGATCCAACTAACCTGCGCTTCTGATTCATTCAAGATCGAGATTGGTACAATTTTTTCCATTTTTTCGCGGACAAAAAAAAACGCTTTGCAAAATGGCGTTTTTTTCATACATTAGCCATTATGATGTGGTTCAGACATTGGCCACTGGTTCGGTTATCTTTGCAAACAGTTACACAAAACGTAATCGGTTTCAATGTTTGTATACCATACTTATTGCGATAACCTCAACCTTACTTCTGGATACTTCAGATAGATTACGGGGTCGTCCTTTGGATGGTCTGTATTCGGCATTATTACACAGTGCAATTGCGGATTGCTCCAAATCGTCGAAATGGCTTTGCTCTCCTTGCAGAAACACATCTAGCGAATCATACAAATCAACCACCTTTTTCAAATCGACATGAACGCCTTGCTTGTCTCATTGAATCGTAATAGTATTTGACTCCAGATTTGAGTCAGTAATGTAGTTTCAAGGCGATCCATTCATTCTCCAAGAGATCGTGCCTCGTATTTTGATGTGGGGGACTGATCTTTTGTATCTTCGATGCTATTCGAATATTACTGTATCCTTCCAATAAAGCCTCTGCTGCATCGGCACGTGCAGACCAACGAGAATCAGAAAGGGACTTGATGGTAAGTTTCCTTTCGTTGTCTTTCAAATTACTTTCCAACACAGTCCAACGCCAGGTAGATGCAGAAAAGAATGTACCGTAAAACGGGGTAACTTTGATAGTTTTTTCGAAGAAAACTTGAATATTTAGGCATGTGTTTCAAAGAATTACAATTACAATATATTTTAAAAACAAGTACAGGTATCCTAACTATCGATTGCAGTTGATAGATTGCCAAAAGATTAATTCTGAATGAATATATATCTTCTTCTTTCTGGCGTTACGTCCCAACTGGGACAAAGCCTGCTTCTCAGATTAGTGTTCTTATTGGCACTTCCACAGTTATTAACTGAGAGCTTTCTTTGCCGATTGACCATTTTTCATGCGTATATCGTGTGGCAGGTACGAAGATACTCTTATGCCCTGGGAATCGAGAAAATTTCCTTTACGAAAAGATCCTCGACCAGTGGGATTCGAACCCACGACCCTCAGCATGGTCATGCTGAATAGCTGCGCGTTTACCGTTACGGCTATCTGGGCCCCTGAATGGATATATATTTTTTTCATATAATCGAAAGTCGGTTTTCTGTTTTGGGGTAACTTTGATAATGGAGTATAAATCGAACTAAATTGAATCAATTACGGAACATTTATAGGGCGTTGCATACCTCTAGGCGTTTAACGCTATATGGAAATTTCTGGCTTAGATTACAAAAATGGTCCCAGTTTGAAAAAAAAGATATTCGTTAAGTGATTTGAGACCATATTCATGTTTTATGGTAGCTAGGCTGCCAAAGATAAGTGACCAACTATTCCAAACTACATCAAATAGTGATCGTAGAACAAATTGTTTGTTAGCCTTTAAAAAATGCTAAAACTTCATAAATTTTTAATATTTGCAAATAAATCCTCAAATGCACTTGATTCCAACAAAAATAGCTTTGAAAAGAAGTGTCATACTAATTCTCTTTACTTTTGCATTCGTTTTGCTTAACTGATTAACAGAAACTTTGTTATTTCGTTGTGTATGTCGTAGGTCTTGCACTATCAAAGTTACCCGCATTATCAAAGTTAACCAGTTTTACGGTATACAGTTTCTGAACAAAACCAAAGTAACCAACAGCATCTGTACAACAAAAGACAGCCGCATGGCCTACTAAATTCAACGAATGTGCTACGCAAGGCAAAAAAAACAGCACTTGAGTTTCTCTCAAGAAGACGAGCCTGCATTCCTGAATACGGACCAGTCATGTTTGAAGGATTATCGTAAGATTGTCCGCGACAATCATTGAAATCAATTTCTTGTTTTTCTCCTCCTCCTTCTGTCGGGTGTGAGATCACTGCGTCCATTTTTTAGAACTATTGTGATATACCCTTTTGCTTTTACAAAGACTCTCAGTGGCGGGAACGCCACCGGAATACTTTGCGCGGTGACTGAACTTTTAGACATCTGCCATTGATGGGCAGAAGTCCTAAGTTGCAGCATTGTGAATCCCCCAATCTGGTACGATCAGCCTGATAAAGCCGACCACTTCCTTGGGAGATGCGTTCCAAATATCGGCCGGCTCCAAAAAGGGCTTTCCAAATATTTTGGATCTTCGTTGTATATGTGCACTGCAGGAGCAGAGAAGGTGTTGTGAGGTTTCGCACGTTTCACTACAGAAACGGCAATTTGGGTTTTGGATGGCTCCGATCTTTTGTAAATGGAATCTGCTGGGGCAGTGTCCAGTTATAAGACCGGTGTAGGTGCTGAGGTCCCTTTTATTGAGACCAATGAGTTTTTGTGTTTGTTTCGAATTAATTGTGACGAATCTTTTAGACTGATTCGCATTGGAAACTGTTTTTCAATTGGATATAATTTGCCTGGACAACCAGCTGTTCAGTTCAATATTTAGTGAGCAGTTTGATATGCCAAAGAATGGCTCAGGACCAATGAATGTATTGGCCGATCCATTCCTGGCTAGCTCATCGGCAATTTCATTACCCTCTAGACCCATATGCCCGGGGATCCAATATAATTTAACTCGATTGCGGATGGCTAGGGTTTTTAGAGCAAAAACACATTCCCACACTAATTTTGAGTTAAAAGTGTAAGCTTTCAGAGCATGAAGAGCTGCTTGGCTGTCGGAGAAAATACAGATTGTGGCATTTCTGTAATTCCTCTTTACGCTGAGCTGCACACATTCAATGATAGCATACACTTCAGCCTGAAAAACTGTAGGCCACTGTCCGAGAGGGACAGAGATTTTGGTTCTTGGTCCGAGCACTCCAGATCCAGAACGATTGTTCATTCTCGATCCATCAGTGTAGAATTTGATAGAGCCTGGAGGAATACTCGGTCCACCTTCTTGCCACTCTTGGCGAGAAGGAATGAACACCGTATATGGTATGTCATAATTCACAACCATTTCCATCCAGTCACTGCATTTTTCTACAATTGGATTTATAGAAAATTCGTTTAGTATGCTTAGGTGACCGGTTAAATCACCTGGCAGAAGGTTTATTGATCGTTTTAGCCTCAGAGCGCTTTTCTCAGCATCCAGCTTTATGAATTGATCTAGCCGGGGCAGATTAAGCATTGCATCTAGGGCGAATGAAGGGGTGCTGTGAACTGCACCAGTAATGGCGACGCACGCTGCGCGTTGGATTTTGTTCAGCTTGGCTCTAGCCGTAACCTCGCTTGTTTTTGGCCACCAAACAAGGGAAGCGTAGGCTATTCTAGGCCGAACGATGGTTTTATATATCCACATGATCATATTAGGTTTTAGGCCCCACTTCTTTCCACAGGTCTTTGAGCAGACCCACAGAGAATTGAGACCTTTATTTACCATGTTTTGAAGATGTGTGTTCCAATTGAGTTTAGCATCAAGCGTAATGCCAAGGTATTTGACTTCATTTGAGTAAACCAATTGTGTTTGATTAAGGAAAAGAGGTTGCAGCTGTACCTTTCTGCGCTTTGTAAAAGGAACAATCGTAGTTTTTGAAGGATTTATCCCCAGTTTCTCTTTCAGACACCAGGAGAGCGTGTAATCGAGAGCTGATTGCATTCTTGCAAGGACAACGCTTTCAAATTTACCGCGTACAATGATGACAACATCATCAGCGTAGCCAACAACCTCGAATCCTCTTTTTTACAGGCTATTAAGTAGATCATCCACCACTAGAGACCATAGCAAAGGTGAAAGTACCCCTCCTTGAGGACACCCCTTTGTGGCCATGACAGTGGCGCACGATCCGCTCAACTCGGATGAGATTCGGCGATTTGCTAGCATAGCATGTACCCAGGTAGCAATGCATGGGTCAAATTTTCGCCTATGCCTTGCTGACACTATAGACGAATAGGAAGCGTTATCGAATGCACCCTCAATGTCAAGAAATGCCACGATGGCGATTTCCTTTGCATGAAAAGTTTTCTCAATCTTGTTGACTAGCATGTGTAGTGCTGAGATCGTAGATTTTCCACTTTGGTAAGCGAATTGGTATTTGGAAAGAGGCATTGCTTCCATAAATTTTGAATTTATGAACTCTCCTAAGACCTTTTCCATTGTTTTAAGCATCACTGACGACAGACTTATCGGTCTGTATGCTTTGGAATTGGGATTGTTTTTCTTAGTATTCCAACAAACTGGTAGATAAGTCTCCAGCTTTATGAGAATTTGGCTGCAAAAATGTGTGCAGAAACGACATACCGTAAAATTACTGTTAGCTGATCGGTGTGCGTCAAATCTGGTGTAGAATCCACAGATACAGAGAAGTAGGTACTTGGCTGCCTTCAATTCTATCACAATATGATTTTGCACACTTTTCGTTTGTTTGTTTTTCTAGGTCTTTGTCAATGCGGCATGAATCCGAACATCGAATATTGAAGTTCAGTACAGCTTCTTGATGATTTTGACCTTGCTCATGTACTTTCATTTTTTCTTCTGTTTTCTTCCAATTATTGAACTCATCTTCTCTGGAAAATGCATCTCGGCCTGATGACATCAATGAGCAGTACAAGCAACAAACAGACCCTAATGTAAAAAAACTGCAAGTTTTACATTTCAATTAGTAAAAATACCTTTGGATACACTGTAGATTAGCCATTTTCTTAAAATATGCTCGCCATTATCACGTCTAGTGTAAAACATGGAATTTTTGAAAAAACGATGAATATCTGCCGAAGAACCATCCACTGACGGATAGATTCGTCGTGACTCCGGGTAGGAATCTGAATCATTTTTGTTCTGGTTCAGCGCAGAAGATTTGCCTAACAAAGTTACTCGCTTATCTGTGATGGGGAATTAGTCAGCAGGATCACTAGATACTGATTCAATGAAGGTTGTCGAAGTCCCAGGTTCCATTTTATCAACACGTTCAATTAGCATCCCAGCGGTATCTTCACTACAACTTTGCAGGTTCTGCTTTAATACCGTTGGATCGTTACATGAGACAGCGTGGTTCTCAGGTAAAGGGAGTTTTGAATCATGTTCGGATTTTGAATCTGCAGAGAAAAACTCCGAAAGACGAGGAGTTTTCGCGAGCACTGCTGCATCTTTGTCTGCCTTTTACCTGGCAGATTTCCTTTTCTGTGTACCAGAGAGTTGGATCAAACGAGGCATCGTTTGCAAGGAGCTAAAACAAAATCATTTGAAGGAAACATGCTAAAAGCTGGTGTTAGGTTTATGATCTTACGGACTATCTTCCGCTTTAGATAATATTTGATGAATCGCTGTGTGGAACTGAATTTTCTTTTAAAACCTATTTCAAACAAATAATGAATCGATTATTCTGAAGAAAAAACTGTTTGTTGACAAATAAGCTAAATTATGGATTGTTTTCATGTTCATCGATAAACTGACAGATGAACACACTGAAAAAAACAGTCATATTTTCTTGAAAATATAAGACATTTGATTTGTACTTGCACTAAATTAATTTTTAAGGAGATTATATTAATGTTGTGTAAGATACAAACATTAATGTCTTATTCTTCAAGCTCATGTATTTTAAAACTATCAGTAAGTACTAACGAGTTATTGAAACATTTTTTTATTTGAAATATAAAACTTCAATACCACGGGGGCCCCCCTTAGCGGGGGGGCCCGGGGCAATTGCCCCCTCTACACACCCCGCCCTAAATCCGGGCCTGTCTGGAGCCCTAATGTGGAAGATTATTTATAAAAACTGCATTACTAGCCCTAATCCGTATTTTCTGGATAAAAATAAAAATATCTACTTGGTTTCTTCTAAAAGTTATTGTAGGAATTTCTAGAGGAATTGGAGGAGTCCCCGTAGGATTTTTTGGAGGCCCAGAAATTCCAAGGGGAATTCTCGGAGATTTAACTGATAAAATCATTAAAAGAATTCATGTAGCGATTTTCTTGGGAGGATTCCCGAAGAAAACTCTTGAGGAATCCCTATTGGAAGGAATTAATGAAATTATTTCTTGTAGAATCCTTAGATGAATTAAAGTTAAACTCTTTAAAATGATTCCTGACAAGACTTCTGGAGCGATTTTTGCAGGAAATCTCTGGAATAATTCTTATAGGAATCTTGAAAAGACTACCCGATAAGTTTTTAGAGAAATATTTGAGGTAATCCTTGATGAAAATGTCGTAGTGTAACTTGGAGAAAGCCTCGAAGAAAACTCTGCAAATTCCCTTCTATATATAGAAATTTTCCTGGAGGAATCCTTAGAGGAGTCTCTGGATGAAGATCGGAATTAAAGCCATTTTGTCAGAAAATTTCAGATTTCTATCTAAAATAAAAACTATTCAGATTTATTCCTCTTACAATGTTTCACCACAGATTTATCCAAGTATGTTTTCAGAGTTTGCCAAAGAAATTGCTATAGGGATTCCAGTGCAAGAATGCCCTGACGCCACCGTTGATTGAACATATTTCGGCTCAAAGGTCTAGCGACACTGGCTGTAGGCTCCCATGAACCAGGAGGCCTGGAGGCTTCAACAGGGGTGGGTTGTCGGATGGCAGTGACGATGCAGTTTTTGGCACGCTCATTCTCAGTACACAGAACGCAGACTGTAAATGCTTGGTAGTGTTGTAAATGTAACAGTAAGCAGCCCGGTCGGAACTAGCATCCGGAAGTTGGCAAAACGTTGCTGCAGCTTCACGGCCGTGTGAAGCAGGGGAGGATGATGATGATAGGCGAATATCGTCTGGAAAACAAGATCCTGATTGGGTCGCAGATTTGCTAGAGGATATTTCGAAAGTTCCGGAAATGGGCAGACTAGTGGCCCGCGGGTTGAGGGGACGGAAGTTAGTATAATGAAATTATTTGTCAGCTTGAAGATGTTAGTTGCAGTGGAAAGTTTTAACTAGAGGAAGTTTGAAAATTTGTATTGAGCCTGCCAAGTTTTTGGTAGCGATTTGTATGGTATTGTTTTATAGAATTCCGATAGTTTAAATGAATCGTTCTAAAAACTATGATTTTTAACTAAATGGTGTAGTGGTTATAACACGCCGAGGACCTGGGATCGAATCGCATCCCCACTTAGGATGTGAAAGGTTATAGTGACAACTACCTTCGGAGTGAAGTAAAGCCGTTGGTCCCGATATAAGCTAGCCTAGGATAAAAATTTCGTTTATAAATATTCTTCTTCTTGGCATTTATTTATTTCCTAATTTCGTTGTAAGTCCATTCTGGTTTTCTGGGAATCATCCTCAAACGGTAATCAGTTTCATTATCTAACATGCACTGGGCATCAAGCACTCATATTTAATATCTATTCCCGCCCAAGCGAGGCCACAGGTGGCTATTTTCCAACAGTCGGTGAAACCGTGCCGCCATAAAAAATGCTGTTCATATAACGTGAAAATAATTCCCCAAACGAGCATTAATGTTTCATAACTCGCTGGCACGATGATGGTCACCGAGCACGATTCGTTCGTAAGGACAGTTTTGATATGTAGTACCTACTGGTGACAATGGTAAAGATGGAGGGGGGGGGTCAGGTGGCAAGACAAGGGCATTCGACGAGACGGATGAATTCATTCGATGGCGATGTCCTTTATTACCGGAGGTTATGGCTCTAGAGAGCACCAAAAAGTCATAAATGTAATGCTATTACAAGCGTTGTGTGTTTTTTTTCGGTTGTGACTCAGGTCGCGTGTTTTCAAGCGAACATCGAAGTTAATGTCTCATGTTTAGTGCGGTATTTGGCAATGTAACTGCATCTTCCTTTTTAACAATGGACCGTGTTTTCAATGAAAATGTATCAGGCTTCGAATTGTGTGCAATGTAATTTTAGTAAACAGTGTGTTTTGTGTTTTTTGTCATTTCGTTTGTGACAATGATAATTCGTTATTTTATTTTCCTAAAACTGAGGTTAGACAAAATCAAACAATGCCAAAAACGCATACGATTTATATCACACGATATGACGAAACATCCAGATAGTCCCGTTTGCAATAAACAACACACCTTTCATCGTTCAACCGACCTCTGTTTCCAGTACTTGCACCCAAACACCAAAGCTCACCCAACTGCTCAGTGGAGCATTTCCGGATTACCGCGCTAGACTTACCCTATAGCGGCGAGCGAGAGTACGTGCGTGTGCACTGGACAGTGCCAGCTACCAGGCAGCGGAAGCTTTCTCCTGTTTCGTTTATCCCTTTCGCTTAATTTAAAATTGCCTTTGATATCCATTATTACGGACTGCTCGTGACCAGCAGCTTGGTCACGAAGCCCCATTTCAACTCGTCGTCGTCGTCGTCGGGATGGTGACGACAACAAATGGTATACCTACGAGTACCTATTTGTGTCATTGGAAGTTCGCAGGGAGCAAGGTTTAAATCTGCAATGGAAACAACTGATGTGAACGAAGGACCACGTACCACTATGTTCAAATAGTTTGTGGTATGGTTATGTGGTGAAGAAGGAGAAGGGTGAGTCAAAATATAATCATCTGCTCAAAAAGTTCTGACAACTTGAATTCAAAATTTTGAGTTGTCCCGTCATCAATTTTACATGGGAAAACATGCGTAGTACAATAAACAGGCTTTAATGATGTGTTGCGGATCATGATTGTTACAAAGAGCGATAAGTGAGAGATATTCTCCATTCTCTCAGAATTGAACCCCTGACCACAATAATGTTAGTATATGTAATGTGTATATTGTATTTTTATGTCATGTCTAAACGTATCCCACCCTAACGCTTTGCAAGGAAACTTTCCGACGGAATTAAATCGGCGCCATGTGCCACGTGCAGCAAATGGTTGATTTGTGCGAAGAGTTTACCACGGAAAACTGGATTTTACTATTTCGAGTGGGAACCTTATCGACGGCAACTTATCAACGATAATGACGCCCAAGTGAAATAATTTCCATTTCAATTGTATCGCAATCGTTTAGGTGCAATTATTGCGCATAAAAATGGGCGAATTTGAAGCGGCGTTTGTTTCTGAACGGATGATTGTCTGATACTTACTCAAACCGGCTATTCGCTGACCAAATCCACCTTGGCCATTTGAAAACGAATGCAAACTTCGAATGAAGGTGAACTTGGCCCGATAGTTATCCTCCTGCTAATAATAGTATAGAATGTAGTACAATGTCTACACTCTACAATGTCCACAAAGGTAAAACTGAATGAAGTAAATCCCTAAAGCGGTTCGACATCGGGGCGATTATTTCCTTTGTGATTATTACGAACTGTTTAGGTAGATACGTGTCGTCCGGCATTTGTGGATGGTAGTGTTCTTTCAGTAAAGTACCTACGTGATGTTCTTAAATTTTATTGAGCCACTTTGTTCGGCTGGAAAGTGTGCTTGAAGATCAAGCTACTCGTTGATTTTATGGTATTCTAGAAATGCTGAAAACACATTTCAGTGTTGCTTCAAAACTATTTTAGAGATAATTTATCAAGATTTGAGCTAATTTCAATCATTAACAACAGGTAAACGTGAAAATTTAAAGCCTTTTGTGTAGGCAAAAAGAAACATTCGTGGTCTTATTTCCTGAGATTTGTTTCTTATTACTGATTAATTCTGAAAAGATGAGTGATTAGAAATGAGTTTGACATGTTTTTGATGAAAGAGCGGTCGTAATTGATTCCTGAGTACCAGGGTTTTAGTTTAACGTTTGTTTACCGAAATCATGTGGGTCCAATGCTCGATGAAACTACTCTCCTCGTACTGTACCTTCTTATGCCAGGGCATCCGCATACTCGTTTCCTTTTATAGTGGAATTAGCAGGAATCCTAAGGAATGAAATTTTGACTTTTTTTTCTTGTGATTCAGAAATACCATTTCTGATTTTGAGTCAAGCCCGGGAGTAATGTGACGCACTGTAGGACATCAATTGAATATTCTTAGATTTAATAACGCCCTGTAATGATTTGACCTTGTTCCATGTAAATAAGATGCATTATAACGCCCTGTGGGACAAATGTCAGGATGTATAAACTCCCTCACTAATTTGACCTTGTCTTACGTAGATCAGGTGCACCTCAATGCCCTGTATCGATTGAAAATTCCAATCTGTATTGACGCCCTGGAGTAATTGACCTTGTCTCTCGAAGATCTTAGATCAGGTGCATATTAACGCCCTGTAGAACATCAATTGAAAATTCCATGCTGTATCAACGCCCTGAGGTAATTTGATCTCATTCTATGTAGATCAACGCTCTGCAGGACATGAATTAAAAATTCAAATTTTTAAATTTGGTGTGATAACTGAAACGTGGTATAATAGAACAGTGTTTTTGCCATACAAATTTTATCAAAATCTTATTAAAACATTGCAGAAATCGAGTGCATAAAATGAAAAGCGCTATAAAATTGATCAAATAGCAATGCATGGGTTGTTTTAGAATTATCATGTAATGTAAAATGCATGAAAATCATATGATTTTCATGGCGCAATATAATAAAAAAGAAACCCGTGCCTAAATCGAGCGTGACAAAATGAAGCGCGATAAAACAGACCAATGATATAATCGAGAAACTACTGTGCCTCCCTGGAGTAATTTGACCTTATTCTATGTAGATCAGGTGCAACTTAACGATCTGTATGGCATGAATTAAAAATTCCAAGCTGTATCAATGGCCTGGAGTAATTTAACCTTATTCTACATTGATCAGATGCATAGTAATTGATTTTGTTTCATGTAGATCATATTAACGCACTTTAGAACATCAATGCACTCTGAGCAATATCAACGCCCTGGAGTAATTTGACCTTATCCTATGAAGATTAGGTACATCTCAACGCCCTGTATGACATTAATTGAAAATTTCAAGCTCTATCAATATCTTGCAGTGATTTAACCTTAGCCACATTAATGAATTGAATCGTAACGCCCTGTAAAAATCAATCACATTTTTTAATCTGTATCAACGCCCTGGAGTGATTATTCCTTGTTTCACGTAGATAAGCTGCATCTTAAAATGAAACATCTCGGAATCCAAAGATGGCCGCCACAATGGCCGACTTGTGCCCCTACTCACGTTTGCAAAAGCACTAAACTGGAGAAATAGTTGGCAAACGTTTTTGGTCTTCTTATTTAAAGCTTTTTGTTAGGACACAAAGCCTAAATAAAAAGTGTACTGTTGTTGGGTGCTTCCTTCACGAGATTTGTGCCCTCGAAGTTGTAGTGTAATATTAGAAGTTGATTTTAAATTGTTTCATCTTAAAGCCCTATAGGAAACCAATGAAATTTTGTTTGCTTTATAATCTTAACTAATGTATATCAAGTGAAGAGTAGTATTTGGTCCTTTAACTGCGTCGTCTGCTCTTGCAGGAACGAATGAAGCAATCACAATCAATGTTGATTGGCGTATTGTGTATTCCGAGCATTTTTTATTATTTTGGTGAGTTCTTTCCGTTCTATATGCTGTTTATAATATCTATATTTTGTCGCGTATGATTTTTCCATACTATTTATAAAACGCCACTTTTTCGCGAATGACAGTTGCCCGAATAACTCCTTTCCTCGAATGCCATTTTTCCGAAAGATTTGTCTCTTTGAGAAGTGAGGCAGTTGATGAAGGTGCAAGGTGTCACTGAGAACTATAGTGACAGGGGGCGTACCAGATGACTGGTCCGTTCACTACCCTGAAATGTAGGAAGAGATCCTTCGATAAAAGCACGTGATCATAAAGGGACCCAAGACTACTCTCGAAGTTTGATGAAATGTGGTATAGTTTAAAGCTGAAAAAAATCTTCAACTTATATGTTCTTAAGACAGTCAGTACAAGGATATGTTTATTTTGGACCAATAATTTTCATGTGATAGTGATAAATTTCATTATTAAGCATGCACCAAGAGCAGCCTTTTTGTGTTTTTAAATTTGATGAAATTAGTTTGGAAACCATCTGTAATTGATACTTGGCAATTCCAAGATTCACTTATATATCTAACGTATAACTACAAAAGATAAAACCATAGCGAAATACATTGAAATCCAGAAAAATTGTTGACTTTTTCCATTTTGTTATCACCTTAACAGTGATGTTTTATTTTTAATTTAGGCCATATATTTGGCTGAAAATCGAACACCTCTTCTTTATGTAAAAAATAGTTCAACCGTTCTAGATGTCCTGCTTTTGTAAAACTCAAGAAAATCTTAATAAACTTAATTATTTGCTTTTTTTGTTAAGAAAAAATATCATACATTTCTCTAGGTATGCCTCATATATTACTTTACTTACAAACATAATCAAACTTTTGAAACATCGAATGTTAGGTATGAATTTATTAGTTTTTAACTTTAAAACTTTTCTTTGTATCCTAGTGAAGTCTACATTCTTTTCTGGTCTGACATAACTGAGAATACGCATAATATTTCGTTAAAAGATGTTCCGAGTTACCATCGGCATATAATTACAGTGTGCTAAGTATTTTGCTTGAATTCTATAAAACTAGAGAAGAATTTTGGTTGACTCAAATTGCAGTTTGAAAAAGCTCAGTTTTTGATAAATTCTATGTATCACGTGTCTTCTTCTCATATAATTCCTGAAACACAAAGCAATTTAATGGAAAATTTGTGGTTTATGGTCGAATCGTCTGAAACTTTGCAATAAGAAGCACTTCAATATGACGCATACTGTGGCCAAATATGAGCTCCGTGGGTTTCAAAAACCCCACTGCAGAAGTGAATCAAAAGTGCCAAGAATAGAATCCGGCTCCGGATCAAATAAAAAAAAAAAAATACAGAAGGGCAGAATAGTACCAGAGACATATATGATCGTTACTCGAAAACTGTTGCATCAATTTGCTTAAATTTCTCACAATTTTAATTAAAAAGCTGAATGCAATAACAATATTGTATAAAAAGCGAAATGCTGAGAAAATTTTTGAGATTTGAGGAAGACACAAAAACGTTTACAAATAAACGGTTCTATGTGGTTTTTGGACTCGCACTAGATGATTCGTTTTACACTGAGTGATAGGTTCTACAAGACTGAGTTTATTTCATGGATTGAGATTTCTATCACATCGTAATAGTATTACTTGTATGACTCATGAAAATAGTCACATAGCATATACAGTAAACTGTGTTAAGGTAGATTAAATTGATACAAGGACAAATAACTTTCACTTTTAACATCAGCAAATTTTTCAACTAAATAATGTTTAAGCCCATGTATTTGCATGCAAATGCATATTGGTTTTCGTTTGTTAGAAATGTATATTGAAGTATTTGTGATATTTGCAATTGTTATATATTTAAATGCTGCTAAGGGGTCTCGGATTTCCGTTTATGATCTGTACTCGACTTCTAGACTCGAGTCTAGTACACGACACTGAAGACGGCCTTACAGTTGAGGTCGAAATACGCGTATCTGTCAAAGAATACAAACTCTAGTGGAATTAAATGGTATAGTACTAAATTCGGGTTTTTCAGTTTATCGATGTTATTGAGAATAGGTGACGAAGATATATGCTTAGCTACAAGGTATCTGGAGTTCAATTGTAGAAATCTTAAGAAATCAGAGGCACTCCTGCTAGTATTTAGACTGTCATTGTGTGGGTGGAAGTCATTAGTCCTAAGCATATGCGAAGACTTTTATATTGAATACTTTCTAGTTTCAAAAAATGGACTATTAATAATAGAATGGTTGTCTCGTAAAGCTTAACCACATCATTCGGATGTTCACCCCACCATGTACTAGATATTGTTCGTCATTGGCCCATTTATGAGGTTGTTCAATGTAGTTTGCAAACACTCTTTCGCGAACTTTATGTTTTTAACAAACGTCCAAAAACAACTGTTATCAGCGTATTGAACTAAATAGCAGTTTTTGTGAATATAACTTTCAATATCACTTACATACATGTTATAGAGTAGAGGGCTTAACACAGAACCTTGTGTGAGTCCTGCAATACTACAACGTGTAAGCGATATTTTATCATTCTCTTCAAAATGCATTTCTTTATACGAAATCAAAGAGTTTAAAAACTTGCTAGTTGACCTGGAACTCCGAGATCGTTAGTCTTTTACAAAGTATATCTATTATAAGCACCTTTTGTGTTTAAATATATAGCCACCAGTTCTTCTTGTTCTTGTCGGTTACTAATAATATTTGACAATCACGTGTACTTCTGTTTTGTCTAAATCCATATTGAGTTGGGGAAAGAATATAATTCTTTTCTGCCCAGCTTCCCAATCGAAATTGAATCATTTTTTCTAATGTTTTTCTGTAACATGATAATAATCCAATGGGGCGATATGAATGTGCATTGCCTGGATTTCTTCCAGGTTTTTTTTAATTGCAACTATTTTCACTATCGGCTATGAATCTGAAATGGCATTGTTTTCAACAATCCAATTGAATGGCTATAATATAAGGAATTTAGCTTTTCAAGGCAATGTTAGAATCAGAGGAAGTTTAACATTGTCTAATCCAGGTGAAGAGTTGTTACAAGCTGTTAATGCATGTTCCAGTTCAGATAAACTGTACTCATGAATTAGAGCTAAATTAACATTATCAGAACTTTTATTCAGAAAGTTTGGTTTACGGTGGCAAAAGCAGAACATATAATTTGCGAGAAATCTTGAATCTATTCAGAATTGAATTTACATATGTTCTCCAAAAACTTCGTTTAGTTTTCGCTTCAACTTTTTTATAAGACAGAAAATGTTCTGTCGCACCAGATCTTCTAAACATTGTATAAGCTTCTGATCTTGGATTAATCATTTCAGTACAATCCTTATCCCACAAAATTGTAGGAGTTTTAGATTTACGTGGGCATTTCGGTATGGGGTTAGTTTGAGCTTTCATTGCAGCTTCGTTTATGATCGAAGTGAGAAAAGAATATAATTCATCCGGGTACAACTGTTGTCATCAATGGCTTGCAAAATCAATGACGAATAGTCATTCCAATTTATATGGCGACAAAAATCAAACTGTACTGTTGTTTGTTGATGTTCAAAAGTACCGAATGTGATGTGAATGGGAAGGAAGTCTGTCTGCTGGATCATTCATAACAGACTAGGATGAACTTAACGCAAATGCTGAAGAGCAAAGAGAAAGGTAGACTTTGCAACATTTATGAGGTGGACAAGCTATTCTGGTTATTTCGTATTCAGAACGGCAAGATTGTGTTCATCTAAAATTTCATAGATTACGTTCGCTCTAGAATCGTCTACCAATTCTCTCCATTCAGTGCCATGAGAGTTGAAATCACCTAATATGAATGCCAGTTGCGGAATTTAACCAATCACTACACGCAGTTTATTTCTATCTAATTTAGCCGACGGTGGAATATAATTGGAAGCAATTGTGACATTTTGGGTATCTATCATGACGAAACATGCGACAATTTCTATGGGCAAGCTATTCCGGATAGCCACTCGTTCAAATGAATAGTTACTTCTGACACCGATTAATACTCCTCCTGACCGTGTTTCACGATACAAACGGACAATATTAAACGAAGGAATGCTAAAGAATAAACTTTCTACTAGAAATGTTTCAGAGAATACAAAACAATCTGCTTCTATCTGATTGAGAAAAGAACGAAGATAACCTATTGTCGGTAAAATTAGCCATCGATAAACAGAAATAAACCCAGGAGAGACAAGCACGTTATTATCTTTGAATGAATGGTCTTGAAAATGGGAGTCAGTTTCAACAGCAGGTCGATCTAGAAATTACCAAGATCGTACGCTTCTGCGAATAAGTGAATCAACTGAGGAACATTAAGCTTATCTGTACATGGGTTCGAATTAGAGGACTCAGTTGGGTGTCGGTTGCTGTCCAAACCATCATTACGATCTGGGAGTGGAGGGAATGCATCTTTCTTGAATCCGGGAATTTCTTGCGAAGGCTTAGCTTGCTTGAAAACTTGACCAACTGGGGGAGGAACTTTACCATTGTGCTGCTTTGTACGCTTAGCAACATTAACGAGTCGAAGTTTTTTTCCTTTACGATGAAACATAACTGCTATTATGAGCTTCTTCTTCGTCAGCATCGGACAGTTCGCTCAACGAACTATATTCGTTTTCATTCACGAAATTGGGAGACACTGCACATTGGTCCACGGAACGAAATTAAGTGGAATAAATTAATAACTTGAAAAATATAAGAGATAGGGTTTTGGTGTCTTCTGAACATTTGTTTGTCTGGTCAAGGCGCGTTATATGTAAAAGTGTCCTAAGCGCCATATTTCATAGCTTTCGAAATTCGCTCTCAAACTTTTTTATTTCAAAAGATAGCGCAACAAAATGTTCTACAATATTGAAGATTATAGAAAATATGAAAACTTTGTAGAACATCATTTTTTTCTATATCTGATAGTTTTAGAGATATAGGTCACTTTAGAACTTTATGGTCAAAAATCGGTTTTTCCTCAATACTAACGAAAATGTCAATTTTTCAGGCATAGTAGGCCTAAAAAAAACCTAAAAAAAGGGAATGCAACTGCATTGGCATTGTTCAATCTAGTGAAAGCTGTAGCTTACATTGGCAGGACTTCATATTAATTCGTCGAGTTTTCCTTCCATTGACGGTATTTTACGGCAAAGAACGAAAAATCTCTGTAATTATTAACGATATGAATAAAAATAGGCATGATAAACATCTACAATCTTCTTGTTCATGCTAAGAATGATTCAGTAGTTTTGAATGTATTACAAAATGTTCGGCTGTATTTGAATAAGAATCTCAAGAAGTTGAAAAAATCCTGTTTTCTAAGTAAAATTAAGGGATAATTCAGAACACATTTAATAGAGAAAATCAAAAATCACTATCGCCAAATTTTCTTAAAATGCACTTTAAGATATGCATATTCAAGTAACGGGAAAAGTTTTTGATTTCACTTGCGCCATTTTGAAATGTTACGCTTGGAAAAGTGGATGAAAAAACTACAAAAACGCTTATATCTT
This sequence comes from Aedes aegypti, assembly GCF_002204515.2. Lineage (NCBI taxonomy): Eukaryota > Metazoa > Arthropoda > Insecta > Diptera > Culicidae > Aedes > Aedes aegypti. Next base: position 70,403,988 of record NC_035109.1, read on the forward strand.
TTCATATGAAAATTTTAGAGGTATGACGTCTTCAGAGAAAATGTGTATTTTGCTCATATCTAAAACTCTTCAGAACATAGTAGGCCTGAAAAATTGATATTTTCGTTAGTATTGAGGAAAAACCGATTTTTGACCATAAAGTTCTAAAGTGACCTATATCTCTAAAACTATCAGATATAGGAAAAAATGATGTTCTACAAAGTTTTCATATTTTCTATGATCTTCAATATTGTAGAACATTTTGTTGCGCTATCTTTTAAAATAAAAAAGTTTGAGAGCGAATTTCGAAAGCTATGAAATTTGGTGCTTGGGACACTTTTGCATATAACGCGCCTTGACCAGACAAACAAATGTTCAGAAGACACCAAAACCTTATCTCTTATATTTTTCAAGTTATTAATTTATTCCACTTAATTTCGTTCCGTGGACCAATGTGCACTGGAGCTTTCACTACCGCTTCGTAACTCAATTTGGACTTCTGAACAACTTTGGCCTTTGCTAGCACCATTTGTTTCTTATAGGTGGGGCACTCATTCTTGAAAAAGTGAGTATCTTTGCAATACTAGACTGGCCCTTAAACAAAAAAGTTGTAAAACTCAACGGGGCACCCCCTAGATATGAGCCTTAGGGTAAGAGAAACGCTCTCTCAAAATTTCAACTCAATTGGTTGCTCCACCAGCTGGCGCATTCGATTTGAAGTTTGTATGGGATATTCGTCTCAAATATATTGAAAATTGATCCTATGTCACTGTTTCGTTCCGTATACTAATTGTTCACGTTCAAATAAGCCCAGAATGACAAATACACTAGTTGATACCCTAATGAACATAATTGCAGAAGATTGTATCTGGATTTAATCTCATTTTCATTACTCTTTCAGTTGTTGAAAGTTGGGCTTAGATCAGCACTCCCGTACAGTCACTTATATGCATGCGACATGTGCCTTAGCTCGCCCAGCGTCATAGGTGGCTATGATGCGCTTAGTGGCTACCTCCAAGCTATGTTGAAGAAATACAAGCAGTATTGCATGATATACTTCAGATGATTAAAACACAAACTTTATTAATTTTGATCATGGTACAATCTTCTACAATATTCTTCGCTATTACATCAAGTAGTGTTTTTGACATTCTGGGTTCAATTGAACGCGATCATTAATTTTCCTGAACCAAACAGTAGATGAAGGCTTCCTCTAACCCCAAGAAATAATCCTGGGGGGTGCCCCGTGGAATCATAAAACTTTTTTTTTCTCCCATACTGAGCTGGGCCAGTCTATTGCAATACAAGCAAGCTGGTTGCTGTATTTTACATTCACCCTCTGCATGGCACTTACCACAGCTACCACAACAAGCTTGATTCGAACAATATATTTCGGTATGACCAAATCTTTAACATTTGGCACAGATATGGGCACAGACCTTCGGGGTGTAGACGCGCACACGAATGAGAGAAATCTCCACATTACCTGGGAGAATAGTAATATTCGAATTTCATTACTGGGAGAATAGGTTTTCACATTATCTTCAACCCGCGCTTCGGCTAGTTGTTGACATTCTGGAATATAAACTATGGAACACGTGGGTCCTTGAATTTTCCATAACCTTCATTAGTTAGGTTGTTCAAGTCCAAATCGGCTTGATTGATTACGTCTTCGTTTTCAACTTTCTCACTAGGGATGTAAACTTTGTAGAGTCTGCTGAGAAGTTCGTTGCATGCTAGTCCGTTGTCTAGTGTGGTGCTTCCTTCAAAGGCCAAATCGTCCACTGGAAGCATTACGGTCGGTGTCTTATGATAAAAAAAACAACAATATTGGTTTCTTACCGATCGGAAAAGATGATGCGAATCTTAGTGAACCCGAACTGTTTGACTTCCTTGACAGACCGAAAATGAACCTCGGCCGATACAAGCAGTACCTTGACTGGCTTATTTTTCTCCAGGAATTTTATCAGATTTTCCAACAAGAGTTCCTCCAGCACATCCTTTTGAAATTCCTACAGGAACTTCTCTATGGGCTCTTCAAGGTATTTTTCTAGAGATACCTCCAGGAATTTTCAGAAGAATTCACGAAAGATTCATATAGGGGGTTTCTTCCAGCATTTTTTTTTTCTAGTGAATCTGTTCATGGGTTTCGTGGTAGTGTGGTTAGTGTTGTTAGTCCTAGAGGCGCATTGTGCTTATGAGTGGGGGTTCAATTCCTGCTTCAAGCTGGTAAACTTTTCATGAGGATCGTTTTCCGGTTCATCAACTGGGCGTTGCATGCTGTTATTTGGTGTGGTGCTTCGTTTTAAAAAACAAAACATTCCTCTAAATGTTTCCCCAGGTTTTCATCCAGTAACTCCTCCAGAGGTCCTTCATTAAATCCTCTAGGAATTGCTCACATAATTATCGGAGAAATTGTTAGTAGGATTCACTATTGGATCATTCAAAAAAAAAAGTACGATGAGAAAATTTGGCGCGAATACCTGCCACAAAGAAATTTTCTTGACTAAACTCTGGAAGAATCATTGTAATAATTTCTGAAGAAGTTTGTGGAGCTTTTTTGGAAAACTTTGTGGAGAGATGCCGAGAAGCATATCTGGAAAAGGAATTTATGAATGAATTCATTGAATAATTTTCTGATTGAAACACTTGAAGCACGTTAGAAAATCTTCAAAGGAATTTTCGGAGGAATTTCTGGATAGATCCCTGAAGAAACAGACAAGGAACTTCTTGAGAAATTCCTGGAAAAATCCTTCGAAAAATGACTGGAGAAATAACTGAAGGAATCCCTGCTGTAATTCATGAAATTATTCCTAAAGGTATTCATGGAGCACTATGGGAATTGGTCTCAAGAATCCGGTAGTGGTCAAAAGTTCATATTGCCCGACGAGTTTTCATTATCATACTTGCGTATAGGAACTCGGGAATTTTGATATGTCGAATCATACGTATATATTATAGGTCCCTTATATATGGGGGAAATTTGAGTTGTGATGGGAGACGGTATCTAGCAGGAACTCTTCTGTTACATGAGACAAATCGAGTGCATTTCAATCTCAAGGAAACATCCCATTAAAGTCATTTTTCATGGCTGCTGAATAATTTCACGGCATTCTTGGGTTCATATAATGGAACACTGATATATCTGTGCTTTGCAACTAAATTCAATATGTCTCGACTTGATCATTATCTCAGTTGTGACATTCTTTCTTGGGACAGAAACAGTTGCCCGATAAATAAAAAAATAAACTTTACAGTAAATCCAGCTTGCATTACGAATCCTTTACTAGTTTTCTTTCAAAATAATGAGAAATCTCCCACGAAAAAAAAATATACTCTCATCTTGTGGATGGTTTTTCTAGTAACATTAAGCCTGACAGGTAGGGACAAACTTGCGTATGTGTGCAAACGAAAGCAACAGACTTGAAGATGAACCAGAACAAAGTTTGCGTCTTCGCCCTGGTACCCACCTTTCCGCACGATCCGGATAAGTTGAGTTATAGTTTTTCAATTTGTTCCAAACCGCACCATTCCTCGGACAGGGGAGGGAGAGGTGGGGAACTCGTAGCAAGTTATGCCCGCACTGTCGCACACAGTAGTAATTTAGGTCAATCATGGTAAAAATTATTTTCCGCCCCCTATTATTTTCTAATATCCAAATATTTACAAAAAAAATGATTATAGTTGAAAAAAGATTAATTTAATATTTTCAGCACGGATAGAAATCAGAATCCAAAATCAAGATTATGACTCATGATATCATGATTCCAGCGTGTTTTCGTCTTATGAAAATACACCATGATTTGGACTCATGATATCATGAGTCAAATTGCCGTAACGCAACACACGCGTTAGGTTTTTGTAGCTGATTGCTCGGAATCATGATTCAAATTCCAAAAATGCTGAGTCACGCATCCGTTTATGATCGACAGAATAAAAAAAAAAAGTTAAAAATAGCATTCATTGAGATTCGAGCCAAGAACTTTCCGATTGTGAGCCACGTACTCTACCACTCAACCGCTTCGTCATCTTGAATTATTAGTGATCAATCCGAATGAGATGAAGCAAAATGCGCCGCTAAGTGTTTTCACACTGGATGTTATGCTTATGACTCCAGGAACCATGATTTGTGATCCTGATATTATGACCTAACCAATTTATAAATTTCATGATTTGTAAATCATGGTGTGGGGATCAGATTTTTATCCGTGAGGACATCTCAATGTAGCGACTACATGGGGCTTACTATCAGCTATTGTTTCTGTTCCGTACGGAACGAGCCGTAAACATGTGCGACTCAAAGTGCATCCGAATGTGGCCCCTTCTCGACCCACCCTGACTACGCCACTGAGTGCAGAAGTATCAACAGTGAGCGTGAGTACCATGTGAGTTACCAACAGGAATTCAAATGCCGTGAGTTCCCTATGAGTGACTATATCCACAACAAGAGTTCCGTCAGTGAGTGCTGTTCCAGAAGCATCGAGAATGAGTACCTTCGAGAATGAGAACCATCGAATCTTCTAGAACAGGAATGCACTGATATAAATACGCGACCGCTCCACCATGTGAGTCTTGATTTAACCGCCGCGTGATTTACATCGAGTGAACAGTGAAAAGTGAAGTGTAGTGAACAGTAGTGTTAGTGAAGTAGTGCAAATAAAGTAGTGGACTAGCAGAATCATTGGTGTTGATTCCCTTCATCCGAAAATACAGTCCACCCCGACCCGACCGCAGTTGGCCACGGTTAACGCGCCAACAGTTTCTTTAAATATAGCGGGATCAAAAATCTCAAATTACCAATTCATTCTGAATATAAATTAGGACCTCTGATTCGACCTATTTACTCCTCTGTGGCGTCGTTCAGAAACGTCTTCGCAAGGACAGAAAGAGAGAAAATCCAAGTGAATCTTCGTTATAACCGACTATCGCACTAACAGTTGATGAAAACTTCAAGTGGGTCGGAAATCTCCATGTAGTCGGATGAAGGACTGGTGAAGGGTGGCGCCGGGTGTGTTACCGATTCTATACCCGTATCGTCTTCGCAAAACTACTTCCATACTCTCCGCCTAATGGAGGATTGTTCTCATATAGTTGGGGGAGGGCGCAGAGTTGCCGAGCGTATGTCATATCTTCCGGTTATGGATGAGCCTGATGGTTGGGTTCTCCGAATGGAAATGGAAAAGTTTTATTTATTATTGCTAGCTGAGGAATTGGATTTGGTGAAGGAGACTGTCTTCGGAACAATCTCTACCATTTTCTTAGGGATGCAAAGTACAAACAAGTGGGTGCTTACTGAAGTGGAACGGAATCTGTTGATGGAGTGATAGTTATGGAAGTTGTTGCGTCTCAAGAGGTTTGTGCCACATGTTGTTATTACTAGGTCTCTCTGGGTCTGGAAGAGGATACGGATGTGACACGTAGTTGAAAGAGGATGTTTGAAGTTATGAGTATAGCATTTGTAGCTGCTGGATTTTCAAAGCAAGCCGGGTTGTTGGATCGAAGTAAGGGGAGGCAGTTTACGGAAGAAAGATATTTTAAAGTCCAATTCGAAGGGAAATATTTTGCCATACTCGTATGAGTGGTTATGTAGAATACCTAACTGACAAATTATGGTGTGATTGCTCATTGATGACATGAAAATTATTCTTGTCTGCGCTAAAGTTAGCTGATTGATGTTTTTTGTTACTAGAAAGTTAAGTTACTCCGTGTCGAAACGGGATGGAACACTCCTGAAAAGCACGAAAAGCTGTATTTACCTACCTAGCTCTATTCCAAAGTGAGTCATGGAAATGCCCAAGTAGTTCTTCACACTAACTCTAAATATTGCTTCAAATCTACCAATGGTCCTTGAAGGGTTATGCTCACAATTCACCAATCACTTCCCCAGGAAGGATCCCATTATCCGCAGCGCTTAACACAAATTTGTATCGATAAAGTTTTTTTTTCGGTACCCACCTATAACCTATTCTACCATAAACGTTCAATAAATCCCCATCAATTCGCAATTCATTCATTTGGGAATCATCAATCAAATTAGTCAATTGCACAACTCTTTGCTGGTGCGGTTCGTAATAGCACTACCCGCGCGGTGCAGGCCTCAGAACAATCAAATTTCCTTTATACATCATTCATCAATCTAGAACGTGGTTAACCGCACCAATTGCAACTGAACTACATTCGCTTCCGTAGGCCTGGTCTCTATGCTGATGCTGGGCGAAGAGAGGACTTGGCCACCCCAAAATTAAAAATAACAAAACTGAATGGGGCCGCTATTTTTTGGAAAAATTTTACGGAGCTTACTCCGGAGTGAGCGATGCTCATTTGTTATACCGTCAAACGAGGTAATTTGCAACACTTTTCAATTTCAAGTCTCTATGACAGTTCAATAGTTTCAAAGAATTAGGCTATAAGCCTAATAAGCTACTCTCTGGAAGTTTTTTGATGAGGGTCAAAAAATCCCATCATCGCCAAGGGCTTTCATTTTATTGAATTTTGAAATAATAATTCTGATTTCTTACAAATCTGTCTCCCAGAAATTTTTGAAAACGTTCTCCAGATTGAGAATGCCTTCAAAATTCTCAGTAACTTAGTTTTCAATTGGACTAACTATGTAGTCTGAAATTAAAATTGTGCGCGCTTTCAAACTGCATAGCTAGACTTGGGATGTTTCGCAACTAGTTAGTAATAATTTGTTTTCCTTTTGTAATTCCGGGGTTGACCTCTAAGTTTTTTTCTTTGAAATTTTAGACAATATCCAGAAGAGCTTAGAGACAATTGGCAATTGAGTAATAAAATTTAAAAAAATCTGTTTCAGCATCAAAATAAACCTTAATTTATACGGCCAATCCACTATTTTTCAATCGAATTTACTTTAAATTTACACGATCATGTAATAATCAAGCATATTTAGTTGAAAATTAAATGTAAACTCATGTAAGTGTACATTATATTGTAACAACACACGAATTTGAGCAATTCTCGCTGAAACCAGGCCGCCATCGGCACCTATCGTTAGAATTCCAATTTAATGTCACTGATCGCTTGTTTTTGATAAAACTTAAGGGTGGTTCTTTCGATTTTCTCAAATTGGTGGAACCATCGTACACCAGCTACCTAAACAGTTTGCGAAGAAGCTCATTTTTGATAAATCTTGGGTATTTCTTCACGTGATATGTCTCATATTTTGCTTGGAACACATAGCAAACTTAGTGGCATCGTATCGAGAAAGGATATAGCTTTCATTTGAAGTTAAAAAAAATTTGGCCATCTTGAATTTTGTTAGAAAAATCGTTTTTTCACCATTTGCGCACCGCTCGTTTCGCCCGAATTCTGAGATCACCATCAGAAAGCTGAGGAAAAATTGCGTAAGACAGGCTACAGAAACTAGGTCAGCAATGGTATTTACCCTATGAAATGAACGATTTTCTAAATCATGTTCCACTATTATGACATATATGGCGAGTGCAATCATTGCAAACATTATTTTTTGAACAACAATGAAACAAGTTTTCAATCGTTGGTATTTTATTCGAGTCAAGTGAAGAATAAGAGTATTATTTTGAATGAAAAAATCGGGTGGCCATCTTGGATTTTGACGCCATCTTGGTTTTAAGTAGTAGAATGAGTTTTCACCTGGTTAGCACTCAACATGTTGAATTTTAATGCTACCGTTACACTTACTCTTCTTCTTGTTCTTCTTTTTCCTGACATCACGTCCCACTGGAATAGAGCCAGCCCCTCAGCTTAACTAGCTTCAAAAACAAATTTACAAGTAGGATTTTTGAAAGCAAAATAACTAAATGATTATTCTGCATATCTTCAATTTGAAAAATAGCACTAATTCTTTCATTTTTTGGTCTAAAACCTATGATAGAAATGAACAATCAGTTGAACAGCTGAGATTAGATAAGAATCGGATTGTTTTTTTTTTAATTAATATATAAATTAATTGAGATGGTAAAAATCATTCAACTGCTAAAAACTAAGATGGCGTTTAAATCCAAGATGACCACCATATTTTCCAACCTCAAGATGATACACCTGTGTTTCGGCATTACGTCCACATTAGAACAAAGCCTATTTCTATTTTTTTTTCACTATTTTTCACATGCATGTTGGGCGGTAGAAAAACTATACTTTATGGTTCAGAAAGGGTGGTAAATGACTGGACAATGCGTACCATTGGTACTTCGCGTACCTGCAGGTATAAAATAGACCCCATTTGTGGTCCTTAGCCTCTTGTCCAGTAACTCCTATCCCTACCTCCCCGTGGTGCCGCCTGGGATACGAGTAACCGTAGGGAAGATCGGGTAACCAACCCTGGTGGAACCTTGGTCGTATGCTGACAGGGAAGGGGGGCTCCTCTCTTCTGAGGGTGTAGCTTATCAGAGCGTCTGTTCTCCATGTTAGGGGCGGCTCAAAACAGCGTCTGTTCTCCATGTTAGGAGCGGCTGATCATCGTCCTAGTGCCAGCGTGGGACTCTAAACAGTGCTGTGCACGATGATCCTCTGGCGAGACAGGGGGTTGGTGCAGGCCTTACAAGCCAGCCGTAAAAATCATCAGTACAGGAAGCATACCATGTAAATTCGGACCGGAACAATCGGCATAGACCCAGGCATCGAAAACGGACTAACGATTGGAAACTCGGATCATGGAGCTGTAAGTCTCTCAATTTCTTGGGAAGTAACCCGCATTCTTTCCGAATTATTGAGGGTCCGCAAGTTCGACATCGTAGCGCTGCAGGAGGTTTGCTGGAAAGGGTCGACGGTACATACGTATAGGGATGGTTATACCATCTACCAGAGCTGCGGCAATAGACATGAGCTGGGCACAGCTTTTATCGTGATGGGCGAAATGCAGAGGCGCGTGATTGGGTGGTGGCCAATCGACAACAGAATGTGCAAGTTGAGGATCAAAGGCCGTTTCTTCAATATCAGCATAATCAACGTGCACAGCCCTCACCTAGCAAGTGACGATGACGATAGGGACGCTTTCTACGCGCAGCTGGAACGTGAAAACGACGGCTGCCCAAGGCATGATGTCAAAATCGTTATCGGAGATCTCAACGCTCAGGTTGGCCAGGAGGAGGAATTTAGACCGATTATAGGGAAGTTCAGCGCTCACCAGCTTACGAACGAAAACGGCCTTAGACTGATTGATTTCGCCGCCTCCAAAAACATGGCCATACGTAGTACCTACTTCCAGCACAGCCTCCCGTATCGGTACACCTGGAGATCACCCCAACAGACTGAATCGCAAATCGACCACGTTTTGATTGATGGAAGGCACTTCTCGGACATTATCGACGTCAGAACCTATCGCGGCGCAAACATCGATTCGGACCACTACCTTGTGACGGTTAAAGTGCGCCAACGACTTTCCGTTGTGAACAACATTCGGTACCGACGCCCGCCCCGGTACAATCTGGAGCGACTCAAGCAACCCGAAGTCGCAACTGAATACGCGCAAAGCCTTGAGGCAGCGTTGCCGGAAGAGGGAGAGCTCACCGAAGCCCCTCTTGAGGACTGCTGGAGTAGTCTCAAAGCAGCCATAAACAACGCAGCGGAAGGTGCCATTGGGTTCGTGGAAGCAAATCGACGGAACGGTTGGTTCGACGAGGAGTGTCAGACGGTTTTGGACGAGAAGAATGCAGCGCGGGCGATGATGCTGCAGCAAGGCACCCGTCAAAACGTGGAACGATACAAACAGAAGCGAAGACAGCAAACCCATCTATTCCGGGATAAAAAGCGCCGCCTGGAAGAGTTGGAGTGCGAAGAGATGGAGCAGTTGTATCGTTCTCAAGAAACACGTAAGTTCTACAAGAAACTAAATGCATCCCGCAAAGGCTTTGTGCCGCGAGCCGAAATGTGCCGGGATAAGGATGGTGGTATCTTGACGGACGAACGTGAGGTGATTGAAAGGTGGAAGCAGCACTACGATGAACACCTAAACGGCGCAGAGGAGGAAGATCAAGACAGCAGGAGGAATGGCTTCATCAGTACGGCGGATGAGGGAGACGTGCCAACTCCCACAATAGGTGAAGTTAAGGATGCTATCAAACAGCTCAAGAACAACAAAGCAGCTGGAAAGGATGGTATTGGAGCGGAACTTATTAAAATGGGCCCGGACAGGTTGGCCACTTGTCTGCACCGATTGATAGCCAGGATCTGGGATACAGAACAGCTACCGGAGGAGTGGAAGGAGGGAATAATATACCCAATATACAAAAAGGGTGACAAGTTAGAATGTGAGAACTATCGAGCGATCACCATTCTTAATGCAGCCTATAAAGTGCTTTCCCAGATCATCTTCCGCCGTCTATCGCCACTGGCAAGCAGATTTGTTGGAAGTTATCAAGCCGGATTTGTGGAGGGGCGATCGACGACAGACCAAATCTTTATGTTGCGGCAGATCCTCCAAAAGTGTCGCGAATATCAAGTCCCTACGCATCACCTATTCATCGATTTCAAAGCGGCCTATGATACCATCGACCGCGAAGAGCTATGGAAGATTATGGACGAGAACGGTTTTCCCGGGAAACTGACTAGACTGATCAAAGCTACGATGGATAGTGTACAGTGCTGTGTGAAGATATCGGGTGCTTTATCGGACCCGTTTGAAACACGCAAAGGACTTCGACAAGGCGATGGTCTTTCCTGCCTCCTGTTCAATATTGCGCTAGAAGGTGTTATGAAACGGGCGGGCTTCAACATGCGGGGCACGATCTTCAATAAATCCAGCCAGTTCATTTGTTTCGCTGACGACGTGGACATTGTCGGAAGAACGTTCCAGGTGGTTGCTGAACAGTATACCAGGCTGAAACGTGAAGCAGATCGGGTTGGATTGAAGGTAAATACGTCGAAGACGAAATATCTGCTGGCTGGAGGAACCGAGCGCGATAGAGCTCGCATAGGCAGACGCGTGACGATCGACGGGGATGAGTTCGAGGTGGTGGACGAATTCGTCTATCTCGAATCATTGATAACGTCGGATAACAACTGCAGCAGAGAAATTCGAAAACGTATCATCGCCGGAAGTCGTGCTTACTATGGACTCCACAAGACCTTGCGGTCTGGTAAACTTCACTTCCGTACTAAGTGTACCATGTACAAGACGCTTATAAGACCGGTAGTCCTCTACGGGCATGAGACGTGGACAATGCTCGAAGAGGACCTGCAAGCGCTAGGAGTTTTTGAACGACGTGTGCTTAGGACGATCTTCGGCGGAGTATGTGAGAACGGCGTATGGAGGAGAAGAATGAACCACGAGCTTGCGCAACTCTACGGTGAACCCAGTATCACGAAAGTCGCCAAAGCTGGAAGGGTACGATGGGCGGGACACGTTGTGAGAATGCCAGACAACAATCCCGCAAAAATGGTGTTCAACTCAAATCCGGCCGGTACAAGACGAAGGGGAGCGCAACGAGCTAGGTGGTTTGACCAAGTGGAGCAGGATCTTGGAAGTGTGGGGCGATCGAGGAATTGGAGGTTAGCAGCCATGGACCGAGTTAGTTGGCGTAACATTGTGGCGCAGGTCATGTCTTGAAGGACGTAGCGCCAGCAAAAGTAAAAGTAAGTAATGGTTCAGAAAATGAAGGATTTTTTATTTGCTTGAAAATTTAAGATTTCTATGCTTAATGAATGCACTTTTGGCAATGTTTTACTTTAAAGTTTCAGATATTACCACAAAACTTACTAATGTCCAAACGCGCAATCTATAAACTTCATTCAATGACAAAAATGCATGTGTTAAAAAAATGTTTGTTTATTTCAATCAATGTTTTGGGAACTTTATTTATCCATTATTATTGAATTCAAAATAAAAAAAAAAGATTTGTCGAAGAATTATTCGCATTATGAAAGAAAATTCCTCTTTAATAACCTGTATTTATAACTAATAAAGCTGAGTATTAGACTCGGTTCCGGTAGGAACGTAACATCAGGAAAACAAAGTGTAATAATAAGAAGAGTATACGTAACCTTGAGGCCCAGATAGCCGTAGCGGTAAACGCGCAGCTATTCAGCATGACCATGCTGAGGGTCGTGGGTTCGAATCCCGCTGATCGAGGATCTTTTCGTTAAGGAAGTTTTCTCGATTCCCAGGGCATAGAGTATCTTCTTACCTGCCACACGATATACACATGCAAAAATGGTCAATCGGCAAAGAAAGCTCTCAGTTAATAACTGTGGAAGTGCTCATAAGAACACTAATCTGGGAAGCAGGCTTTGTCCCAGTTGGGACGTAACGCCAGAAAGAAGAAGAAGAAGAAGAACGTAACCTTGTTTTAATTGGTAGCCTCTGAATTCGACATGCTATGTGCTATCAAGGGGAAAACTCATTCTACTACTTAAAACCAAGATGGCGTCAAAATTCAAGATGGCCGCCCGATTTTTTCACTCAGAATAATACTCTTATTCTTCACCCGACTCGAATAAATCACCAACGATTGAAAACTTGTCTCTTTGTTGTACAAAAAATAATGTTTGCATTGATTGCACTCGCCATGTACGTCATAATCGTAGAACATGATTTAGAAAATCGTTCTTTTCATAGGGTAAATACCATTGCCCTCCTAGTTTCTGTAGCCTATCTTACGCAATTTTTCCTCAGCTTTCTAATGGTGATCTCAGAATTCAAAACTAGCGGTGCGCTAATGGTGAAAAAACGATTTTTTTTAACAATATTCAAGATGGCGGCCACATTCAAAATGGCCGATAATTGTTTTTTTTTTAACTTTAAAAGCTATATCCTTTCTCTATACGATGCCACTAAGTTTGCTATGTGTTCCAAGCGAAATATGAGACATATCACGTGAAGAAATACCCTAGGTTTATCAAAAAATGGGCTTTTTCGCAATCTGTTTAGCTAGCTGGCGTACGAGGGGTCCACCAATTTGAGAAAACAAAAAGTACCACCCTTAAGTTTTATCGAAAACTAGCAATCAGTGATATCAAATTGGAATTCTAACGATGGGTGCCGATGGCAGCCTGGTTTCAGCAAGAATTGCTCATTTGATTTATTTCTACAGTTAACTTCAGTTTCAATCACATTGTAATTAAATTTTTTTTTATGTGCAAGAAATCCATGAGAAATCCAAAATTACTGCCTCCAATAATTTTCTCAGGTATTATTTTGATTTTTTCCCAAAACTATCTTGGAATTTTCTCCAGATATTTGTTCACTAATCCGTCAACCGAATTCTCCAGATCTTCCAAAGATTTACAGAATTTCTCCTAAGGAAATCCATAAAATTGTTCCAGAGTATTGGAATAAAAAGCTTAAGAGTTTTTTTTTTCAACAAATCTTGCAAGGATTTGTTGCCTGTTTGTGTGAATTACCTTAGCAGTTTTTTTAGGAATTTTTCTAGCAATTCAATCCAAATATTACCCCTGCAGCTTTTACAAATATTCCTTAAAATGTTTCCCAAAATATTCTCATGTAAGGTTTAAAAGTCTATTTAAGTTTTCACACCATTTAATGCTACAGCAATATCCGCAATAGTTCCTCTAATTATTCCTGTTCATTTTATTTTTGGAATTCTGTTCAATGTTTTTCGAGAAATTCCTTTAGAAAATGCTTCAATCTCGGGATAGTACGAGATTGAACTGATTTTTTTTTATCCATAAAATCTTCCAAAATTTCTTCGTTGGTCCAAGAGTTCCATTAAGAACGATTTTGAAACTTACGCAGGTTTTATCAGAAGTTACTTTGGGATTTTCATCAAAAATAACTTACGGATTTATTTTTCAGAAAAAAAATTCTTTTGGAGTTTGGAAACCTCATAGAATTTGTGGAGGAATCGCTGTAGAAGTCTTGGAAGGAATCTTTAGAGCAATTGCTGAAGATATCTTCAGAGAAATATCAAGTTGAAATATTATATAAAACTTGAGAGACCATTAGAAATTCCTGAAGGAATTCTTGAGAAGTAATTGATTGAATTTTAGAAGATGTTTCGACCAGGAATCTTGGAGGATGTCCCAGGGAAATCTAATAATGACTGGAAATAAAAATCTTGGAAGATTTAGGACTTTCTTGAAGAAATTCTCAAAGAATTTATATGATTTCAGAAATAATCTTTGGAGAAATGCCATTTCTGTGGTACTCCTCAAGAAAATCCAGGCTGAATTCCAGAGGCATGCTAATCCTAATTCTTGGAAAAAATTCTCTAGGAATATTCCTTGGAAAATAGAAGCTGATTGTAAACCTTTAGAAATTTACGAAGTAATATCTTAACATATCTGAAATAATTTGTGATGGAATCCTAGAGAAGATCATGAAAATTCACATACAGTAAAACGAGCAGTAATACTTGTCGTAATATCACGAGGAATTCTAAAATAAAATCTTAAATTAAAAATCAAAGTCAAACGCTTGTTTCCTAACTCCTATTATTTTGTTTTCTTGCTTCCTGTTCAGTCTTTTCAGCCTCTATTTGATTCCTTTCAGGTCTCTTTGTTTTTCAGGCAACAGCCCTGTAAAGACAGAAAGCTTTCTTAGTTTTGTGGTAACGACTGGTTCCCTTTGCGTGTTAGACCCTTAAGGCGAAGAAGGCCGTCAACCGTTAACTTAAAAATGAGAATTGTTGGAGATTCTGCATGGGGAAAATCAGCTACGAAAAATGATGCCGTTCATCTGCCTGGTACGAGCCTCAACGATTCTTTTGCAAGAAGGGCAATCTCATAAGTTAGACTCATAGTTGCCCTCACAATTTGCACGTGCAAACTTTTGAGTATCTACCTTCTCAGGGCAGACATTCTTATCGTGAGAAGAACCTCCGCAAATCATGCATTTGGCATCCATGCGGCAATGTTTGGTAAGAATAGTCAGCGACGCATCCGCCTCGTTACCGAAATCGATGACAAACACGACATGGGTAGCAACAAACATTGACGACGTCGTTCTTTACCACAGTGGACTCTTGGACCGAGGAAATGCAGAATTTTAGAAAAAAACAATAGTAGAGTACGCCAGCATTAAGCTATAGGGTAGGTTTCTTAATAGTTTATTTAAATAAATCAACCCAAGTAACCAAATAGCACTTTAATTCGCCCTGTTTGACAATATAGTGCTATTATACAGCTGACATTATAGGGCCACTTTAATGGCCCTATAATAGCAGCATGAGATAAAAAAGGCGAATTGGCGGACTAGTGGTTACTTTGGAATGATTTCAGTGTTTAACAGTGGATGTAACTAGTTTGTTTCTTTTTCATTTTTTTCTGAATCAAATCATATGCAAACCCAATAACTGAACTAATGTGTAACAAAAAATCAAGTTAACAGGAAACATTTATTTGGTATCGATAATATATTTCGATTGGATAATCTATGAACTTATTTCAGGAGTTTCTGTTGGCAGTCTTTCAAAATTGCGTTGATTTATTTTGTATTATCGCTGACGCTTCGGTTTTGAATATTTTAGGGATCGATACGGTAATCAACAAATTTAAGGTTTTTTTTGCGAACTCTGAAGATGGTCACGTAGCCGGACCGAAACGTATGCGATGATAAGTAACGAATCGACATATTTTGTGAGACTGCAATCCGAGACTCCCTAAATTGGGCATCGTGTTGGTGTTTTGTAAGTATCCCTGCTGTTGAAAATTACCCCGTTTGACGGTACAGCAATGTTCTTTCGATTCGTCCCTACTCCTCGAGTTTGGCCTGTGGCTGCTGTAAAATGACAAACCGCAGCCGAAAGGTTGCCAAAATTTTATTTTGTTTGTCCCCAAAGCGGTCATCACTTTTCAACCCAAATCGATTGGACTAGTAGGATGGGTTAATGTTTTATCTTTTTATTTCATGTTGTTCCTATATCTTGGAAAAGCTTTGTTATCGCATTTGGAATGTTGATAATGGTAAAAATTCATATTGGATATATTTGTCATGCATTTAATTTACTATGATGCTTAAATTCTTCATGTTTAATCGAATATATGTATGGACCTGAATAGATAAAGTTTTCACAAGTTTTTGTTTTAATCGTAGAAAAACATTTAAAATCTACCCTCAACAAATGCCCATTTCAGAGGCATCTCCGATCAGGTGTGATATTGCCGTATACCACATCCCGGTGGGAAACAAAAAATAAATTTTTAAACGCATTAATTTATTTATCGGCTCATGGAGTCGGAATTGGTTTAAAACGGTTCGAGGAACGATTCACACACGGGTTGATATGGGAAGAGTCACGTCGGAAATGGAACCAACCACGTGAGGAAATTGATACGATAATGATACCACCACGCTGCTACGCGGCGGGTCAGAAAATGGTGCCGTGAAAAGTTGCGCGTTAATCTTCGATGACAGTTTCCGGTTGTATGGCGGGGAATGCGGGGAAGTGCCAACATCGTTGTCCGGTCAGATCAGCGAAGAGATATTGAGTCGTTCAAAATTGCATTTCCGCCTGAGGTACATTCGTGTTCTGAAATCATCAGGAGCAATTTTTCAAGTCAAACATGCTCAGCCTTTCGTAAAAGTCTTTCTAATTCGATGGTTCTTCTTGGGGTTCGCTTCCTGGCAGGGGAATGATAAATTGCCTAAAACGCAGTTTAATTAAATTAAATTATGTCTGGTATTTATTAAATACTTAGCACCTCTCTCATTTTCATTCGTTTTTGGGTTGTTAGCCCGGAAGGAAAAACACTGGATACCCAGTTATAAAAGAAGGAAATGAGGTCATCTATTGTCAATGGCTTCTTCTTCATGTAGCTGTAGTACAGATATGCAATTTCTCTTGAACAAGTTGGCGTAATAAAGTAGAGTAATTTTGTGTTGCGTGTCTAACAATTATGAATTTCAATTTAATCGTTCCACACACTTGTGAATTTGGAATGAGCTGTTTAAAGAAAAGCATTATTTCGCACTAGAACTTACGTTCTATTTATTAGATGTTAAAACGATACAGCGGTCCTATTTGATTGTTATCTTCAAATAATGTTTTATGCTCTCAAATATACCAAAGTAATAGATTAAAAAAAAAAAATGTCACTTTTTGACACTCTTTATCGATCAGGTCGTCTCATCTTGCTTGTTAACAAATGCAAATCACGTCTCAAATCGTTTATTGCGTATCATACTCTTATGCTGTGCATTCACTGCTTTTTGTGATAATAAATCTACGAGCTGTTTAGTGGAACACCTATAAGTACACCCGATTCTGTTTTTGCACGGATTTTTTTACACGGCCGTGCAAAAAAAAGTTTATATACAAAATTTTTCACCGAAACCTTATTTTTGCATGAAACGTTGAGAATTCGTGTTACTTTTTTTGCACGGTTTTTGAAATTTTGAACTGAAAACTTTTTTTGCACGGTACGCATCTCCCGTGCAAAAACAGAATCGGGTGTAGATGAAAAAAACGAATACTTCAAGCAATAAATCAGTACTTTTCAATACTTTACTATTAAAATAGAGCTTTTACATTTTATACTTAGAAGATCTTTCTCGATCATGACGATGTTGGTGGTCTGATGGCTACCCGCTTTTGCTTCATAAGCAGAAGGTCATGGGTTCAATCCCAGGCCCGTCCATTTCCTCGTACTTTTTAGTTGTATATCTTTTACTTGCTTCTATCTTCCATTCCTAATCTATCACACTCAAACTATTAGTTCATAGCAAACGCTAGAACCAGAGACGGACAAGGAACCGTTTCCCTAACGCTTCCATTCTTCCACGCGCATGCCTTTCCTAACGCCTGATACATAGGCAGTCTGCTAACCACAAAATCAAACCTCTCTGCCATGCCTTTCCCCCAATCCATACACTCCCACATGAACTGGCATAGATGCAGTCGGACTCCACGGTCTACAGTTTCTGAAGAATTCAAGAATAAATTGTTGGAATTTTTCGCAAAACTTTTTTAAGATCGAAGTTTTGTTAAAAACAAAACAAGGCTTTAATGTTTTCAAGCTTTTACCATTCTATTTAGAACGAGTTGTTATGTGAACGCCATGGTTCCCAAAGACAATATTTTGAATGTGTGCTTTTAATTTGGTTTTTCTTAACTCTTAACTTTTTCTTTTTTTTTCCTAGCCTTCCATCCATTTGTATTAACTTTCACCTACAGTTATTACTCCCGCCTTCAAATAGTATACAAACTTGCTTGCTATCTTGCATGCGAAACATTACCGACAGATAGATAGACACACATAACGGCGGCTTTTATATTGTATATATAGTAAATAAACTGTGGGTAAAACCAATATCCTTTAATTATCCATTTTATGAGTAGATTTCCACTCCAGGTTTTCGAAAGCTGAAATTGTAATTGAAAACAAAATGTTTACTTGGGATAAAATCGACACTTTCATTCGTGGTAAAATCGACATCTTCCTTTGCGTCATAATCTAACTTTAGGGAATATACCTATGATATAAGACCTTCTCTGCAACTCATGTTAGTCTTGTTTTCAAATTCCAATGGAGGTGGCGAACTTATAAACATGTAAAATACGGTTATATCATATAGCGTGACTCAAGTTGATCTATTAGTATTAAAAAAATGTTTCTTTGCCGCTATTTTTATGATTTTCGCAACGCTGCAAATTTTAAACTAAGTGTGTCGGTTTTACTCTGATTCCCTCTCTCAATTTCATACGAAATATGTATTTTTAGATTGATAAAAATTTTACCTAATAAAATTTTGAAAATCTTGAAGTTTGCCCAAGATCATCCAATATGTCACTTACTTTTTGTTACTCTTGGGTTCTTCAATTACATAAAATTTCTCGTTAAAGGTTCTTCCAGGTGTTCCACTATTTTTTACTATATTCTCATACAAACGATCATTTCTTTAAAAATATGACAAATAGGGAAAGTGTACCAGTTATGGCTATAGTGGTTCCCTATTTGGCCATATGTGTTTTCTCAAAAAAGTTAACTGATTGAATATGTTTTAACATCAAGATATGTTTGATATCAAACTACTTAAACACACAGAATGATTAAACATTTGAAAAAAATTAAATTTTTACGTATGGCGAAATAGGGAACCAATATGTCCATAACTGGTACACCTACCCTATATCTCCGAGACATTCAAGTAATTTTGTCTTGAATTTGTATGGGAGTTGTCTTGAAAGCCATCCTCAAATTATAACAGTAAAAGCTATTGCGCTAGAAGCTCTGCCAGATAACCTTCCACTTAAAATGCTTAGGGTTTAGACATGTGCTTATCAAAAACTATTTCGGGAATAGGGTAACGATTGTTTATTTCGTTCTTAATCACTAACGGTTGGTGCCAGCGGCAAAAAGTATAGACAACAATCTTTCGAACATCAAGTTTCTCTCACTGGCCGCCGAGCGGCATCACTGATGTTTGTATTCCACCCACTGATCGCGCTACGCTGGATTCTCAAATTTCTCAAACTTCCAACACAAGCACATGGAAGAATGGTAGTTGAGAGCTGTCAACACGTACGGAAAATAATGAAAAGCCTAATTTACTAGCAATTAGGAAACTGGATCGAAAAAGTAGTGATAAGAAATCAAGCGTAATGTGAATAGATAACTTTTTGTTTTAAGTTCATCTTCAATGGTACTTTTATTGCTTCATGATTTCGTTTTTCTTCTTCTTCTTTCTGGCGTTACGTCCCAACTAGAACAAAGCCTGCTTCTCAGATTAGTGTTCTTATGAGCACTTCCACAGTTATTAACTGAGAGCTTTCTTTGCCGATTGACCATTTTTGCATGTGTATATCGTGTGGCAGGTACGAAGATACTCTATGCACTGGGAATCGAGAAAATTTCCTTTACGAAAAGATCCTCGACCAGCGGTATTCGAACCCACGACCCTCAGCATGGTCATGCTGAATAGCTGCGCGTTTACCGCTACGGCTATCTGGGCCCCTTAATTTGATTTCGTTTTTACTACCACTGAAAAAAAAAACCATCTTTTGCCTTTTCAGTTTTGAATATCGCCCTATTTGCGTTTGACATCAACATATTTTGAAATATCTATTATGGCCATATATTTATAATGCTGTTTATATTCGTGAAAATTACTAGGCCGTTCAATATTTGGAAATTTTGATTGAAATTGATATAAATGAATTATTCTGAAAATATATCGTCTTGCTCAAACCATCGTGGAGGTACTCTCTAGAATAAAGTACCAGTTCAGCCGAATGATACCCGATCAGTGCGAAAACGAACAAAAACAAACTCCGCTAGCAAGAAGCCAATCTGACTTCGAGCCCGAATGCGACGAGAAAGAGAGTGGGTGCAACACACGCACACATTCAGTTTCACCCACTGTTGGTGTCATTTCAAAATTCAATTTCACCTAGAGGCACTGAAATTGAAAATTGAATATAAAAAATTACAAATAAATTTTATATTACTGGTGTAAGGAAACGGCAATGTGATGCCTCCAGTTGTTGAATCATGATTGTCTTTAAATAAAAAAATACAACTTTTGTAATTTGCGGATGTTTTTTCGGGGTATTCTGACGGAAATGAATTTTTTCACTAGCGAAATTGAATTTGCTGCCACCGAATGTCAGTAGGTGGATGATTATCAGTGTAGAAAAAGTAATTGAAAAACTGAATGCACGTTCTACCAGTTTCGTGCATGTATTGTCAAAAAAACATTCACACAAAGAAGAATTCAACGATGACGGATCCTACTGAGGATCGGCGTTGTTGACTGTATATTGAAATATGCAGATACTGAAAGTTACACAAAATCGGCATTAAGATTTACATCTGTTAGAATTTTTTCAAGTTGAAAATTTGTGTTCTGAAATAGCGTTTTGAGTGTAATTTATGGAAAAATTGCCGAAGAAGTTCGGAAGGAATATTCAAATCAATCACAGCAAAAGTTTGCAAGATTTCAGAAAAACCGGATTTGTGCTGATCAGAGTTAATATTAGTCGCCAAATTTGACAGACTGATAAGTGACGGTAACAAAAAAATAATCTCACTGCCTCAACTCAGTGCATCCAACAACGCTCAACTATCAAGCTCCTCGTTGTGACGAAAATGTTTTGCCGTTTCTCTCTACCTGTGCTTTCGTTGAACACGTTCAGCTACCAATTGAATAGTCGACAAAAATAGGAACGCGTTAAAAAAACATCAACGCGCTTCTGTAATTGAATAAAAACCTTTGGAATATCAGTAGCATGCACCTGCCAACAGAGCTAACACAACTTCTTGAGAATATGCTTGCTCAAGACTCCTTGTTGGCTAGTAGTTCGTAGCTCGGGCTCTCTTTTATCTGTAATTATGCGCTCGGTGACGATCAGAAGCTTGTGTTGGTTCTGTGCGAAGGGGTGACGCGAAGAGTGACGAAAAATATTAATCTTTGACCGTTTACGGCTTTGTTTCGCCATGGTATCCTTGTCAGTTATTGAAGACAAACAAAATTTCGATCTTTTACGCACTGATTTTTTTTTAATTTTTCGATATCGGTCAGGGACGAAGCCGATGATTAAGGTGAAACTCCTTTGAATCCACTAATAACTGTATAAAAGTAGTGGTACACAAAAAAATATTCTCCTATTTGTTGGTAATAGTGAAATTATAATTGATAAGACGATGTTGCCAGTAATCGCTACTTCAAGTTGAGTCTTTTCCCATTCGACTAAATAAGATTGCTTGATGTCATACGTAACCATCAACATATCTGACAGCCCTGCAAGCGAGCAGCCGGCGTAAAATAAGAAAAAAAAAACGAAATGTTTCGATCAAGAGATTGTTTTTAGCACGGTTTGATGAGATTTTAAGTAGTTTTTATCAGAAATCAACCAGTAATTGTTCTTTAATTAAGAAGTATTGAGAGTAAACTGTGTTGGAGGTTCTACGTTTAGCGAAAGTGGTAAAATTCGGCGAAAAGTGTTCTTCGTTCGCAGGCGGATAAGTGTAAACAATTGTAGCAATGTTAAACGTCCGTGTTGAAAATTAGCACGGGTCATGGAATTTCCACCAGCTACTAGTGTTAAAATTATAGAAATTTTACAACCCCCCTAACCCCATGGTAAGATTTTTAGTATGAAAATTAAAAATAATTTGTATGGCGTGTAAGAAATCTCAAACCCCTCTCTCCCTTTAACCCCTTACGTAATTAATGGGGCCCAAAGGTTTTGGGGTTTTTCATATTTCGACATGAAGAATCTAACAAAAATAGTCCGGCTGAAAACCCCGTGTAACACCATCGTGACCTTCCCTTGTCAGCTTTGTGTTCGTATGAGCACTTCCACAGTTATTAACTGAGAGCTTTCTTTGCCAAAGATGCCATTTTCGCATTCGTATATCGTGTGGCAGGTACGATGATGCTCTACGCCCTGAAAAGTCAAGGAAGTTTTGGCAACGAAAAGATCTTGGACCGACCGGGAATTGAACCCAGACAGCTTCAGCATGGCTTTGCTTTGTAGCCGAGGACTATAGGCCCCTCATCACGCCTAGAGATGCTGTGTATTGCGGAGTTTCTTTATGTGTACTCCGCAAAAAAAAAGATAAAAATATCCTAGGATTGGATATTTTAGCAAGTGCTAAAATTACACACCTGATGTGTTATGTGACAGGACCATAATCATCATTACCATTTATGTATTTTTGCCAGGATCTTTGATAGTCAGTGTTTTGCCTTTTTGTAAGTTTTTTTTTTTAATTTCAGAGCCTCGAAATGTGCGAAAAACAGCAATTTTGTTGAAATTTATTGCTATAAGCACCATATATGTGTGGTCACCCAAAATACAATCTTCAACCCCAAACTCTGTTCCAAAACACTTATTATGGCTGAAAATAGTAAAATATTGAGAATTCAGTATTGCTGCCTTATTTTTTTCAAATATTTATTGATTGATTTAGCGATGTTGTTTCAGGGACATTCCATGGGCAAAAGCATAGCAATTATTGAAATACCTGGAACGGTCAAGAGAATTCGGAATAACTCCGAAACCATCCAGTATAGGAGGAACAATAGGAATCTAGATTAAAAACTGCACCATGTCTGAAAATTTCATAACGATTGGCTTAGATGTACGTGAGTTATGAGTTTTCAAGTTGATAATTTGTGTCCTAAAGGAGCTTAGCTTTTTGAGTGTTAACTTTGGCAATTACTTTACTAATATCCTATCTTTAGTAGATTTATTGTAAGAAAGAAGGGCTCATTCAGAAATTCTGCCAAATAATGAAAATTTGGTAGGATATTTTTTTTTACAAATTTATATTTTATATTCATTATATACTTCTTTAGGAATTTTATTGTATTGATATTAACAGAAGGATATTGCAAGAGAAATTTCAAGGTCACGATATTATTTATAAAAGTATTCGCTTGTTAAGCACTTGTTTGGTAAATCATGGTCATTTCCCAGAACGTCAGTTTCTAAAATATCGTATGTCCCCAAAAAGATCTAAACGATCATTCGGGTAAAGTTTGGGGCAAGAGTAATATTTGATCCATTTAATCTGTTGCATGCTTTGTTGGCGAACGACGACGTTAAAACTGTATGCAGTTATGAGTATCGGCTCAGAGTATTTAAAATAATATCTTTATGGTATGGCGGTACCACGAATAATTGAATTTAAAATGAATATTAGTTTAAGTTGTACATAATAATTTCATTATGTTGAATTATATCATTGAATTACCCCCTGTATATAGACCACTCACTTTGAGTGAAATACTGAATTCAAGTTCATTTGTTCATTTGCTCCACTCCGCATACCATTTGTAGAATGAGTTCCTTGTTCGATTCTGGCTCTGAGCGTAAATCGACAGCCAAGCGATCCTTTTGCAGAAGACCGTGATCTAGGCTCGGGCATCGACCTGGGTTCAAGTATCGTTGGTCCCCTAAGTCTTTTATAAAACTTCGGGTGGGCAGCGAGTTGGATGATCCTGCCCACTTAAAGAAATTGAATGCTTTTTCCCGACGGGTAGAGAAAGTAGTATGCGTGAAGACGATTTTTGACCTTCGCGAAATTCTACTTCGTAGATTTCGCAATCTTTCCCTCGGAAGTGGCGCGTAAGCCAGTTTTACTTGTTCCCGGGAAACTCGCAAGGCTGTCGGGTTACAATCGTTTACCAAAACAAATCTTCTCTTATATTTGTATAAACTCCCAGTGTTTCCCTGTGGAAGTGCAGAGGACTCAGTGACAAGAAAACTGCCAACATTTCCCTTCCATCCCCAAATTGACCTGCAGTTGCACGCCATTATTGCTTGTTATAATAATGAGAGGCCTAGTACTTACTCATTGATCCTTAGTAGCGTTTATTGATTCCCTATGTTAGTACCCCAAGTAACCAAATAGCACTTTATTTCGCCCTCTGTGCTAATATAGGGCTGTTATAGAGCCGACATGCCCTATATTAGCCGTATAATAGCCCTATAAGGTCAAAAGGCGAATTAGCGGGCTAGTGATTACTTGGGACAGCTGTTCTTAAATAACGGAGTAGCAACTGCAGGCCGTCAATCATGCTCATGCTTACGTTCATTCGGGTAACGTTCGGGAAAATGACATTCGGACAATGACGAACCAACAAGATAGAATGGCTATAATTAGGAGCTGTTCATTAATTAAGTAAGACAGTTTTGGCGGTTTTTAGACTACCCTTCTCCCCATAGTATGGCGCGTAAGAAGTCTTTAACTCTCCTCATCCCATAAACCCTTACGTTCTTAATGGACGACCGCTTGGGATTGGTTTCAATTAATAATTTTTCTAGGATGTGCAGAACTCAATCAACTAAAGATATATATGCTAATGTTGAATTAATGTAAAGTAAGTATAACCACTGTTTGTTTTACTGATAGACTGAAATTTTATTCTTAAAATTCTTTATCGGAATTAATATTCAAAGTACCATCGTCCTGTATAAATGACAAGAAATGAATCCCTACCCCAAACATGGTGGAAATCGGTCTAATCTTCTATAAACTGTTTTCTCTCCTAGCGATTGTCTAACGCATTTTAAAATATGTGATTTCACCCCGGTGCCCATTTATCACCCAGTTATAGCACACGAACAAGAGAGTGTGGGAGATTTTGCGGGATCTATCTTAGGACTAGAAGTCTTCTCCCATTCCTTCCAAAGGCGCGGGCAAGAAACGTGAAATTTAATAAAGTAAATGGACCGTAACATTGGCATACTCGAGCGTCCGCACGTTCGTTCAGCCGACCTCGGACGGTTTATTCGGCTTCGGTGTCGACGAGAGGATGAGATGGTGGAAAACTTTCTTTGTCGGCGGCTGACAAAAATACAAAAGATCCACCCAAACTTGGTTATTATTGTTATCATCGTCAATGGCGATGGAAACCCGACCAGATGGAAGAAACATTATTGAAACATAACTGTATTATTTTTAAATGATTTTTTATATCATTAATTGCTATAAATCATGTAACTTAAGAAGTCAAAACAAAAAGTTTACTTACGTATTGCAGTTATTATTGCTCTACTTGTTTTTCTTCTCTAGAAAACCTACTACGATTGATTTGATCCTAACTGACTTTAGTCAGCTTTGCAGCCAAATCACGCTGATTTTGATTCTGATCATGACCTTGTTACAATTCAAATATCCCAAAAAACGAATGTCAATCCTATCAGAAAAAAAAAAGATATTGATATTTTTACCTGCTGTTGCTGTTGAAATGTCTTATTATTTTGTTATGTTCCTCTAGTCGGAAAGAGCCTAGGCCAAGGGGTGGATCACTTCTGATGCATTGAAATAATTTTATGCATTCAAATGCATTTAAATGCACACTCGACAGATTTTCAGTTCATGGCTTGCTCCAACAATGAACTGTTGACTTTTTTGAAGTGTCAAACTCGTTTTTTCACAAACTCAAGAGGAGTTACCACCTCACCCAAATACAGATTCAAAGAGGGACTGAGGCATTATTTACAGCCCCTGTCTTATCTAGGACTCTTGCAGACTTGGGAATCGGCCGGCACTTGGGTCATACCAAAAGGCTTCAAATTTCTCCCTGGACAGTAAATCTAGTGAACCATCGTAAAGGCGGCATTTGGCGAAAAAGCGAACCTGTCCACAATAGCTTTTTTCGTTTGGCGAAACTGTTGCTTCATTGACAGTAGGAGCAATCTATATGTATAGGAAGGAGTTCGAAATAGTCTGTACTGCGTTTTTTTTTATTTTTTTTTTTCAACATCCTGCTTTTCTGGCAACAACCGCAATACAACTCCGACATTCAGCGAAATGACAACGATGTGGGTGCAATGTAGCTCACATTTTTGATAAAAAGACACCAATTAGCACTAATTCCATATGTCATGGGTGCTCCATCTACATGGAAACCACGCAGATGAAGTATGCCCTACCTCGGAGGATCGTATTCACTAAAATTAATAGATAATTCACAAAAAATGATAGATAATTCAACCTCAGGAGTTTGTTGTTCCCAATCTGTTCCAACACCAACCCGAAACAGAAGAGAAAAAAAAACAATTTATTTGAACAAATAATTTCCGAAATATTTCTTTTCATGTTTGGATTTTCAAATTCGATGCGAATTTATAACCGCCACCAGTAATGAGACCAGTCCATTTCTCGGGGAGGAAGTTCTGATGGATCCTGATTCTAAATGGCACTGTCTACGGGGAAGTCAGACAATGTATTCCCCATTATGTTCAGTGTTAGCTCAAATATCACTGAGCTGCATTAATCAGGCTTCTAATACGAATTAAACGTATCTTCAGTTTTGAAGTTCATCTTGATAACCTAAAATGAATGAAGTTTGTGATTAGTGGCAGAACATCAAAAAAAGTAAATTCTTGTTTGGAAAAGTTGAGCCATCAGATAAACAGTTTTAAAAATAACAACAAACAATGATTCGTTGCTATAGCTGGTACAGGTCAAAGGTAAGTTGATGTGTATGTCTAAAAAATGCATTTAATGCAAATCGATGTGCATTTGATGTACACCGAGCAAGTGATCCACCCCTTGGCCTAGGCTCGTGTTCTGGTGGAGATTTTTGCTACGTTTCTTTCGAAGAAAGACATAATTAAATTTCGACTTCAGGGCGGCATTATGACAGAGTGTGGTGGGGGGAAACGGCACTGCATTAGGAAGATGAGTGACCACCTCGCTGCTGCTGGTAACGCAACGTGAGGATGAGAGCCAAGAGGGTACTTTAAAACAACGGGAATGAATTATGAGGGCTGCGTGTGTCAATGCGATTAGGAAATTACTGCTGCCTCACAGTTACTGGTAGTCAATATTGCTAATTAAAATGCGGCGCTAATTGAAACATAGTGGCGTCCTTCAGGGTTGTTTAATTTATGAATTGTTGAAATTGAATTATGGTAATGGGCTACGTGTGTTTGCATGGTATCGATTTTCAACTGGTTGCCATAACACTTTGTTAAAATTGAGTTATTCGATAGGTGATAGGATACTTTTTTTCGGTTGCACTAAAACATTTCGTTCTTTGATGTTCAGTAATAGGGCTTGATTCTATTGGTGGCTGAATAACTTCAAAATATAACATTGTTGTTTTGGGCCTATGCTTATTTATTTGGACAATTCAGACCACATTTTTCAGGAATGGTTTTTGTTTGTTGTGAGCAACGGTTTAGATTGAACTGAAAATTGATTTTGATGTTGTATTATAATATGTCATTCCTAAGCCTTATGGCAACGTCTGAGACCAGAAATCAAAGCCATATTTACTGCTTCTTGATTCGATGACAGGATGGTCCAGCGTCTTTTTTTTTACTCTTTCCATTTATTTTGTTGGTTTGAGATTTGTACATTTTATAATTTGTATTTATCTGAAAACTATAGTTAGTTATATGCTGGTAAAGTTCGTTTTATTCAAGAGAAGCACATTTTGACGTTTGTTTATTTACACTTTTCGTTTTTGGAGAAAAATGTTCATGCTAGATTTTGTTACGACATGGAATTTAAAGCTACAAAACGACTAAGGGTAAGTATTTCCAGCTGTGGATAACTTCATGATAAGGCCCAGATGTTGAGCAGGGAAATTAATCGGACATTTAACCACATCCAAAAGTCCACCTTGCAAGGAGGTGTCCAGTGGTCCAGTTCCGCTCCTATATCATGGCCAAGGAGAGAAAGATGACTGTAACTGGTTGTTTGCGTTATTAGTAAGTTGTGCGCCGCTAGTTCAACAACGACTTCCGTGAAGAACAGATCGAAATCCACGCAACGGGGGCGCCTAAACGATAGGATTCATAATACTACAATCAATAATGCACTTATTAGTGCGTTGATTGATGGGGGAGAAATTTATGATGTTCTCGGCCAAGAGTTCTAACTCTCACTTGAGCACGTTCTTACAGATAAATACGAGAGTTTCGTAAAACTGTTGCAAAGGTCATTTCTCGCATAACTTCTGATCTCGCCCTAAAAGCCATTGGTAACCATGTGTGTAGCTCGTTGTTTCTGAGCATTTGAATGGATTTTCATGCTATTTAACAACGCTATGGGGAAGAAAGGATCATTATCTACCTGCCCGTGAAGTTGGTTTGGATGCTTATTCTTTCTTTTGCTCAGAAACAACAAGCTTCACACGTGGCTACCAATGGCTTTTAGGGCGTTATCTCAGAGTATGCGAGATTTGTTCTTATTGAAAATGAAGTCTTATGTGATGCACCCGAAGTTTCTTGAAGAAGTATTTATAACCAAAAACGGTTCAAGATCATTTTACTGGGTGAAAAACACTATAAAACCTAGAAAAATATGCAAATCTACGATAAAACTAACATTAAAATAAATAAAACCGGTTAGAATCTAAATTGTTACTTGGCCCGGTTGTTTCATTCACGCTAGATTGTACCGAGGCGTAAATAGATGATGATGGATAGTTTTAAGCGCAGTTTCACCATCACCAGATAGTCAATGTTAGCGCCACGATAGAATCTGACGTCACTTATATCGGAGAAGCACCATCCATCGATCAAAACGTCATCGATTTGCGATTATGTTTGCTGAGATGCCGAAACCGCGCGGATTTTCAGTACATTGGAGAGTATGCGTGTGCTTCCGATGAAGCTAAGAGATTTGCAGTTCACCTTACCGAGTTTACAATCGCTAGTCCGTTTCCGTCGCTGTGGTCTTTGCCGATTGTTCCGGTCCGCTTTCTTTCGTTGACGTTACTCTGCTGATGTGTTTTACGGTAGGCTTGCAGGGCACACCAACCCTCTAGATTTCCGGTGGACCATTCCCCCTAAATGTTCGGAGGACCATAGTGCGCAGTTTAGCTTAGAGTCCTTCTCTGGCACTCGGACGATTATCAGCCGCCCCTGCTACGGGGAACAGACGCTGTTGTGAGTCGCTCGTCTGTCTGTACTCCAAGACGCTCCAGGTTTGCCGAAGCAAAAGCTAAATCAAACTCCCCCTTCCTGTTAGCATACGACCAAAGTTCCCACAGAGGCACAGTGGCCGTATCCCATACAAATGCTGACCAAAAGTACAATTCGCACTCAAAACGTTCAAAAATGGTAATTATTTGACAAAACATGATTTTCAGAGGTAATTTGATAGGAATAGTCGCTGAAACAGAAAATCGATATTTCCGGTACATTTGACAGAATTTGTTTAAAATAGCACATTATTGTTATTCAATCAATGAAATCCGTATCCAGATCAAAATCAAATGAAACATCATTATTTTAAGGTGAAACAGCTTGGAATCAAAATTCAATACTGTACCAAAACTTTGAAGGCACAAATCTCGCGAAAGAAGCATCAAATTACACTGCCATTTCTATGTTAGCTTTGTGCACTAGCAGAAAGCTTAAAATAAGAAGATTGACTTTGTACGTTCATTATTTCAGCAGATTAGTGCCTTTGAAATCGTGAGTAGGGTCACAAGCCGGCCATTGTGCCTGCCATGTTTGGATTCCGAGATGTGTCACCTTAATGCCAATTTGAAGTTCAATATCGTGGGCAAGCTCGAGGTGGTTTTTGAATCTATTCGGGAGCTTATAAAGGTAAAAAATGCGATATTTATATCAAGTATGATGGTCTAGTATTGTAACTAAAAAATATTTTTTCTTATCTTGGCGCAAATAGTGCAAGTGAAGCCATAGTACATCAAATACTATGGAACTGCCACACATTAAGGGGTAAATGATCATTTTAGAGCGAATTTGACAGGTACTGGCAACATTGTTTTCTAATTTCTTATAGAAAAGAATGGCGTAATCGTGCAATAGGCTATTGACATGAATGACTCAACTCATTAATGGTTTTTTGGTTGTTGAGTTGCGTGAGCTACAACTGAAGCGTGAAAAATCTCAAGCATTTGGCCTTCATGTTTTCGGCCTTCTGCCAAAATCTCAAATGCTTTTATCCCATGCTTGAGATTTTTCATGCTTCAGTTGTAGCTCACGCAACTGAACAGCCAAAAAATCATGATTTAGTCT
This sequence comes from Aedes aegypti, assembly GCF_002204515.2. Taxonomy (NCBI): domain Eukaryota; kingdom Metazoa; phylum Arthropoda; class Insecta; order Diptera; family Culicidae; genus Aedes; species Aedes aegypti. The sequence continues at coordinate 70,434,320 of NC_035109.1, forward strand.
ACTCATCAGTTTGACTCATTGGCATGTATTTTTACTGTTTTTTAAGCAAAGCACTTATTTTTTGTAACTATGTAAGGAAAATAATATACCTTTCAAATGTTAACAATAACATTTTGTTTTGACAGATTTCTGACGAATTTTATGATTGAACCATTTTGAACGACATGAACATGAGCAAGTGATCACAAATATTCTTTCCCTCCCAAAAGAACTCAATGATTGAAATTTGAATGTGAGTCTACCATCGCAGCTCCTGCACTTATACACTGAGGATACTTGTTAATCCCAAGCAGTCACTTCTTCAATTTAATCGAGGATTAGACAACCGACTAGGTAGTGCGCAAAACCTTCATGAGATTCCAAGAATAAATGTCATGTTTCAGTTAATCGTACTCCTTACTTGGCAACCTGTTTTGCAATTTGTTAACTGGATCTTGGTTAACATTTGTAAACCTTTACTAAACGTTCTTCAAGAAGATTAGTTTTTCTTCATCAAGATCGCCTTTTGCCCAAGAACACTCAATGATATTTGTTACACTTGCCCGAGTTCAGCCAAATTTATCATGGTTCTATGATGGTGTTGAGCCATGATTGTAATTATCGATGCTTTGGCAAGTGAGTCATGTATGCTAGATTGTTGAACATTTTCGGGCACCAAATTGATGAAACTGTTTATCTAAAAATGCAATATTGTCGAGGCGCGTTGTGCGTTTCGGGTGTTTCATACATGATATTCACGATGTAATAAGAGTGACAGCCAAAAATTCGTTAGCCAAACCAACATGATAAACATATTGTGAGTTTAACTTGTCCAGAGAACTACTTGTGGAAGGTTTATTAAAGTGTTGAGGATTGTCATAAGTGCATGATTATAAGTTATAAGAGATACTTGACAGTTGCTCTCCAACACCGTCTCTAGTATGGGCCACTTTAGTCTTATGAGAGATTTATCATTGAGTTAGTGTAGGTTTGTAGAATTACTGGTTTTATTTCTAGTTTTATAGAATTGGAGTAAGAGAATACTTCAAAAATAGCATATAATTTACTTTGCTACTTGGGAATGTCGCCAATGCGTACGCGCAGCATCTTGAGGCAGCGTTGCCGGATGAGGGCCCTTGAGCACTGCTGGAGGACATCAGCCATTATCGGACGCTGCGAGGTAATTGAACGGTGGAAGTAGCACTACGATGCGCACTTGAATGGCGTAGAGAATACAGGCACAGATGGTCAAGACATCGAAGGCAATGCCCAAGTAGCACGCGAAACATCTTCCAAAGATGTCCTTGTGATCCTTATCAAAAATGGTTTCAATTGCGTATCAATAAAAGCATCTGTAACTTACCTGGTTCTAGTTCGGTTGCATATCAATATCAAGACTCGTAAAGTTTCATTGCCGTTCTAATGAACATGAATTTCACTCTTTGTTTGTTGTCCAACATTTTTGAAACGACAAGATTTGCTGCAAATGTCCCTAGTAAATAGCAAAAAAGTCAAATTTATCAAGATGTTTTCAGCAACTTTTCAAACAAACTCTTGAAACTTCTCCCAAAATGCCGGTTTTAATGTTATGTTTGAAATTACTTTCATTAAAAGCATCCGCAACTTGCATTTTTCGTTCCCATACCCACAACTCAAAAAGATTCATCCCAGTTGCGAGAAAGTTGCACTGAACTACGTGTATGACAGCTAGAAGTTTGTTTGTTTCAATCCTGTTGCATTATGATTGAGTTGCACCTTACGTATCATCTAACATCGAAAACATGGTCTAGCAACAGTTTGTTTGTTTAAAAGGTGTTGCACATGGGTTGCGCGAAAGTTTTTGCGAAAAGTTTAGATTATTTCAGGAGGCCACGCCTGAGTGAGTATTCTGAAGTGTGCAGTCAAGTTATAAGCAACAAGCTTTGAATAATGGGCCATGTGGTTACTTTTATAGTGCATTGGTGAAGCAATTGTTCGAAGAGCTGGTGGAGTAGTGAGTAGAGGGGAAGAGTGGTGATCTTGAGGTTGGAGGTTCGATTCTCGTTCATATTTTTGTTTTATTTTTTTTCTTTTAAGTATTTCGCAACAAATAAGCAATTTTTATACAACTTAAATATGTTGCAAACAGACTCCGCCTCTTGTGCTTTTTGCGTTGCTATTCAGTGAATTATAGCTCATATTTGCAACAATTGACAACTCTCATTAGTTTCAAGAGATAATTTTATTCTTGAGTTGAAACAAACTGTGCTGTTTGGGAGGCTACGTTAGCACAGCGGACAGTGGAAACCAACCAGCTCCCACGATGGGGGAAGTTATGGTTGCCATTCAACAGCTTAAAAACAACAAGGCCGCTGGCAAGGATGGTATCAAGGGTCCGGACAGGTTGGCCGCCTGTCTGCACCGGCTCATTGTCAGAACCTGGGAAACGGAACAGCTAGTGGAGGAGTGGAAGCAAGGGTTCATATGCCCCATCTACAAGAAGGAAGACAAACTGGAATGTGAAAACTATCGTGCGTTAACTATCATGAATGCCGCCTAAAAAGTGCTATCCCAGATTCTCTTGCGTCGTCGATCACCTATAGCGAACGAGTTCGTGGAAAGTTATCATTCAGGTTTCATCGACAACCCACCAGATCTTTTCCGTGCGGCAAATCCTCCAGAAATGCCGTGAGTACCAGGTCCCTACGCATCATTTGTTCATCTATTTCATGGCGGCATGCGACAGTATTGACCGTGTAGAGCTATGGAAGATCATGGACGAGAACAGCTTTCCCGGGAAGCTCACAAGATTGATTAGAGCAACGATGGACGGTGTGCAAAACTGCGTGAAGATCTCGGGTGAACACTCCAGTTCGTTCGAGTCTCGGCGGGGACTACGACAAGGCGATGGACTTTCGTGCCTGTTGTTCAATATTGCGCTTGAAGGTGTTATGCGGAGGGCCGGAGTTATCAGTCGAGGCACGATTTTCACGAGATCCGGCCAATTTGTTTGCTTCGCGGACGACTTGGATATTATTGGGAGAAAATTTGAAACGATGGCAGATTTGTTCACCCGCCTTAAACGCGAAGCAACAAGACTCGGGTTAATGATGAATGCGTCGAAAACAAAGTACATGCTGGTAGATGGAACTGAGCGCGACAGGGCCCGCCTAGAGAGCAGTGTCACGATAGACGGGGATACCGTCGAGGTGGTGGACGAGTTCGTCTACCTCGGATCCTTGTTGACGGTTGACAACAACGTTAGTCGGGAAATACTAAGGCGCATCATCAGTGGAAATCATGCCTACTATGGGCTCCAGAAGAAACTGCGGTCAAGAAAGATTCACCCCCGCACCAAATTCACGATGTATAAAACGCTCATAAGACCGGTAGTCCTCTGCGGGCATGAGACGTGGACTATGCTCGAGGAGGACTTTCAAGCTCTTGAGGTTTTTGAACGCCGAGTGCTAAGGACGATCTTAGGCGGCGTGCAGGAAAACGGCGTGTGGCGGCGAAGGATGAACCACGAGCTTGCTCAACTCTACGGCGAACCCAGTATCGTGAAGGTAGCTAAAGCTGGAAGGATACGCTGGGCAGGGCATGTTGCAAGAATGCCGGTCAACAACCCTGTAAAGATGGTGTTCGCTACGAATCCGGTCGGAACAAGAAGGCGTGAGGCGCTAGGTGGAGCTAGGTGGATTGACCAGGTGCACCAGGACCTGGAGAGCGTGGTTTACAGTCGAGGATGGAGAGAAGCGGCCATGAATCGAGTGAATTGGCGAAATATTGTTGGCGAGGCTTTATCAAGATAATTGATGTAAAGCCAAATAACACAGAAATTTCACACATTTAATCAACAATCAAGTATGACGACACTTATTTATATATGGCTTTATAGACCCCTTGAGAAGTCGTTACGTTCTATGCATAGGTTCATGATTCCCTAAAGTTTGTTGGTTTCACCGAAATTTTAAAAATGTATAGTTCTTATCGATTGCGACAAATTTCATTCCATTTCAAAACTACCGCGTGGTTCATAGACTCCACACTCAACACGTCTACGCTTTGAGCTGTTTGAGATTTTCCCATAACTGTTCAACAAAAGTAAACAAGGATTCACTTAGTATGTTATTCACATCCAAAAAGGATCCCCACCTCACATTCCTCAACCACTACCAGTATCGAATGATGGAGCTCGCACCAATTCCATTCCATTTGAACAATTTGACCAGCACTTACAGCAATCGTGCAGTAGAAGGTACCAGCAGCCGAACAGTAAGCTTTTACCATAATCGTTTGTTCAAATTCCCAGCGGCACCACAAAGCGGTGGAATTACATTAGAAGATTAATAAAAGCGTGTTCGCTGCTGCTTCTCTCCCACTTCGACTCCGGTTCTGAAGTTCCTTCCCACAGTTTTTGTTTCACGCTGTTTCCGCTCTCGTGTAATCGTGCAATACCCAAACGCTTCCGGGCAGAAGTGTCTGGGACAGCAAAATCATCATAACTGCCGAAACCGCACAAATTCACAACCATCATCATCATCGTTGTCGGCTACAATTGTTGGAAGGAGCGACCAGTTGAATGCTGAGGATCGAAAAATGGTCCGAAAACGTAAAGATTTGTCACACATTTGGTGAAGAGAATGACTATGGGTTGGTGGCGGTATTGAACGTGCTGATATTCTGGTTCCAATCGAATGAACAGAAAAAAAGCGGTGCCCATTTGACCTGCCTCCCATTACCTCGCTCACCCCAAACTGGGGATGCGATGGACCACCGCGCATAAGCAGCGACAATAACCATAGTTAGAATCATGTTGACCGGGATAGCATTGTCCTGTTGAATGGATTGCAGAAGAAAGGAAATTATTTGTGCTCCTTCTGCACTCCATTCGATATTTGCTCGGTGGCGTCGTCACAGGCGTGCGCAAGAAAGGGAGGAATCTATGGAAGTTTTTAAATGTCTAAAATATGATTTTTTGGTGTCTTCCTTAGTCTGGACGTCCCAAGATCTTTTCGAAAAAGAATTAAACTACCTCAGTTACAGACTACTTTTCACGGCTTCTAACTTAAACCTATTTTTTGTGAACACTGATTTTGCAGACGAAATGCTTAAAACCAGAGTTCGTTGAAGATCTGGGCCTACTTGTTATTCATTCTTCACCGTCATGGTTTTCAAAGAATATAAGATCATGGTTATAATGAACAATTAATTTATAATGTTGATCTATAAAATGCTGAGAAAATCAGTCATGTGTTTTCAAAGTCTTTTTATTTTTTGAAAAAGTATCACAACTTTGAGCAGAGATTTAGTAAACAATTTTTAAAACATTCACGAAGTAAGAATAACCCATTGTCTATCGAATGCGCTATAGAGAGTTTTGAATACATGTGTTATCACAGAGATATGGACAACATTTTATTGTATGTTTTTTAGGTTGTAAATCCAAACTTTTATATGGAGTGGTATTTGAAATTTGCTTCTTCAAATGGATAACTACACCGATTTCCACCGTCATCGTTGTCAAGATTGACAACTTTGCCGTTCTTTTTTTGTGTACACTACTCGGAATCTCTTCTGGCAAAACATGCTAACGCTAAGTACATCAATTGTCATGAAATCCCATGCCGCCTCCAGCTTCATCTATCCTTTCGATACAGCCAGGCTTAATAATACTCCTCAACATCATCAGAGTTCGGTGACATACTCTAGAGCAGCGTGCTGCCTTTGCCTCTTTGCGAGGAAGCGAACAAATGATAAGCAGAGAGGCAACCGAAAATGAGCGAGGAAGATTCCATCAAAAAAGAGTGCCATCGCAACTCCCCGAGGACTGTCTTGTTTGGGCGGGGCACTCAAGAGCAGAGCTGCTAAATGTCATGAATATCACGTTACAATGACATTTGAATATTGCTAATATCAGTCTTCTCTGTGGAAAAAAGTAATCGGAAAATGTTTTTCTTGGTGGCCTTTTCCGAATTGCTATCGGTTGGCAATATTTACTGATGCTATGCCTAGACTGGGAAGGAGTTATAAGCATTTTATTTTTTTCAAAAAATTGTCATTTTACAGCACTGCTCAAGAGTTCTTTTGAAGCGTGAGTAAAGGTGATCATCGCAACAAGAGAAAGAGAGAGAGTACCAGAAAAACCCTCACATTTTTTTACACTCTCACTCGAATCTTTTGAGGATTTGTATTGAAAATTTTGAGTTCAGATTTTACTTTTCAGAAAAACGGCAAAATCGCCTCATCTTCGCATTGCAGAGGAGTTTCTATCAAGCCTGGATACAGCAGCCACCTTTGCATTGTAGGCCACGTTGATCCTCATATCCAACAGATCTTAAAGCATGTTTTTGCTCTGGCTTTTACTTTCGCTCTGGGCTCTGGCTCTGCCCAAGTAAACAAATAGCACTCTAATTCACCCTGCGTTCTAATATAGTGCTATTGTACAGCTGGTATGCCCTGTATTAGCATTAGCGTAGCGAGAATTTTTCTGTGAAGGGAGTGTAGGGGGGTGGGAGGATGGTTGCGCTAAGCAAATTTTTATTTTATCGAAATGATGACGACCACAATTTTTTGCGTTGATTTTATTAGTTTGTGTTTATGTGTCATATTGCTGCACAGCAGAGATACTTGTAAATTTCAATTTTCACCATGGAAAATATTCAGTTTTTTGTCTAATCCAGTAAATCCTTCAAAAACTCTTCCAAAGGACTCACGAGGAATACCTCTTTGTAATTCTTTTACAATTTTTTCAGGTGTTGGGATTTCAAAGCGATAATGGATCCCCATAGAAAATCATTCCCCGGATTTGTAGTTATTATTCAACAGATTTTTTTACCTGAAGTTTCTTTAGGCTTTCTGATCGCATAAAGATTTTTATTTTTTTAAAAGAATGATCACCAAACAAGGATTATTTCTTCAAATTCTTTAAAAATTACCCTAACATTTTTTCCAACTTCGCCTTTTTTTCTTGAGTTTTTCTTTATATTACTTCAATAAATCTTTCACAATATCTCTAAGAAATTCTTCAAGGATTACATGAAAATTACAGCATTAATTATCCAGCACATCCTGCAAAAAAATGATTCTTCCAGGTTACTTTAAGGATTTCTCTTAATATTCCAAAAGATTTTCATAAACAATCAAACAAGATTCCATTGGGAAAATGTTCTGATTGGTTTCTCAGGGAATTTCTCCACAGATCTTTTTGTAATTTTTCACGAGGAATACCTCTTTGTAATTCTTTTACAATTTTTTCAGGTGTTGGGATTTCAAAGGGATAATGGATCCCCATAGAAAATCATTCCCCGGATTTGTAGTTATTATTCAACAGATTTTTTTACCTGAAGTTTCTTTAGGCTTTCTGATCGCATAAAGATTTTTATTTTTTTAAAAGAATGATCACCAAACAAGGATTATTTCTTCAAATTCTTTAAAAATTACCCTAACATTTTTTCCAACTTCGCCTTTTTTTCTTGAGTTTTTCTTTATATTACTTCAATAAATCTTTCACAATATCTCTAAGAAATTCTTCAAGGATTACATGAAAATTACAGCATTAATTATCCAGCACATCCTGCAAAAAAATGATTCTTCCAGGTTACTTTAAGGATTTCTCTTAATATTCCAAAAGATTTTCATAAACAATCAAACAAGATTCCATTGGGAAAATGTTCTGATTGGTTTCTCAGGGAATTTCTCCACAGATCTTTTTGTAATTTTTCACAGAAGAATCTTTTAGTTTTTTTAGATTTATCTTTAAGGTACTGTGGGGTAAGTGGATACAGAAAAATCAAAAGTCAACTTCATTATTATGTTCAGCTTACGTGAATAATGTTATTCAAACTTTTTTTCTGTGGATAACAAATGAGGGACTAATATACTTCAAATCGTCAATTATTTAGGTTTTTCTAATTTTTATGTATTGAGTATTGGGGACTTGAAAATTTGCGCCAAATGATCCACTTACTCCACCATGGTGGGGTAAGTGGATCACCACTAAAAAAAAAAAACAAATCTCAAAACATATTGTGTAATTATGTATACTCAAAATAATATTGCTCTTGATCTTGTCATTAGTGCTAGTTATGTCATGTTTTGATGCTTTAAAAATTGAAAGTGTCTTTACTTTTCTCTTTAAATTATTAATACATTCGTTCACACTAATTCGAACAAAAAAAAACATTGTAGCTAGAATTATTTGGGTAAAAATCTTCTATATAATTACATTAGTTATACTGAAGTATTGTAGGATTATTCCTAACGATGTTTTCGAAATACACTGGTAGTTTAAAAATATTAGTTACATTTATTTTTGTGTAACAAACTGAAATTTTCTTATTCTATTTATGAATGGATTTCTATCATCTGTCTACAACAATTTATATGGTCAATTAAGGTACAATAATATGTTTTCAACTGGAAAATTAGTATATTTTGCTCTTTTGCAATTCAGCTTTAATAAACCACGAAAAGTTTAGTTTGAATTTTGCAATATTCATTCTTTTATATTTTCTAGTACCAGAAATATTAAAATACATTTTGGGTGGATTAATTCAAATTTTCTATAGTCATTTAGACAAATTTAAGCTAGTAATGAGAAAAAGTTAAACAAAACAATATTTGCGAGTACTTGAACTTCTTCAAATTATCGTAAGCAGTCTGCCAATAAATGATAATAATACTTGATCCACTTACCCCACCCCATTAAAAAGTGGGGGTAAGAGTACCATGTCCAATATATCTGTATTGATTTATAAAAATCATATATTTTTCATTGTGATTCAGTAAATTAGAATCAAAATGTTCATCATGCGTTGAAAAAAACTAGTAGAATTTGATTTGAGGCAAAGATACCATGGATTTTTGATTGATGGAAACCAATTTTGAAATCAATTGATTTTTGCAGCCAACAAGTTTGCTTGTGTTAGTGTACGTGTAGAACCAGTTTTGCACTAGTATCAGTGTGGACGTAAGAACATAACATACAACGATGCAATGGTGCGAAAACATTAAACATATTCAAGTATTTATGCTCAATATAGACAAATGATCCACTTACCCCACTGATACACTTCCCCCACTGTACCTTATGTATATAGCTCCCCGCATTCCTTCAATATTCTATAAACCCAATTATATTTCAAATTTTCTTCAAAAATGTGTAAAAGTACAAACATTACTATAAAGTTTCTAGCGAAATACGTTCAAATGTTCTTTCACAAGCTCTTCCGCGAAAACACTCAAAAATTTCCCGAACAATTTGTCCAAGGATTTCTTTGGAGTATTATATTATTGTATCCTCTGGGATGTCGTCCTTCCGAAAATCGATTCTTCCAAAAAATAATCAGAGATCCATCCAAGTATTTTCTAGAGAACTTTTATTTTGAATAGCATTAGTGATTCTTCTGGGGATTATTTTCAAATAAATTTTTCAACAGCTTTACTAGAAGATTCCGTATTTCGTTTTTTTATTTGTGATTGTGAATCGGGCTCTAGCTATAAGCTCTGACTCTGGATCAGGCTCTGGCACTGGCTTTGATTCTGACTCTGGTTCTGGCTTTGGCTCTGACTCTGGCTCTGGCGCTGACTCTGGCTCTGACTCCTCGAGCAAAGTTCAACATCAAAAAGAAAGCAAGTCGAAAACATATCATGTTTTCAGCATAGAGTTGATATCATAATTTGATATCAATTTATCATTGAAATATACGATATAATATTTTGTTTTCGCTCTGCTATCATTTCAAATTTTTGGTAATGTTTTCATTTCATAAAATTATAAATTTATTCGTGCTACATGTATAAACACTATGAGAATATAAAAAAAATGAAGCATTTATTTTGTCGCAGACTCGTTTTAATATCAATCGAAAATATTTACATCTCAATGAGTTCTCATTTTGCCCTTCATGATAGCAAAAACAGTTTTCAATTTGCAGTAACTGATAACAAAATTAGTTTTTAATATCATTTCTTGGGAACATTTTTCTGCTGTCAGTTTTGATATTTTAACCGTTAAAACGACCAAAATGACAGCAAACTGAGTTATGAAAATTCGCGACATCAGAACATCAAAATTAGTTTTCAATATGATCTCAAGCTTTGCTCGGGTCTGGCTTTGGCTCTTGCCCTTGCTCCTGCTCTTGCTTTTACTAGCTCTGGCTTTGGCTCTAGCTCAGTCTCTGGCTCTGGCTCTGACTTTGACTCTGGCGCTTTCTTTGACTCTGATCCTGATCCTGATGGCTTTGGGTCTGTATCTGTTTCAGGCTCTGGGCTCTGACTCTGACTCTGGCTCTAGCTCTTGACTTTGCTCCTGCTCTTGCTTTCACTCTTACTTTCGCTCTGATTCTGGTACTGGATATTGCCATTGCTGTTGCTCTTGCTCTTGCTTCGGCTGTGGCTCTGGCTTTGACTCTGGTTCTGGCTTTGACTCTGGCTCTGGCTCTGGCTCTGGTTCTTACTCTTGCTCTTGCTTTCGCTCTGGCTTCCGATCTGGCTCTGGTTCTGGCTTCGGCTTTGGCTCTGTCTCTGGCTCTGGGTTCTGACTTTGGCTTTGGCTCTGTGTCTTGCCCTTGCTTCTGCTCTTACTTTCGCTCTTACTTTTGCTTTGGCTCTGGTTCTGGATCTTGCCATTGCTGTTCCTCTTGCTCTTCCTTTGGCTGTGGCTCTGGCTTTGACTTTGGCTCTAGCTTAAACTCTAGCTCTGGCTCTGGTTCTGGCTCTGGTTCTGGCTCTGACTCTGCCTCAGGCTCTGTCTCTGACTCTTTCTTTGGCTCTGGCTTTGGCTCTAGCTCAGTCTCAGTCTCTGGCTCTAGCTCTGGCTCTAGCTCTAGCTCTTTCTCTAGCTCTGGCTTTGACTTTGGCCTTATTTTACCCAAAAATACTTATTTCGTCAACTTTTATTAATGCAGAATGTAAAAATTTTGCCTGAATGATGGATCACATTAAAAAAAAAATGGGAATTCGGTCCTAAGATACCGTTACAAAAATCCAGTTTGCGGCTTTCGAAGCTCCCGGCAATTCAAAGTATCACGGTATTAAGCAATATAGTTACGAGACGACCTGCCTCCCATTCCGCCGAGTCAACACCAACGGCCAACAGCACACGCGAATAGCCAATAGCCAGGTCAGCAGATTCCTTAGACTTTGGACGCATCGAACGACGCTGCCCTGATTCCACGCGAGAGGTGACAAATAGCAGACTAATCAGTTTTTTCTTTTAAATAAAGTGTAATAGTGTTAGTCAATCTTTTTTAAAAAGGCTATCACTGCCTGGTAAATGTGATTATATATCAAGGTGTATATAGAGTACTGGACAGAATAAAGTGCGCATTGGCCGTTTTTCCATACAAAATGGCCAAGTTTGGAGATCTGAATCTTAACTTCTGGTGGTCCGATTGATCTGAAATTTTCACCACAGCCTAGATATAACATAGATTTATCTCTTTTGAAATATCGCTGTATTTGAAACACAATCTTTGAAATTATTGGAAATCCCTTAATTTGCAAAAAATTGCATCATTTTATTTTGAACATATTTTGAAAACAATCAGTTTTACCGAAAAATAATGTTCTTCGAACTTGGGTGTCTTATCAAATTGCAAATTTTTTAAGAAAGACATATTGCTCTAAATATTTCCATTTAAAATGATTTCTATTTCAAAGTTTTGTCATATTTATCAAAATTTGAGATTTGCGATAACTTAAAAGTTTGTAGATGAAAACCTATGAATTTCTAGCCTAGCAAATAAGAAGTTACTCTCAAGCTGCGGTGAAAGTTCCAGGTCAATCGGACATCTAGAAACCGAGATATAAGCCCCCAAACTTGACCATTTTGTATGGATAAACGGACAATGCGTATTTTATTCTGTCCAGTACTGTAAGTGACAAAATTGCTACAGTTGGGTATAGCATAGCATAGCCGAGACTGACTTATTATGTCAATGGTTGTGATTGATCGGAACCGGCAAGAGTTGTATTTCGATCCAAGTGAATAAGGGTTGGGATTTTCCGTTTATTCTCGAAGAGCACAATTTAGAAGATCTCATATTATTGGTCAATAATGGTGCAGGCCAAGTCCTTAAATTGAGCTGAGATGGAGATGGAATGTAGGGTGTGATAATTGTTGCTTCTCAAGCCCGAGAATACCTCTACATCTCCACAATTACCATGGGAAAGGTGTTTCTTAAAGGAAGGAAAAAGATCTGGGAGTCACCTTTGGTCAGTGATGCGATTCATGGATAAAAAGGAAAAATACGACTTCTACTTAAAGTTGATTTTGCATTTTTAGTAGTTTATGCTATCCATTTACACTCTTTTTAATTGGGTAATTTATAAAAAACGTAACCCAGTAGTAAGTCGACGTTATTAACCCCTCTACCGGCAGCTTCGTTTTTTACCGCAATAAAAATATTCAAACCTTGATAACTTTTTTGTTTCTCGATAGTTTTGCACCATTGTTTCACAACTTCTCAAAGAGCTCTTCAGGTTATATAATCTGTGTCGATATTGTTCATTGGTCAACTATATCCTGAGATATTCTGAAATTCCTTGGGGACTGACGCGTAGCTATAACCCACGTAAATATCTTAGCCTACAAAACTTTTACCGTTTTCAGATATTCACTGTTCGGAACAATACATTAATGAGAGTATGTTGTGGAAAATGCAGCAATTTGGTACAGCCGTCTTTGAGTAATGAGCATTCATGTGTCAGGTACCACACTCGAAACCTAAAGATCTTAAAAACTTCAAAAAACATTTTATCGTAATTTTCAGATATCTTTTAGAATATTTAATCGATTTTTATGAATGTTTCAGGGTAGCTCCTTATCAACTAGTTTAGTATAGCCCACATTAAAGTTTTTTTTTAATTGTCGTAAAATAAGATGGCCGCTAAAGACATTTTATATGGAGAATGTCGGTCTCCCAAGGAACATCGGAATATCTTTAAAACCACATCACCAATGACAGATATCGACATGGATTCTCAAACTTGAGGATTTTTTAAGAGCTTGTGAAAAAATAGTGCAAAAATAGCGAGAAGCAAAACAAGTTATCAAGGTTTGAATATTTTTATTGCGGTAAAAAATGAAGCTGCCGGTAGAGGGGTTAATGTCGAATGGTTCAAAGTTTATTTTTAGTAATGACGAAAAAAAGAAGGATGTTTATTAGAATTATTAAAAAACAGGAATAAGGGTTCATTCCAATACTTGTAGTGACGAACCATCCAAGAATTATTTGAAAATTTTATGAACGTAACGTTACCATGATTAAAATGTGTTATAATAAACATGAAACGAGCTTACCAGTTGGTAATCCATCCTTGATTGAACACAAGATATTCGCATTCGCACAATACGATCTTTATTCCGTAGCTCGCCCCAAACAAGCATGCAATCTCACAAACAGTGATGCGTATAACGAACCATCTTGTTTGGGTTTTACGAAAAACTCCTTATAAGTACCAGAGTTGCTACGAAATACAAACTGTAATCTACCCCGAAGATCCTACAAACAGCACTGTCCCCCTCGAAGCGCATTGCATGCTGCAAATGGATGTCATTAGTACGGTGGGATTACTCAGTAATATTCCTCCGGCTATTTGCTCCAGTGACTCCTACAATTCCCTTTCCAACCACTGGACGACGACGACGGCCCAAGTGGATGGGAGTAACTAACACTCGATAGTTTTTATGTGTGCCCGAAGCACTGACTGCTACCCCGCAATGGCGGTCGAGCAATAATATTTAGTTATACTTTATGGTGGGAGTATAGAACCATTGAGCATATAATTTCGAACAATTTCTTCGTCTAGACGTGCTGCACTTTGGCCCGAAAGCATCCACTATGTGTGTGGAGAGAGACAGTCGGAGTGCTTAGTGGAGATCTTCTGGTGACCTCTCGTCGTTCAACCCCTCAGGAACCAAACTGCAAACGGAAATTTATGATTTAGTTGCTTGCTCTGCGCGAGCGAGTGGAGGAGATACCACTTGGCTGGGTTTGTACCGAACTGCTGATGGGTGCTCATCTCAAGAAATGGTACCACCGCAAGGAGAACGGAAGATGGGACCGACCGGCGGCGACCGACCTCTCGTTTGGGTTTACGGAAAGCAAATGACAAAGTTTGCTCCAAGAAGTCGTCTTCGTCGTCAGTCAGTTGGCCGATGCGGTGCGGTTTGGTTGCCGTTGTGCTCAACCCAAATGCATTCCTCTAAAACAGTGCTTCCCAAAGTGGGTGAATTTGACCCCGGGAGGACGTCTTCTTGGCGAAAACCTTAGTCGATTTTGCTAGTAAAAGATAAATTGAAAACAACAACCTAGCATCTATGAGAAATTGTTGGCATCAAGGAGACGAAATTCAAAACCATTTGAAAAACACTGTTCTTAAATGATATGGAAGGGGATGCCGAAAAGCGGCAGGGGAAACCAATTTTGTCATATATCCTAAAGTTTGTCAGTTTTTGAAGCGCTATCGTTTATGACTTTCCTTCCCACGGATTCGTTTCCGTTCGTACCATTCGTTCGTCGGTTGTTAGACAGCTGGTCGTCAGCTCAGGCTAAAATGATGAAAGACCTTTCCAACTGCTGCTGCTGCTTCTGGGGCCATTTCTCGTTCGCATCACTGGAATCAACCCGCTTGTGGCCGCAAAGGGAAAGTTTGATCGACTGTGTGTGTGTGTTGGATTAAGTAATTTCACCGGAACTTTGTGACAGTGACGCCCATCGTAACCGGGGCAGGCAAGGGTCGGAAACTCATATTAAATAATGACTCCGATATTGAATTAGGTTCCCCGAGGTCAGGTGACATAAAAGGATCAAGCAAATGAACTGCCTTCCCAGAGATGGATACCGGAGCTTCTCTGTATTCATTCACGTTGGGCTTGGGAAGATGATTGTTTGTGGTTAAAAATTCATGTTGGATCTCATTTTCAGAACAAAAAGCTTCCGGAAACATATTTCAGGGCAATGAAAGTTGGCTTAGGGTATCTGCAGCAGTGTACGGAGTTATTTAGTATATGAAATTAGCCATACGACGTGTAACTCGGCTGCAGATACCCTTCGAAGATTTGGACAAATGCGCAGCATGGAATAAGTAACGTAAGGTGATCGAAAGATGGTAGCAGCATTACGACGAACACCTAAATGACACGGAGGATACAGGCACAGATGGTCAAGACAGAGAAAGAAATAAATACGCCAGCACGTAATCTGTTTCCACATTAAAAGAAGTTACGGAAAGGATACGCAGACATTCAGAAGTCGCGTTACAGTTTACGAACAAAGTCATTTATTTACACAAATTTCATCACACCCACACTACATGATGACTAATATCGTTTGATTGATGAGTTTCCTCGCATAAAACGTTTTTTTATGAATTCATACGTACATTTTGTTTCGTTCCGTATACTCGTACAAAGAAAGTCGGATCAATCCGTAGCAGCTGTCAAATCAACTTTGTTATCATAAATTAAGTCGCATAAGAGTACAAACTAGTGCACAATAAAATTTACACACTCCCATTGTATGTTATTTTTCATCATATAAATATGCACGTATATCGCCTCCACTTTTGTACGTATTAGGCCTTTTCGCAACATCTTATACGTGAAACTTTGCGCATATAAGCATCGCATAACCCAAAAGCTGATTTCGTTATAGTACATTCTGGTTGTCTGGGTACCATCCACTAGCTCAAGAACAAAAAAGCGGCTAGTAAGGACGAAATTGGACCAGGACTTATCATGACAAGCCCGGAGGTGTTGACGTCTTTCTGAACTGGATGAATTAAGCCCCAATACAATGAGGACAACAAATTAAGACGTGGAAGTATTTTGCGATCGTAAATGCCACCTACCGGGCATTGCGGAGTTTGTTCTCATTTGATTTCGAAGCATGATCAAAACATGCAAAGCAAAACATCGCATCTGTATCGGTTCATGATATTTCGCAAGTTGTAACAAGCTTGATAAACTTCCTTCCACCTGACCTACTACCTGATACTACCAGCAGCGAAGAAGAGCCCCAAAGAGAGAGCGATAATGAAACTCATTTTTCTCGCTTAATTACCATCAGGAATAGGTTTTATACTCGGTTCCGGGTCATTCGGCTGCATGCCATTTGGCCGAAAGGGTCATTTATCCGAACCCCATTTGGAAAAAAATATTTTATGAATAAGACTCTTCATGAATGTATTATAAGCCTCAAACCCAAAAACTATGAATAATACTTTCCTCTTGAAAGAACAACCTATGATCAAAAGAAGGAAAAATCTCTTATGAACATTTAAGGGAGTGTAATTCATATACAGTTGTGTTCAGAATAATAGTAGTGAAAGCCTATTTTCATACAAAATGCTCAACTTTGGCATGCTGTAACTTTGTTTTCGTATGAGCAATCGGCATGAAATTTTGGCAGTGAACTAAAAATATAATCAATTTCATCATCACAAGATTAACAAATTTTCACACTACCGGCTAAAAAGTTAAGAACCAGGTGAAATCGCTCAAAATAATAGTAGTTTTAATAATTTAATTATCTGCTGTATTTCGAGCATTTTAATTTTTTTTATATATCGATTCAACCATTTTCACCCGAGCTATAAATGTATAAACAAGCAAATTTTTTATCAAATTGTTGCTGAACAAAGATTTATAAAACAAAAACTACTATTATTTTGAGCGATTTCACCTGGTGCTTAACTTTTTAGCCGGTAGTGTGAAAATTTTCAAATCTTGTGATGATGAAATTGAGCAAATATACTCATGTTCACTGCCAAAATTTCATGCCGATTGTTCATATGGAAACAAAGTTACAGCATGCCAAAGTTGAGCATTTTGTATGAAAATAGGCTTTCACTACTATTATTCTGAACACAACTGTAATCGTTTTATCAGTACAACTACACAAAACTGCCGATGATTTGAAAAAGGAAATTTCCGAATTAAAATATAAGCCAAATTATTGTCAATAGTAATGAAATTAGTCTACCTCGAAAAAAAGCCTATGTTTAAAAGAAGTAAAAGATTTTTATGAAATCATTTAAACACTTGAAACCCTTTCACACCGTTGTTAACCCAGAGACGAATGAACTGAACAAGCATAGAGTGACGCGATGTGTAGAGTTTACAACTTCGTCCTGAATCGACGGGCCGTTTTAATCATTTCCATGGAGCTTAATAACACAGTGTCCGGCCATTTGGTCGAATGCCGTTTGGCCAAACGCCATTTGGCCGAATGCCGTTTGGGCGAATTACAAAAAAAAATTAAATATTTTCAACGCTGATGTGTGGGGTCCATAAGTGTGGCCCAATAACTGAGCAGCTTATTAATTTGTTGATGTTGAATTATGATCTGGTTGGACGTCATGTTTGTCGCTTTATAAGAGCTCCAATAATACAATTAAAACGATCCGTTCATTCAGGACGAAGTTGTGAACTCGCATCAAGGATCTAAGTTAATGGTTTCTGGGTTACCAACGGTGTGCAAGGGTTCAAGTGTTATTTTGATAATTTCATCAGAAATTTTTCCTTCTTTAAAACATAGGCTATTCTTTCGATTTGTACCAGTTTTTTTACTATTGGCAATAATGTAGCTTATATTGTAATAGGGAATTTCACCTTCTTTAAGTCATCGGCAGTTCTTTATAGTTATACTGATATAACAATTATTTATATTACACTTACATAAATATGTATAGGAGATTTTTATTTCTTTTAGTCATAAGCTGTTCTTTCATAATGAAATATTCTTTCATAGTTATTGGAATCAAGGCTTATAATACGTTCATAAGAAATCTTATTAAAAACATATATTCTAGCACACTGGTAAGGTGAGATGTCATTCTCCTCCAAGATTAAGAAGGCAACGTGTGAACTGAACTCTGCATCATTGATTTGATATGTCAGAAAACCGTATGACTCGGTGAACACTTACTTCAAACCCAAGTAACCGTACAGCTGTATATAGTTGCATCAATATCACTTCATATGCTACTATAAAATATGGCATATAAAGACAAACTGCATTACGTGTCTCATTAATACAGTATTAAAGTGGAAAAGGCCGTTATTAAAGTGTAAATATGGCTACATTTCCTAGCTCTATGTTAGCAATTACCAAAGTATAGTTACTGCCTGTACCGTATAAAAGCTTCAGTCAAAGTGTATTTAATGCATGAAGGAAATCATTATTTTAAGACCAAAAATAGAAACACAAAAATATTATTGTATTTTTTTTGCGCATTGGATATGCTTACGAACTAATTTGTCTATCTTTTTTTTTGTTTGATTCATATGTGTATTTTGGTTCCTTCCTTTGCTGAGGTTCGAACCCAAATTAATTGTGAGATGTTTTCGATGACTCGCTGCGCCTATCCTCCGGACCATGAATGCTGCATGTTTTGGCCGGGAAAATTGTGCAACTTCAAGCAGCGTGCTTTCGTTGGCAGTGATACATATTGTCGATTTCACTCCAAGTTGGATCGTTCCAAATGTGTAAGCTCCCTCAAAGTGCAATCGCTGCTCAGGGCTACGTCGAATCATGATGGTGTTTTTAGGGCACTTATTTCTTGTGGTTCAAGGAACAAGTGCACCAAATACGTTGAGATGATCAGATGCAAGCGTGCACGCTTATCACACTTTTACTGCACTCCACAAATTTAGTGATAGTCCAATTTGGGGTGAAGTGTGTAATAAGTTGGTAGACATGACTGTTGCACTTCCAAGTTTTCCGCGGCTGTCGCTTTTTTGCTGTTGAGATTTTGTTTTGTTTTCATTGTGTGGGGCTAAAACGGTTGCTCATCTTCACGTTTTATGCATCGTTTTAGCATCTCGGTACATTGAGTCGTTGATAGGCGTGTGGTGTACGCACGGGCCTATCAATCGTAAGGTTTTTGGTTCAATTCCAGGTGATTGCTTTTTTTTTGTTTTCAAATTCTGGTTTCTAATAAGACAAATCTACGAATTTCAACCCGATTTCTTGTGGTGAATTTTCGTAAGGGATATTCAAGTATTTCTATAGTATATTTTCCTGAGTGAGGTAAAGATTTACGATAAACAGAGCATTGCAATCTTGCCGTTTTTGTTGCGATGAAGCGTTGAGTAAGATGATGCAATGAAGCATTATATGGTGACCATAAAATGGAATTAAAGCATTACTGCACGCATATTACAAAATAAAAGCAATGATGCATTGCATTCGTTGAATTAAAGTTTGAATACGGTAATACCTTAATGCTTGTGATTACTTGGGAAGAATCTCACTGTTTCTCCATTGTGAAAAGAAGAAGACAAACTTGTGGTTGCTTCAAAATAATTAATTTACTAAAAACTATCAAACAGATTGAAACCATTTGATTCTACAGAAGGACGAATAAGTCGTAAACCGTTTTAGTAACTGTCAAAAGCCGACTACAAACCTATGCTGGCAGCTATTGTCGCTAGCAAAGAAGGTAATAATTGCTTACTTGTTCTTTCAGTATTGACTGTTTCTTGAACTAACACTAACACTTAGCTGTATATCAATGATGAATTATCCTTCTTCCAGAATAAACTGTTCTTTGAAATTCAGTTTTGAAATTCATTACGAATGCATGCTAACTGTAGTTCACTATTGTTTTCAATATCGGCCAAACGGCATTCGGCCAAATGAACCTTTCGGTCAAATGGCGTTTGGTCAAACGGCATTCGGCCGAATGCCAATCGTCCAAATGACCCGGAACCCTGAATCCTACACATCAGCGTTGCAGCAATTTGATTTTATTTGTTCGTGATTCGGCCAAACGGCATTCGGCCAAACGGTCCGTTCGGCCAG
The DNA here is from genome assembly GCF_002204515.2 of Aedes aegypti. NCBI lineage: Eukaryota > Metazoa > Arthropoda > Insecta > Diptera > Culicidae > Aedes > Aedes aegypti. Next base: position 70,454,092 of record NC_035109.1, read on the forward strand.
ATGGCATTCGGCCAAATTCCGTTCGGAAAAATGACCGAACACCGTTTTACTGTATTAACATCATAAACAATCCCCGAGCTTCTGATAACAAGGGTCCTCAAGGGTTTGAGCTTCTTTAGATGGGTTATGTCAGGCACTGTTACCCATCACACTCCGAAAAAACCATGCGAACCATGTCTACGCTCATAAAAGAAGCGAGCCGTACGACGTGAATTTATGTCATGTTTCAAATACCATAGCGTCTGATTCGGGAAATGCTGATTATAGTGACAGCGTTTTCGTGTCCTTTAACGTGTAAAATTACAATTTTTGTTCAATACATCTTCAAGGACACATTTTTGTGTCGTTTTATCATTTGCATCATGCGTTATTCAGTCATACACTATAACCTCAAGTCTTTTTTTACGCTACCTCAATTTAAGTCACTTTTTTTACGAAGTAAACTTAATTTACGTCACTTTTTTTACGCAGTGCGTTAATCAGTTTTGACAATTCTGTGGGGAATTCTTGACCTCCGGTTGGGGAAAACCGTTGGAAACCCATACAATATGGGTATTTTGGGAACGGGCACGAAGTGGGGATGACGAAAATCGATATCCGACGCCATTTTGGAATCCAAGATAACGACCTCTGGTTATTGAAAATCGTTGGAAACTCATACAATATGGGTATTTTCGGAACGGACACGACGAGGGGATGACGAAAATCGATGTCCGACGCCATTTTGGAATCCAAGATGGCGACCTTTGGTATTTGATAATCGTTGGAAACCCATACAATATGGGTATTTTCGGAACGGGCACGACGAGGGGATGACGAAAATCGATGTCCGACGCCATTTTGGAATCCAAGATGGCGACCTCTGGTTTTTGGAAATCGTTGGAAACTCATACAATATGGGTATTTTAGGAACGGGCACGACGAGGGGATGACGAAAATCGATGTCCGACGCAATTTTGGAATCCAAGATGGCGACCTCTGGTTTGGGATAATCGTTGGATTATTATTACAATACACCGTTTACTCAAATGGATGGTTAGGGGCCTGTGGAGTATTTGAAAACTAGCCTCTAATCTCTATTTCGGTCGTAGATCCCTAGGCATATATTCAATGGAGTCCTCGGAGGACCTAGGACATCCGCACAAATTATTACAATACACCGTTTACTCACATGGATGGTTAGGGGCCTGTGGAGTATTTGAAAAATAACCTCTATTCTCTTATTTCGGTCGTAGATCCCAAGGCCTATATTCAATGGAGTCCTTGGCGGGCCTAGGACATTGGCACTTATTATAAAAATACTCATTTTACTACTATGAATAGATAAGGGCCTGTGTCATATAAAAAAAAAACATCAAAGGATCGCTAAATATGCCAGTACATTGCAGGTATATATTCCAGGAAGTTTCTGGATGAACTAGGACACCTGTTGTACTCACTTAGTTACCAAAACTTGGATCTGACAATGCAAACGCTTCTTAAAAATATAACAATCTTCTAGGGTCCAGTATTGTGAGACATTTTTTTACATAGAAATGATAAATTGATCTCCGTTAACCCATGTTGAATCATATGCCCAAACTCCAAAGAGACCTTAACTTGCACACATTCTAGCCTGATCAAGAACGCAATGTATTAATAATATGTTAATTATACTAAAAGAGCATATTTTTCTTACAAGTAGACATACATACAATTTCATACAAGTAGACCCCAAACGGCAAAACCTCGTTTTACGAGCTGAGCTCCCTCGTTTTACGCACCAACTCAATTTACGCACCCCCGATCTAGTTCGTAAATTGAGGTTACAGTGTACTATGAATTACAGTGCTGTTCTGAATAATAGCAGCGCATGTCGATTTTCATACAAAATGCTCAACTTTGACATGCTGTAGTTTTGTTCCCTTTCAAGCAATCGAGCTGAAATTTTCTCCACAGAACTACAAATATGATCAATTTTGTAACTACAAAATTTCAGTTTTTTCTGAGTCCCTGCCGAAAAGTGAGACACTAGGTGAAATTTTTCGGAAAAATAGCAGTTTTTCATTTTAAAATTTTTCTTCTACAAATATTTTAAACATTTTCGGTTTAGATGTAGGTTTGATAAGTAGGAGGAGATTGTTCCAATGGTAAGTGATAAACAATTTAAAACTATAATGTCAAGCCGAAATTCAAATTTTTAAAACTGCTATTTTTTCGAACAATTTCACCTAGTATCTCACTTTCCGGCAGGGGCTTAGAAAATTTTGAAATTTTGTGTTTACAAAATTGGGCATATTTGTAGTTCTGTGGAGAAAATTTCAACTCGATTGCTTGAAAGGGAACAAAACTACAGCATGTCAAAGTTGAGCATTTTGTATGAAAATCGGCATCCGCTGCTATTATTCAGAACAGCACTGTACATCCACAGTAATTTCCATTATTTTGAGGAGTGCCCCGTTATAATAAGAACTGTAGCAGTAGACGATAAACAGACTCTTATGACGTTTGGCGGATCATGTTTGTTGCAGAGAGCGATAAGTGAGAGATACTCTCAATTTTTTCAACGACCGCCCGACGACGGTCCGAATCTTCACCATACTAAAAATTCTTCAGAAATCCTGTGAATACCAGGTCGCAACGCGTATCACCATCGATTTTAAAGCAGCGCACGATGGGCCTTCCTTAGCCGAGTGGTTAGAGTCCGCGGCTACAAAGCAAAGTCATGCTGAAGGTGTCTGGGTTCGATTCCCGGTCGGTCCAGGATCTTTTCGTAATGGAAATTTCCTTGACTTCCCTGGGCATAGAGTATCATTGTACCTGCCACACGATATACGAATGCGAAAATGACAACTTTGACAAAAAAATCTCAGTTAATAACTGTGGAAGTGCTCATAAGAGCACTAAGTTGAGAAGCAGGCTTTGTCCCAATGATTACGTTAATGCCAAAAAGAAGAACCGCTGATGTTTGCTGCTATAATTTGGTAGAAGTTTAATCGTAAACTGAAATGTGTAACTTTTTGAACCGATTCATTCTACCGATTTAATTTTGAACCGGTTAAATAATTTATTTTTATTTTAGAGAATATTCTGTATGTTTACTGTTGACATTTGATAGTAGATTATTCCTACTTTACCGATTTATTTTTGAACCGGTAAAATACTTTTTTTTATTCCAGAAGATAACCAGAAAAACTTCAGTTTTATTTTGATGGAAGTTATGTCGCTGTCGCTGAGTCGTGTCATATTTTAAACCGGTTCATTTTATCGATTCACTTTTGAGCCAGCATATAAGAAAACTTAGGCAGTTAGTGATTCTTCTCAGTTGAACATTTTTTTATGATAATGATAATCAACGTGTAATGTTATACAGTGACCAACAAATAGTTTCAATCTATCTGCAACACTGTCAAAAATATCCTACTGATAAATTGCCATTTTAACTGCTTAATTCAAGGCTAAACTTAACCCATCAGTGATATCCATAGCCTATCGCCATCAATGTATTTGTGATGGAGTAGACAGCATGATGTTTTGTTCCCAACTTTCTCTCTATTTGCCGATGTGAACAGTATCAAAGATTACTAGACCAGATAAAGCGATTCAGAACAATTTGGTAACTTGAATTGAAGTTTGTTTGTTTATTATTTTCCTTGTAATGGAGTGATTTTCAATCGAGTGTTCATTTAATTAATGTTCTTTGTATCGATCTCTCCTTATCTCGATGGTCCTTTCGATATTGAGATGTGGAGAAGCAACTGTATGTTATTATTTGATTTGATACATATTGATTTGCTCAAAATTTATTTTCGATGTTTGGAAAAATATTATGCTTAATTTTGTTTTTGATAAAGCATTTCAATTTACTGGTTCACTTTTGAACCGGTAAAATCTATAATTTTTATTGCAGAAGATATCTGCTGAAATTTTCTGCTATAATTTGTAACTTTTTGAACCGATTCATTTCCCAGATGCACTTGTGAACCTTATTTTTGTTTGCTTTTTGAACCGGTAAATTATTTTTTTCTCACAAGGGAAGGTCACGATGGTGTTACAGGGGGGTTTCAACCGGTCTATTTTTGTTAGATTCTACATGTCGAAATATGAAAAACCCCAAAGCCTTTTGGGTGATGGACCAGTGGTGTACCCAGGAGGGGCTCTGAAGGGGGCAATTTTGTACGAATATATTATTATTGAGTTAATTGCAAATCTGACAAAGACATTTTTTAAGTACTCATTTCAATGATAGCGAACAGTATAGGCATTGATGTATGATTATGATATATTTTGAAAGCCATAGGCGCAACCAGGATAGGATTTTCTTGCCATACTTTTCCAATAAAACCTAGTTTGTCTTGGTGCCAATATTCCGTTTATTTCATAGTTTACCATAGAACTCGAGATAAACTCAATGTTTTTTTCAGTAGTGTAGTAAGAAAGAGCTTGAAAAGGGGGTACCGTAAAATCGGGTGTAATTGATCAGAAGGGTGAAATTGATCATCGTATCACACGATTTTATTTGTTCGTAATAAAGCACAAATATCAATGAAAGCTGCAATAAATGAACGTTGTTTGTTGTAACTATTGTCAAATTGTGTGTTGTGAAGTTTTTTGCGTTAAAGAATGTTTATTACTATGAAAATAATGTAAAATTTCAAAATCATGCGCGGTGCAGTATTGACAAACACCTATGAACTTCTATTTGTAAGTAAGGATTTGAACATGGTATGAACCTGAAAGTTTGTGAGGATGCTTGAGATATACCTCCAAACCAGATTTCATCACCAAAACTCGTACCAATTAGCTCATATGGTTGAAATAATTGAATTTCTGTTAGATATCATTGAATTCCTTACGAAATTGCATACAGTTAGGCGTTTCTCGCGTATTTCTTGAAATTTAACTATTCGTTATTTATATAAATATTGCATTGTTAAGAATTTGACAAGCATATTCGGATTCAGGGAGCTCAAATTTATCATGTAGCGTTGTTTTGAAAACTAACAACAATGGCATTGACAAGTGATCAATTTCACCCCGAAATGAGATCCTCTGATTTTTTATTTTAGAGCTATTCTGCCCATAACTGCATATTTGTAACATTGGACAAAAGTAGGCATTGAGTAAATGGGATACCAAGTTTGCATTTTATTGCAGTATGGGAGGGAACTGATATTTCAAAAAATCACTAAGAATTCAAAAGTGTTTATTTGAGGCTGAAATTTTGTACAACTCATATCGTTTATTGGGTGAATAGTCAGAAAAAAATTCTGATAGAAATTTCGTTGCCACTGCATTATAAGGCTCATGTATAATCTCAATGTGACTGTTATGCGGTTACAATTGCCAATGTGACAAAACAACTTGGTATTTTTTTTCGAATTTTCTAGAACAATCTCACAGATTTTAGTAAGTGGATCGAAAGTATTTGTTATTTGATGACTCTCCCCGGTATTAACTCGAAATTTCCAAAAATGTCGAATGTGACTGTTATGCAGTTATGGGCAGTATTTGTTAACACTAAAATGACATTTGTTAGAAAATTTCTATACATAAGTCGATGAGGCTCACCTTCATACTTGTTTTCCTGCATTTATTTTGTTAGCAATGCCAAGTTAACATTATAGAAAACAGTCTAGAAAAACCGTGAAAATTGATCAATTTCACCCGAAATTACGGTACTTGAATAATGTTGAAGATATGGATACCGTCAAACGGGGCTTCTTTTGACATTATTTTCATATTCTTCAACTTTGAGGATTTGTAGCTCTAAGAATTATGGATAGATTTCGATAATTCCGGCATATATCTAAGTTGTATATGTGCTTAACAAATGTGCAAAATAAGAGGCAAATCCATTGAGAAATAAAAATATTGCTTGAATAGCGAAAAAAAATGTGTCCTTCAAAACAAAAAAGGGGCTACTTTGGACACTTTTAGAAATCAATACAATTTGATAATTCAATGGTTTGTTCTCATAAATTTTAAACAGATTAAATGGATTATCGTGCATTATGTTGTTCGTGAACGTTTTTTCATCGACAAACATAATTTCTAAAATTGTAAAGCTCAAAAAATTACACACATATAACATTTTTCTGCGTAATATGCTCTTCACAGTTTTGGTTTGTAACTTCAAGATTACCTTCTTTTAAATGGAACTGTCAGACTGTTTAAGTTGATACATACGAATGATGTAACTACCAAGTACTGCGATGATAAATGAGTTTTGTACAAAATCATTCATTCTGATTCTTGATGTTATATGAATGATATGTAGAAGAGTTTCATCAATTCCTGTTAATAAAAGTATTTTTTGTTTAAAGTGTCATCCATAAAGTATGAGAATAAGTTTCGCAAGATCGTACATGATTGAAATTTTGCTTATCTTACATGCATTTTGGTTCTCAATAGTTTTGAGATGGCGTGAGAATAGTTTATTTGTAGCAGATGATGTACGCAATAATTTTGTACTGTGGATTCATGAAAAATATGACCGAACATTTTTGTTTTAAGATAATGTTGTGAGTTTGCTGTTCATAAGTAATAGAATACATATGTTTTGTTGATATTCACTTTTCTGAATCCTTAGTTTAATTTTATGTGTGTTGTAAAATGTACAAACCAACACTCTAAACTAAAATAAAGGTTGTAACATTAAGACCATTTATCGATTATTTTCATAAAACAGCAATTTTCAACATTAAATTATCGAAAGTTTCTTTGAAACATGACTATACGATAGTTTTGTGATGCTCCCAACAACTTTGCACGATATGTGAAAAATTCCAACAAGGCTTACATAGCAAATGTTTTGTACCTTGCAAATATTTGTTCGGACTTTTTGGAAACATTTTCTTGTTTATCCTGTTATTGTTGATGTTATTCCAAAAAATTGGGGTGGGTAATGTCTATTACATTACCGCGGGGTTGACGTAGAACTACGATGATTAATAATTTGATTTGTCATGTGTATGAATTTGTAAGTGTACTAGTTCCGTGTTGTTATTGATCGGATGAAGTTTTCAGAAGTTAACTCTTTTTGGACTCATTTTGGTAGTCCTGAAATGAACCATTTGTCGTTCTGTGGTTCAGAGAACCAGTGTTTGGTGTTCCAGGAATAATGTCAGATGATTGAATTTGTTTGTTTGGTCGTTGCTTCCTTGTGATGCTTTGTTGGGTGATCGGTTTCTGGCTCCAGCTGTAGTTCGCCAAACTCCTCCAGTAGATTAGATGTTTGATAGCTCGGGTGCTTCGATCGTGAGAATCGATAGTATCGGTTCAGTGCTTTGATCTGTAGCAATATCCATTGTACATTGATACTCATCAATATGCAGGCTTGGCCGCTATGATCCAGTATTCCACGCAGTTCGTCTCAAAGCGTCACTAATCGATGATTGCCTAAGCGCTGCAGCTCATTCCTTAAGTCAACCCTCTTGGGAGAATTGCTGCCTTTGGCGTGAAATCAGTGGGGGTTGTGTACAAGACACGACCGCATGACGTTAACTACGCCAAGTGATTTTCTGCATTTGAATTTAAGTCGATTGTCATATTTGCAGCCTTCCTTTAGTTCAAACTAAATATTGTAACGGTCGCAACATTATAGATTTCCAATTGACACCCAGTATATTGCCGTAAGACGTAGTTAAGGTGAAGATGAATCGAAGCCAACCTCAAATTTTCAAGAGCACGGATCTGGAAAACCAAACATCCGTTTAAGCTGTAAACTTAATCGATTGGTCACTCGCTGGCGATGATCAATCGATTAAGTTTTCAGCTCAAACGGGTGTTCGGTTCTCCAGATCCGTGCTCTTGAAAATTTGAGGTTTGGCTTCGATTCATCTTCACCTTAACGTCAAAATTTAAAATCTTTCATTACGTGGGGAAAGAAGGGGAACCAAAGCTGGCAAATTTTGTGTTACGTAATATGTGAATCATTCCTTAACAATAGAAAATATATTGCATCCTAGCGTCCTCGGAAACATCCTCAAATTGCCGTATTGTCAATTATTCGTAATAAATCAATTGTTGTATGATGCTATGAGATGAATTAAGAGATTATAGCAAGTATGTGGTAAACACATTAGGGAATATTACACAAATAACTCTTTAAAACACATTTGTTGGCTCTGAAAAGGGCCGATTGAATTGTTGAATTTGCGTAACACGGACACATTTTGGCGGCTTTGGTCGATTTTCTTCAGCCATCTCGAACAAATTAAAGAATATTACACAATCAACTCTTTAAAACACATTTGCTGGCTCTGAAAAGTGCCGATTGAATTGTTGAATTTGCGTAACACGGACACACTTTGACGGTGCACTGGTTGCAATCCTCCTCGCCCGGTGAGATTTTCGGTGCTGATGACGATGTGCGCTTCAACAAGCGGCTTTGTTCGATTTTCTTTAGCCATCTCGTACAAACTTGCCGCCGCTTGGTGATCAACAGCTTGCCTCTGGTAGCGAGGAGCTGAGCAGGTTTGGAGGAGCTCTTACCAGCTCGAAAGCGAAAACAGAATGAGACCGAATTCAACGAAGAAGGGATGCTTTATACTCTTAGAATAGCAGGTGATGCTCCTCCTTTCAAATTCTTCGTTTTCTTATCTGGGAAATAGGCTATATGAAACTGATGTCTGGGTAAGGGAATTACAAGATTAGCATTATGCTGTTATTGCATCCCGACGGCACTGCAGCAGCGTCCTCGGAAACATCCTCAAATTGCATTAAGAGATTATAGCAAGTATGTGGTAAACACATTAGGGAATATTACACAAATAACTCTTTAAAACACATTTGTTGGCTCTGAAAAGGGCCGATTGAATTGTTGAATTTGCGTAACACGGACACATTTTGGCGGCTTTGGTCGATTTTCTTCAGCCATCTCGAACAAATTAAAGAATATTACACAATCAACTCTTTAAAACACATTTGCTGGCTCTGAAAAGTGCCGATTGAATTGTTGAATTTGCGTAACACGGACACACTTTGACGGCGCACTGGTTGCAATCCTCCTAGCCCGATGAGGTTTGCGGTGGCGATGACTATGGGCGCTTCAACAAGCGGCTTCAGTCGTGGCGGCGTGTTGTTGTTCCATTCGCGTTCCATTGAAAACTAAGCTGAGAATGCGAAAGGCACTCGAGACTTGCTCGCCGACCATGTTCACAGTCTGACGGCAAAAAGAAGAATGAGCGAAGAAGCAGGAATCGGTCTGTTTTTATAGTGCGAAGCGGAACGCAAAAGAAGCGTGGAAAACTGCTTGCACGTGATTGGTTGCGTAAAAAGGGGGTCGACATTTTCCAAATTTTCAATAGTTTATTGTCGATATTCAATAGTTTTCTCCATTCGAGGAAATTGCTGTATACATTTCCGACCGATTGGTGGGAAATTTTTTAAAATCTATCGATAAATGACTATGTTATTAGCGTTCAAAATCTTTCATAATTTCGTGACGGTCGCAAAATTTTAGATTTTCAATTGACACCCAGTATATTGCCGTAAGACGTAGTTAACGTCAAAAGGAAGAGTTTGTCAAAAATAGTCCTTGCAGTGAAGTAACCCGCGACAAACCAACATATACCAATTGCAGATCCTGGCTTTTGTCATAGTCGTACACGACCTCGGGGAAAGTTCCACCTTGCGACTTATGAACAGTAAAAGCACAGGCACTAACCATCGGGAACTGAATACGTTTGCATTTGATTATGCCGCACAGTTTGAAAGTAAAATAAAAATTCTCTATACAGGAGTGAAATTGGAATTTCAAAACCAAGAGCCTTACGTTGGCTTGAAATATTTTGAACTCTTATAACTGTTTGCTGGTTTAACGAAATTCCTTGAATGGCACCTCAATTGAAAGACAAGACATCGAAGGGTCATGTCGTTTACTTACTGAATAACACATACCTGTCCAAATAGATTAATAACTGTTTTAAAAGAAAACGTTGATTTCAAGCAAATTTATAAATAGGGGTGCTAGAGAAAATTTGACGTCATTTGCTTTCCATTCTTCGCTTGGATCGCATCTCAGCAGGCAACAGATCGTCTTGCTCTGACCGGGCGTGCTTCTCAGGCACAGACATCGATAGCGAAGGACCTCCCCGTTTGTCTTGCTTGGTTCAAATCAAACTGTCGAGCGAGCGAGAGAAGATGCCATCCGAAGCCAAAGTCATCACCGCTGCCGCCGCCAAGAGGAAGAAGAAGAGGAAGCAGTCCACAGGTGAATTTGCGGTCGAACTGTGAACACGGTCGGGCAAGTCATTCTCGCTTTGTGCTTCACCGCTTGTTTGCGTTCACCCAGCCATCGTCATCGCCGCCATCATCAGATTTCGACTTAAGCCCGGTGATCCACTACCTGTTACTGTTGTGCGCCATCTACGCCACGAAACTTTCGGTTCGTCGTATAAGCAAATAACTTGCTCAAATTTATACATTTGAGTTGAGGATTCCCCGTTTGACCATTGCAATCAACTGATAACATCCCGCAGTGTTATTTATCTGTAAGAGCATCAAAGCTAACAAAGCCTTGATGGCCCTGAAAAGGGCCGATGGAAAAGAGTTAAAAGAGTTAAAAGAGAAATATTTCCGACTTTATATATGACTTCTTATAATCCTAAATCAATTTCACAGCTTCATACAAAATTTAATTTGTCATGACGGTAAATTTATGATCCAAATGGTGCCAAAATTATTACAACTGTTCAATGAGAATGTCTTTTCAAAAGCATTCTAAATATGTCAAAATTTTGTTACATGGGATAATTTTCCTAATCAAAGTGTTCCCATAAAATATGGAACATAAAAGGCTCTGTTGGAAAACCCACTCTATTTTACAATCGTTGTGAAATGTTGAGTACTCACCCCGACGGCACTGAAGCAGCATCCGCGATTACAGTCTCAAAATGTTGAGTCATAAATTATTCATGACAAATGAAATTTTGTATGAAGTTGTGAAATTTATTTAGGAATATAAGAAGTCGTAAATAAAGTCGGAAATATTTCTCTTTTAACTCTTTTCCACTAATTTGATGGCCCTGAAAAGGGCCGATGGCTTTGTTAGCTATGAGCAAGTTATTTGCTTATACGACGAACCAGCTAAATATTTCGTGGCTGGAAACGTTGCTCACTCTTGCAATCTTGAGCGATTTCACTAGTCCGATGCTCGATTAGCAGCTCCTCGGACCAGCAACTCAGGGGGCTTCTGGTATTTGTTCCTAACGGGATTGCTTCTTGACCACCAATGCTGATTTTATCACGAGTCGAAATCTTAAAGTGCGGGCCAACAGCTCCTTGGCCGATGAAATTTGTGGCGGCGATGACGATGGCTGGGTGAAAGCGAACAAGCGGTGAACCACAAAGCGAGAATGACTCGCCCGACCATGTTCACAGTTCGACCGCAAATTTTCCTGTGGACTGCTTCCTCTTCTTCTTCTTGGCGGTGGCAGCGGTGATGGCTTTAGCTTCGGATGGCATCTTCTCTCGCTCGCTCGACAGTTTGATTTGATCGAAGCAAGACAAACGGGGGGTCCTTCGCTATCGATGTCTGTGCCTGAGAAGCACGCCCGGTCAGAGCAAGCCGATCTGTCGCCTGCTGAGATGCGAGCCAATCGGAGAGTGAAAAGCAAATGACGTCAAATTTTCTCTAGCCACCCCTATTTATAGATTTGCTTGAAATCAACGTTCTCTTTTAAAACAGTTATTAATCTATTTGGACAGGTATGTGGGATTCAGTAAGTAAACGACATGAAACTTTGATGTCTTGTCTTTCGATTGAGGTGCTAATCAAGAAATTTCGTTAAGCCAGCGAAAAGTTATAAACGTTTAAAATATTTCATGCCAACGTAACGCTCTTGGTTTTGAAATTCCAATTTCACTCCTGTATAGAGAAGAAAGACGTACTTCTACGTCAAAAAGGTCATGCCTGGTTGTAGAGCATATATTGGTTAATAAAAGTACTGAAGACGTGAAATGGCTCACATTCATATTTATGCTGCAAATATATCCAGAAGGCGAGTGTCCAAAGTAGCCCCCGGAATCAAAAATAGCCCCGTTTGACGGTAAACAAATCGTACTGACAAGAAATGATTCTAAGGAAAACCTCCGAGGCTACAAATGGGGCTGTTTTCCAGATTATAAATATGTGTAGATTTGCAAAATATGTTGTAATATGAACTAGTTCTGTAGCCAGTATGGGCATAAATGTTAACATATCTTTGAAAACTATTTTTTAAATTATATTATAAATTTTCAATTCCGTTCATTTTACCAATTCACTTTTGAACGAGGTAAATAACAAAATCGGATACTGTCAATAAGTATGATGATATAGCATTATGGGCCCTAATTTACTATCATTAATAGTAAAACATGGATTTTTTTTTTCCCACGGACTTTTTCAGCTTGGAGTCGAATCCCGGTGGCCACACCGGATTGATGTGGACCAATCTAAGCAAAAATCAAACTGGATAAGTATAGCTTTCATTTGCAACTATTTTCATGGAAGTCAAATTAGAATTGGGTTTTTGACAAGCTAAACAAAACAGGTGTCACCTAGAGGTGACACTGGCCGTTGAGGGGTTAAATACTTTATCGTTTGAATGACGAGGATCGCGCTCGTAGACATTAGTATACCAGAGGCATACACGTGAGCTCTTCATGGAAATAATATTCAAAATCCAAATCACTGTAACTACTGATTGTCTTAATAAAAATGATTTAAAATTTACGGAGAAGATGTTTAGGTGCACATTTCAAATGCTTAATGCAAACCTGATGATTTTTTGATTGATTTACAAATTGATATAAATTCTCAGTTAGGGAATATTCTGAAGCATGTGAATGCCCCTTCCAAAAAAGTCCAAAAGTCCTATTTAAAATATTTTCAAATTCACGGACAAGATGCTTCAATACTATATCTTTCGAATGGTTACGGTAGATGCTATATTCTTGGACATATAACGGTTAATAATGGTTTCAGACACACCGTGCCCACCACACAATTCACCGAAACAAGAGTTGTTGCTTCAGTGGTGCCAACTGCACGTCGCTGTCGGGTCAACTTTCTTCAATTAGTTATTTAAATCCCGACGCCACTGCCGCCGCCGACGCCATGCAGGTTGGCGCAAAACTTTTGAAGCATTTTTCATAGCCATTTATCCGAGGTGCTGGAGCAGCGACTTGAGTTTGCCTCCCGGCTGGCTAGTGGCACTTTTTCCCACTCGAGCGGAAAAGTAAGCTGCAGAACAAAAAAAAACTATTATCTACATAAACTACTTACGAAAGATGGAGCGGAGTCACGACGGTACAGAGGGAACGGTGCGCCAGGAATGAAAACTTTAAATTACTATTATTATAAAAATTAAATTGAAAACGAGATTACATCAAACTTTTAATCTAAATTGTTTTCTTTCCTCCTCGGAGTACACTTGGCGGGACGTAACACAAGTCGGTTCCACACTTAACGCTTCTTGGCACGGTGTCAGAAAAAGGGCACACTCCAGAGCAACTCCAGCACTTCAAATGCAACATCCCGGGGATAGGATGGCTTTTGTTTAAATAATGTTCCACATTTCGCTCTCCTGCACCTTAACCCGGCGCGGCGTCGTATTTTCGCAATTGGTGTATCACTATAGGGCCGTGGATTTCCTCGAGGGCGAGGGAATGGTTGCAGAAAGATTTAGGTACTCTCAGCGTGCTGCACCAGTTGCCTAGAAGTTTTGCAGAAAGTTTTTTCCCCGTCTGCTCTTTGTATTTTCAGTCATATTTTTTCGTTATCTCCGTATATTATGTTCTTGGTTGGAGGGAAGGCGTGAAAAGTTTGCATAGTTTGCGGAAAGTTTTGATACTGTTCAACATCTCTCTCTGTTTTATTTTATTCGATTTTGTCGACGGCCAAAACTAATGGAGCCGATTTGTCATAATCCGTACAAAGTTTGGCGTGACACGGATAATGAATTGTTGAATGGAAAACAATGCTGGCTTTGAGGAGAAAGCAAGGATTATACTAATAGTAGGATCTTTCATTCGAACCAGGATAGAAGTTGGATTTCAAATGAATGTTTTTCAATTAAGGGAATAAGGGGCATAATGAACAAACGGGAGAAATAGACACCTCCCTGCTCTCTGAGAATATAAATATTTCATCAAATTTTTATACACTGTATGTAATCTGCATTATATATGAACATTTTGAAGTTATATAAGTTATTTTATGCCTTGATTGACTTTTGAGATTTGATTTAATTTTTTTCGCAGCTCCAAATTGCGAGGCAATAGTTTTACCTTAGTCGTATAATCAAAGTTTCCAGGAAAACAATAGCAGATGAAACAAAACAAATACGATACAGCGAACCTTCAACATATTGGCTATAATTTTGCTAAACAAACTTGTGTCAAAATATTTACCCACTTTTAGTTATAAAAGTTTCAAAATTAAACGAACTTTAGCCCCACCAATGGGGCAAAAGTTCTGATCTAGTGTGTGGCAAAAGTTCGTTGGCTAAAACACAAAATATCAATACTTTTATGACAGGCATACTTTAAACCAGTCGTAAATTTATGTTTGCCGAAAAATACACACTAAATTTTCATCAAAAAATGCCCAAAACAGGGTTAATTGTAATACACCCAAAAAATAGCAGTTTTTCGTAAAACTAAGTGGAAATGTAAAATTTTTGTGACACTCTTCGTACGATCAGACAAATTTTGCTAAATTTGAAGATAATATGTGGATTTCAGGCAATTTGTAAATTTTTCCGTTAGTTTATACTAGGGTCGAACTTTTGTTCTGTAGATTCGAACTTTTGCCCCGCTATGGGCCAAAAATTGTTTCCAAGCATTTATGCAAAAACTAATACTCGTCAAAGCATCCTTATGATAGGCCTAGAAACGCCCTTACATAAAGTATTAAAAAATATTGTACCGTCATCCGGGGTATCATTGATCAGCGGGGTGACATTGATCGGAATGACTCATCTCGTTATGAGTTGGTATCATCATTTATTCATGACACATTTCCAAAGCATGAATGTTGCTTCTCTTTCTTATATTTATGAGCTATTGAAAATCAAGATTTCTGCAAAAATTGCGTTAACTTTACGTGTAAATTTGTCGAGTTTGCGAAAAATGATTAAGAATGACACTACCGAAGATTCATGTCTCACATATGTTCTACAAGCGATATGAGCAAGGAAAATGCGATTCTCACTAAAAATGGCATCGCCAAAAACGATTCCGCTGTCAAAACTTTTATAAGTATGCTTAATTAGGCAACATTGACGAATGACTGTTAAGAATGTAGAATTCCCTTAAAATATTGCCTATTTTTAGGCATATTCCGCTGTTCGGGGTGTTTTTAATTTTAAAATAACTCAAAAAGTAAATGAGATGTAAGCGTTTGCACATCATGCTTGGCTTCAGGGGCCATAATTTCAGTAAGTAACGACATTTTCAATGTATCCGAACGTTGTTTACATGGATGATCAATGTTACCCCATATCAGCTAAATGAAAAAATCACATAAAACAGTTTTGTAAACATACTGAAATCTTAAAAAAAAAAAAAACAAAATACAGTATATAGTCACGAGCTATGTGTGGCAGTACTTGTTTTAAAAATATAAAACTCGGAACATTTGCATTACTGAATTAAATATTTAAGAAATATCCTAAAAACTACATTAAGGATTACGGTATCTTCATTCGATTCCATGCATCGAAAGTTTTACCAAATATTACAATATTCAAGTCGAAAAACAACAAATAGCCATAACTTTTCCAAATCTCAATCGATTTTTATGATATTTGGAGTGAAAGTCTCTTACTTGAATAGTATTCCAATCACCAAGACGTTTTGTTTTGATTTGAGCTAGAAATCTTGAAAAGAAACTCTTGCCCCACTCGAACTTTTGCCCCACTTTACTATACACCAAAACGGTGGGAAAATCTTATATAAGCGCAAAGTGACGAACCCAAAGAAGTGTTTTTCTTGCTGATGTCATTGAAAAGGATCCCTTTCTACATATCAGATCTGTTGACACTGATTTCTAATATTGTATTCACTTAATTCCATTATGGATTTTACAAAGACACATTATTTAGGCGTTATATCCACACCGGGACAGAGCCTGCTCCTCAGCTTAATGTTCTAAGAGCACTTCCAATGTTATTAGCTTAGAGCTTCCTTTGCCAAAGCCGCATTTTCGCATTCGTATATCGTATGGCAGGTACGATAATACTATTTGCCCAGGGAAGTAAACGAAATTTCCATTACAAAAAGATCCTGGGAATTGTCCCTGTGAGGACGTTAATGCCAAGACGAAAGCCAATTTTCCTTGCTCACATAAACACATTTTTATATCTAAAAATGATTTTTTATCCTCAATGCAAACATAATGGGGGCCATGATTTAAATAAGTGATATCATTTTCAATTATTTCGATTATTGTTTACTTGGGTCATAAATAATATCCCATATCAGCTAAATCGAAAAATCTCGCAAAACATATTTTTAAACATTCTGAAATCTGTCAAAAAAAATTGCAGTATATTATCCCGAGCGATGAGTGCCAGTACTTGTTTTGAAAATGAAAAACTTGCGAGATTTGCATTTTCATGTGCAAAGTTTGATCATTTTCAACGCCCCTACCTTATGGTACTTTTTTGTATGAAAACTCCGAAAATTGACAACTTTCCATCCCCTTTAGAATGGCGGCCTAAATATTGAGCATTCCTTAACATTTTGAAATTGTTGCGAAAGTTAAACAAATATTATAGTATCTGTATGGTTCGTTATGGGAGTTATTTTTATTGTTTTATAATTTAACTCTTAGAAATCTCATGTAATATTTCAATCAACTAGATTAAGGCTTAAAAATCCACATTGAATTATCAAGCTCGGGACGTGTCTTGCTTTGCGCGCCACGCCACACATGCAAAAACAGTATGCTGCGCCTTCGCACTCTCAGCCAAACAACTATTTAGCCCCGTCCACTTGGATACAAGCAGGTGAAAGATAGAGAGAAAAAAAAAACCAACTCGAATGGCAAAGCGCATTTTGCCCCTTCCTTTTGGTTCGGGTAGTGGAAATCGGCCGAGTAGATCGTGAGTTTCTGAGGAACAATGTACGAAGAATGAAACAGCGAAAGTTACGACGCATGTCGCGTAATAGGTAATGAACCACTCTTTTCCGTTCGCTCAGTTCAGTTTACTCTTCTTTTGCGAGCCGCTGAGCCACTGAACCGTTCAAAAGATCCGGTTCAATAAGATGAGTGATTCGGATCGGATCCGTTCACTAAAATGAGCCGTTTTGCCCATGTCTAATAGGCACTACGCAGCACTGGTAAGCCTTTAATACTTTTGATTACGATAAATAAATACTAATTCGCTACTTAACAATGCTTACTAATTTCTACTATACAACATTCAAGTCACAGAAGAAATTCACCTTCAGTGGGTGGTAATGATTTCATAACTTTGTTATTGTTCTGCTTCGTTGATGATAGTGATGATGGTCGCCGATGCCGTTTTGTAAGAGAGCGAGAACCGATGACCAAACGCATTATTCCGAAGGGAGCCATGTTCAACAGCCATAGTTTTAACTATGTTGTTAGTTTGTCAATACCGAAGAACAGATGGCACCACAATACTCTCTTCGCACTTGATTTGATGTGCGAACAGAGTTCTTATTGTAACTATATGAATCAAAAGAATAGTCAATGTTTTAAAAAAGGGGAAAATTCAGATCAAAATCATAGCAGCTTCAACATCAATGAAAGGTAAGCAAAGAAGAGCAGACTGTGTTACTAATCAATAACCACTATAAGGCAGCGTCCATTTATTACGTAACGCTTAAATTTAATATTTTTGACCCCCAGCCCCCTCCTGTTACGCTTTTTGTATGAAACATTTTCTAATTTTTGTATGAGGCGTAACATTTAAGCTCCTCCCCCTCCCCCTAGAGCGTTACGTAATTTGTGGACGCCGCCTAATAGTATCTTTAAGTAAGCCACTTGTAAGTGGCGATAACTAACAAGAAATGCCTATTGAGGAAAATGAGGGAAAATTTATGATGAGATATTTGCATCTATGATGCAAACCATAACTATGATATTGTGCATATATGAAATGGCCAATGTTCGAAGGAGATCTGATCAAAATTATACACACCAAATTTTCTATCCATGTTTCAGCAATACCATTTGCTGAAACTACTTCAGCAATGCATAGTTTTGCTTACATGCAGCACTTTTGATTTGTTTGCTGAAAGTCAGCAATATCACTTGCTGGATAATTGTCAACGTTTTCAGATTTGCTGATTTTCAGTTATTTATTTGACAGATTTAAAAAAATGCCGTAAATCAGTAAACAAAATTGCTGAACTTACATCAGTAATCATGTTTTTACTGTAAACCAGCAATCTGTTCGATCTGTCAAACGAAAAACAAATCCGATTTTTTTCACGCGTGAAATCTGGCTGTCTTGAGCTGTTGATGAAGTGTTTTTTTTTGTGTTATCCGATAGATAATCCAACTCTGAGTAATATTCAGTAAGTACAAAACTTGTAATTATTGCTTAATTTTAATTTGTGATTGTATTACAGGATGGCGACAAAATATACCACCGTCCTCAAAAGCGCACAACTTGAGTTTTCTTTTATTTGTTTTAAGGTGAAGATGCTTCGAAGCCAAACATCAAATTTTCATGAGCACAAATCTAGAGAACCAGACAGTGGGTTAAGCTGAAAACCTAATCGATTGGTCACAACCAGCGTGTGACCAATCGATTAAGCTTTCAGCTTAACCCACTGTCTGGTTCTCTAGATTTGTGCTCTTGAAAATTTGAGGTTTGGCTTCTTCACCTTAAGTGTTAGATTGTTTGATTGAAATAAAAGTGTTTGAACTATGTAAAAACCTATTGTCTTACAATTTGCGAGGGTCATAAATATCAACTATTTTTACAAACGGGTTAAATTTTCAATTGCTGGAAAGCAGCACAAATTCGCAGATTCCCAATTGCTGATCATCCAGCAAAATGAAAAACAATTTGCTGGATGGTCAGCAAAACAGCTGTCATTTTTATGCGTATTCGCATTGCTGAAAGATCCAGCAAATTCAATTTTGCTGGATCGATTGCTGAATTTAAAGCACAGAAAAAATTAGCAAAAAATTGCTGGTTCACAGCAATACAATTTTGGTGTGTAGGAAGGTCATAAAATAACTTGGAGGAGTAGCTAGCATATTTACGAAGGCAAACTCTCTGATGAAAATTTTACCATGAGCTTTTTGTGCATCGTTGGTAACCACCGGCTCACATTAGAGACGCATACTCATGCCCAGACAACCAAAATGCACGTATAACGAAATCACTTGGAGGCTTTGCATGTGCACAATTTCACTTATAATATGTCGCGAAAAGGTTTTCAACGTACAAAAGTGGAGGCAATATACGTGCATACTACGTGATGAATAATAGTATACAATGCATGTGTAAAAATTTTCTACCGAACTAAGCTGTTATCTTATATGACTTAACTTATGATAATAAATGTTGATTTGTCAGCTGCTACGGATTGATTTGACTTACGTTGTACGAGTGTATGGGACAAAACAAAAGTGCAAATAAACTCAGAAAAAAAAGCATTTTATGTGAGGAAACTCATCAATCTGACGATTTTATCTACCGTGTTTTGTGGGTTTGGTGTAATCTGTATGAATAAACGAGTTATTACGTGAACTTTAATACGACTTCTGGTTTTTGGGCAGTTCCGATACTTGTTGTATTTTGTCCATAACAAAATTTCAAAATTATCTGGACCATGGCCTTTGGCCAGGCCTCTCTCACGTTGTTTCTGGTCTACTTCATTGATGAATGTTGGTGGAACTCAACTTTTTTTTTATGTCTAGTATATATAGAAATGAGTCCAAATCCCATTTGTGACCCTACTGCTTCACCGAGAAGTAACAAGCACGACAAATGTTTCAAAAAACTATCCCTCTTTAGTATGGCCGCAAAATTATCCTCGACACGTATGATGATGCTTGAGACACAGTAGTGTCACAGTATTTCCAGCCTCGTTGACGGCATATGTCGTTACCATTTCCACCCGGAATTCAGAGCGAAAATTCAATGTAGAAGTCATATCCCCCCATTCGAAACCACCGGCCCAACTTCGTCCCGAATTTCTGCATGACCTGGTCGCCCATGGAGTACAACGGAATGTTACAGCACACCTCTCGGCATCTGGCATTTGTCGCACTGAAATGCCGTTCTTTTATATCTTTCGGTCTCCTCTCCAGTAACCTAAAGGGAAAGTGCAGCAATATTTACGTGTGGTGCACCATTTTTATGAGCCCGGAGCCCATTCATAATTTTTCATGAATGCACCATCCTGTCACCGGTTGGTTGGTTGGTTGGTCTGTCGGTTACCAAGCTCACGTATGTTTGAATAGGCCACCACAGGTATAATTTTGTCGAGCTACTGGCAAACTCAACTCTCCTAGTGATGCTGTCTTTCTGGACCGAGAATGGCAGAAACCAAGGGGGTGCCATGACTTACAAAAGATGGCTGTCAGGACGGTGGTTTTGTGCATAGGTTTTTTTATCTCTTCTTTTCAATGTTGAATGAGAAAGTGTCACCAAACAGATGTTCCTGGAATGGAGCTTGTGGAAAACCTCGTGCAATCGGTCTGAAATAAGTTGATTTTATGGATCTGGAGGTGGTGGAGTTTTGTTGCGAGTAACAGCGTATAACTAATTACCCCAGTAACGTAATTAAGGTTCATAGAGGCACGAACTGGAAGACATGTTTGCTGCTTTGTGAATACAAGAAGTAATCCGGGGCAAAAATTCGAGGTTTGTTTTTTTTTTCGGCTGACCACCACCATTGTGGTAAGAAAAATCACGTAAGCAATTTGCTAAGATCGATGGTAGGTCTCGAGAAGAATTTATCAAAAATATTTGTACAGAAATCATTCGAAAGTACTGTCAGTAACGTGCTCTTCAGAATTTTCTGAAGAATCTCTCTTAGAGTGCAAAGATCAAAAAAGGCTCAAAGATCTTAAACGGGACTTGCTCCAAATAATATACAAAGAAAAGGGAATTGATTTCGATAAATTTGTAGCGGTAGAGTAAGGTGGGGCAAAAGTTCGACCTTAGTGGTATAATCAAAGTTTCCAGGAAAACAATAGCAGTCAAAACAAAACAAATACCATACAGTGAACCTTCAACATATTGGCTATAATTTTGCTGAACAAACTTGTGTCCAAATATTTACCCATTTTTAGTTATAACAGTTTCAAAATTTATTGTCTTATTGGAACTTTTGCCCTACCGGTGGGGCAAGAGTTCGAATCTAGTGTGGGGCAAAAGTTCGCTAGGTAAAACACTAAAAACCGATCCTTTTATGACAGGCATACTTTACACTAGCCGTAAACTTAAGTTTGCCGAAAAATACATACTAAATTTTCATCAAAAAATTGCCCAAAACCGGGTTAATTGCAATATACTCAAAAATAGCAGTTTTTCGCAAAACTAAGTGGAAATGTAAAATTTTGGTGACAGTTTTCACACGATCAGACAAATTTTACTAAATATAAAGATAATATGTAGATTTTTAGCAATTTGAAAATTTTTCCGTGATTTTATACATGGGTCGAACTTTTGCCCCGCTGATTCGAACTTTTGCCCCACTATGGGCCAAAAACTGTTTTCAATCATTTATGCAAAATCTAATACACGTCAAAGCAACCTTATGATAGGCCTAGAAACGCCCTTACATAAAATATTGAAAAAGATTTTATCTTCAATTGGTTCCATGCAACTATAGTTTGACCAAAAATTACAATATTCACGTCGAAAAACAACAAATAGCCATAACTTTTCCAAATCTCAATAGGTTTTTATCATATTTGGAGTAAAAGTCTCTTACTTGAATAGCATTCGAACCACAATGAGATTTATAAGATTTGTTTTGAATTGAGCTAAAAATCTTAAAAAGAAACTTTTACCCCACTCGAACTTTTGCCCCACTTTACTCTAAACGCGCAGCTATTCAGCAAACCAAACTGAGGGTCGTAGGGTTCGAATCCCATCGGTCGAGAATCTTTCAGGTTGAAATTTTTTCGTCTTCCCAAGGTATAAGGTATTTTCGTACCTCCTACACAGTATACATATGAAAAAATGGTCAAATGGCAAAGAAAACTCTCAGTTAATAACTGTGGAAGTGCTCATAAAAACTCTAAGCTGAGAAGCAGGCTTTGTCCAGTTGGAACATATGACAAAAATATGAAGAATCAAGAAGTATTTCGATAAGTTGTGGCTAATTTACTAAGATTATGAAAACGACAATGAAATTGATTATTTTCAATGTGTCAGTTGCTTAAATGGCTCTTATACATTCACTCAGCATATCGCCATTGACAATATCATCTATCCCACGCTCGGTATAAAAAGTTTCCATCTCCCAATCCAAATGTCGATGCTATTTTCAGGCTATTCCGGCAAATTGGAACACATCGCACAAACATGGTTCCACGTAGGAAAGAATTGAAATTGAATCCAAACTTAGCTCCATCAAAAGCTCTTCAGACTAATTGGAAGCCCTTTTGGCAGCCAGCTCGTTGACGTAGACGAGGACTACGACAAAGAACGTTGCAGCCGACATCATCTCTGTTCGCATCCTAGAACAAGCGAAAGCTAATAAGCCGTAGTGGTGTTTTTCCATCGCGCAGAAGGTGGAACCATACGAGGAGCCACCACATTGACTGCCGCACCTTAATCTCGTCAAGAACAAGCACATTGAATTTAAATGAAGATGAGATCGGGTGCCTCATATGCTTACCTGTTCTCGCTGTTGCTCGTTGCAGGGGAGAATTGCGCAAAATACTTCTATGCTCCCCGCCCCTTTGAAAAGTTTAAGTTATCTCCTAATTGTGATTTCTTATCGTGCTTTCTAGTTTGCTACCATGTCACTGAAGATTATTCTGGTACATAACTGAACTGCATCACTTTTCGAGGAAACGGATCAATAGGGGAAGCTGGCGTATGGGAAAATGACATTCGTGGCAAGGTAGCACAATCATGGATATGACGAAGGAAATAACAGTCAAACGACCATGAATCCATATGGAAGAGACAATCGGCTCATGTAAATATCAAGTAGTTTTCAGTATGGTTTCATGAGTAGATTTCGAGGTATGGAACATCTACTTATGATGGTTTGACTTATACGGGCGCGGTGGGAGACGTAGAAAAAACGGGTCACAGTCCTCTTAGCGAATTCCATTTTATTCGGCAATAGCGCTTTAAAGCTAAAATATAAATTGTTGGTCACTTTTCCTACAGTCTATAATTATGTCCATTTGTACTCACATTTCGGTGACTCAAAATACAACGTCTACGTCCTGGTTACCGTCCTGTAATTTATAGACAGTCTCGAGGTCAGTCTACCTGTTTAAGTCAGTTTTAAAGTCTTAGTCTTAAGTCATTCATTAGAATATAAGTTTACTCACTGTTGTATAGTTTAAGAAAGTATTTTAAGTTATAATTCAATTTTAATTCATTGTCGTAAGATTAAGTAGGAGTAAGTGCATGGAACATAACTAGCAATAATCAAAAGGTAAGTATATGTAATCCAAAACTAGTTCTAATCAATAGTAAATTAACAGTTTTTCCGTAGTTATAATTAATTCAGGATCCGACACAATTTCATCACCACATTATACAATTCATCTGCTTTTCTGTCATTCGTGCCACTCATACAATAGAAGTCATTGGATGTCAAGCTGATCCGTCAGGCCGGCAGCATCCCTGTGGAGCTTTTTGCTGAAGCGTCAACGTTCGTAACGCCTCCCGCAACATCCCCCCCTCCGTAATGCTGCTCCGATTCAGCAGGATTACCCGATGGTAATATGTTGAGCACAGCGAGCTTTGCCACAAGACGGCGAAGAACTCCTGCACTTGTCTGCACGTCTGCCTGCCTGATACGACCATCTTTCCCTGGGATTACTTTCACGACCTTACCCCTAGGCCAAAGGTTCCGAGTTGTTTCTCCAACAATGAAGACTACATCTCCTTCCTGAATAGGCTTCGTCTCCTCATGCCATTTGGTGCGTCGGGTCAAGTCCGGAAGATATTCCCGGATCCATCTTGCCCAGAATTGATCTAGAAGGCTGCGACACAGATTCCATCCGTTTCGAAGTGCTTCACCTTCTGCAACAGGAGCTTTCTCCGGCTGCTTGACACCATTTGAGCTAAGGAGGATGAAATGATTAGGAGTCAATGCTTCTTGGTCCGAAGTCTCCAGCGGCACGTAGGTCAAAGGCCTGGAATTGACCATTGCCTCAGCATCGCACAACATTGTTTGAAAAACTTCCTCAGATGGCGCACGAGAATTGTTGATCGACTCCATAGCGGTTTTAACTGCTCTTACCATCCTTTCCCAAGCACCACCCATGTGCGGGGAGGAAGGTGGGATGAAGAACCAGCGAGTGTTAGCATCTGTAAACGTCTCCGACAATTCTTGGTTCATTGCTGATATTTGGTTAGCTAACTCCCGACTGGCGCCAACAAAATTCGTTCCGTGGTCAGTGTAGATTTGGTTCGGCGCACCACGTCTCGCGATGAATCGTCGCAAGGCCAACTTGCAGGCTTCTGTAGAAAGCGAAGCTGTAACCTCCAAGTGAACCGCTCTTACGACCAAGCACGTGAAGAGTGCCACCCAACGTTTTACTTGACTTCGGCCGATCTTGATCATATACGGGCCAAAATAATCTATACCGACCAGTGAGAAGGGACGAACGAACGGAGTTACACGTGCTTCAGGTAGGGGCGCCATTCTAGGCACCACAGGATTCGCTTTATATACTTTACACCATTGGCACCTTTTCGCTACTCTACGTACCACTGTTCGAAGAGCAGAGATATGATATCGCTGACGTAACTCGTTGACCACAGTTTCGCTATTGTGATGGCCAAATCGTCTGTGGTACCAATCTATCAGCAGTTCGGTCACTCGATGAGTTTTTGGTAGGATAACCGGAAATTTAGCATCATATGGAGCTAGTTCAGATGCTTCAGTCCTACCTGCCATACGAACTACTCCGTAGTCATCTAGGAACGGCGATAATTTGCTTATTGGACTGCTTTTTTCAAGTTTCGACGGTCGTTTCCCGTCTGGTCCACTCTGTAGAACTGCAATTTCAACGGCATAAGCTTCTGCTTGAGCAAGTCTCCACAATGCCCTTTCCGCTCGCTGTAAATGTTCTTGCCTCAACGTTTGTTTATCCTGTGAAGCTCCTTGCTTGCCGAAAGCGAAGTAACGGTCCACAAATGAATACGCGTACGCAGTGGTTCGAAGCATTCGTTCCCACTTGGAAAATCGATCATACTCGATGAATGGTTTCATAAGCTTTGTACGATGTACGTGCACGATTCGTATCTCCTCTTCCGTATCAACTAATGCCACCTGTTGCTGTGGCCATTCATTCTCCGGCTGGAAGAGGAAGTTTGGTCCCGTGAACCAGCGGCTGTCCGGATGGAAGACAGGTCCTTTCCCCCATTTAGTGGCCTCGTCCGCAACGTTCAGCTTGGTGGGTACCCAGCGCCACTCTTCAGCCTTCGATTCGTCCAAAATTTCACCAATTCGTACTGCTACGTACTGGCGATAATTCCGTGCATCCGAGCCAATCCAGGATAGAACCGTTTTTGAGTCGCTCCAGAAAAATCTGCGGCTTACGGGTAGTGTATGATACCCTTCAATGGATTTCGCCAATCGACTCCCAATAACTGCCGCTTGCAGCTCCAATCTGGGGATTGAAAGCGGCTTTAATGGAGCTACCTTGGCCTTTGAAGCTACCAAAGTGCATCGTGGCTGACCGTGATCTATGATGCGAAAGTAGGCGACACAAGCGAATGCAGACTCACTTGCATCCACAAAAACATGAAGCTGAAGCGTCCGATAACTATCCGGATTGTATCCGGAAAAATAGCACCGTGGAATCCTAAGGTGATCTAATTTGGTGAGTTGCTCGATCCACCGGGTCCAATTCTCCAGGATATTCGATGGAATAGCATCATCCCACCCAACTTGAGCTCTCCAAAGGTCTTGGATTATCACCTTACCGTGAACAAGCAGGTTTGATATCAACCCAAGTGGATCAAAGACGCTCATGACAAACCTCAGAATACTGCGCTTCGTGACCTCCCTTGCCGATCCTGAGCACTCGCCACCATTTGGTATCTTGACAAAGTATACAAGTACATCTTCTTCTGATAACCATGCCATTCCAAGGACGCGTTTCACCTGGCTTTTCTTGTCGATGCTGAAATCCTTCCTTGAGATTGCTGCGTCTTCTCCGAGGGCCTGCAATACCTTCTTAGAGTTGGAACGCCAATTTCGTAATTCGAAACCTGTCTCTGCCTGAACCTTCCGCACATCCGAAGCCAGTATTGCCATATCCGTTTCTGTATCTCGACTGTCGAGATAATCGTCCACATAATGGTTATCTATCACCGCTGCAGCAGCTTCTGGCAATTTTTCTTTCCACCCCAGTGCATTCGTGTTCTTCACGAAATTGGCGGAGCAGGGTGAGCAAGTCGACCCGAAGATCGCCACATCCATGACAAAGATTTCCGGTTTTTTCGATGGGTCACTTCGGTAGAGAAAGCGCTGAACTTGGCAGTCTTCCTTCTTGATTTTTAGCTGGTGATACATCTCCCGAATATCTCCTGCAATCGCAACTTCTCGTTGCCGAAAACGACACAGAACCGCCGGCAACGATGTTAACAGGTCCGGGCCCTTCAACAGTACGTCGTTCAGTGACACACCATTCGCTTTTGCGGCTGCGTCCCAAATGATGCGTATCTTCCCTGGCTTGCGAGGGTTTGTCACTACCCCAAGTGGAAGGTACCATGTACGTTGCGGATCACTTTCCGCCAACTCCTGAGGCGTTGCTTTGTGAGCATAGCCTTTGGCCTGGTATTCAGAAATCTGCTTTTCCAAGCTCGCTTGCAGTTCCGGATTACACCGCAGCTTTCGCTCTAAGCAGAGCAAACGATGTTCCGCCATATTATAGCTGGATGGCAACTCCACAACATCGTACCGCCATAACAATCCGGTTTCATAGTGACCGTCAGCTCGCTTGATAGTCGTTTGTCGAAGAATCTCCTTCGCTCGGCGATCGTCTTCTGTTTCGGGTCCACAAGCAATGGAAACTCCGAGATTCTCCATCGCGAAATAGCCTTTTACTAGGTCGTGCAAGTCAGCTTCTTTGGTGTTCTTGCAGATGTGCAAAACTGGGGCCCACGAATCAACCTTACGGCCATAAGTGCTCCCAAAAACGGTCCATCCCAACCTGGTTTTTGCGGCAACCGGTCCGTGTGTCCGCCCTTCACGTATCTTGAGGGGTAACGACAGCTTTATGTTGTCCAACCCAATGAGGATTCTTGGAACGGCGTCCTCATAACTTTCCACCGGTAGTCCAGCCAAATGCGAGTATCGACGAGACAATTCTTCATATCGCAGAGTTTGCACGGGAAGATCCAATTGACTGACGGTACTAACATCTATCAAAGGAAAACTTTCGCTGCTTTCGTGCTCCGAAATCCTCAGCGAAACCATCCTGGAACCAGCTTCGTGACGGGAAACTTTAGAGATCCAAGTCAAACACAATGGTTGCAGTTTGCCTTCGAGGTTCAACAAATCCGCAACTTCCTTATCGATCAGTGTCGACGATGAACCTTCGTCGAGGAAGGCAAAGGTAGATAGTTTTGCTTCCTTTCCGTACAATACTACTGGTACTACACGGAATATTGTAGAGCTTTCAATTCAACGATGAATGTTGATGACGGCTTCGGATTTCTGTCGTGTTCCAGAACAGTCGGAGGCGGTTTGTTGGCCTGCGTGTAGCGAGGGATGATGTCTCTTCGTACAATCTCCAACTCCACAGGTGCGTGTTGATTTGCAGGACCACTTTCCATGCGGCACCAGACAAACCATGCAGAGTTGGTGAGTCTCTACCACCTTCATACGGTCTTCGATGGGCAAGGACTTGAACTTGTTACAGTCTTTGATTCGATGCCTGACGCTCTGGCAGACATAGCAGGGTCTTTCCTGATTTTCGGTCTTCTTCGCCTTCTGATCGAATTTCCGCGGTTCGGCAGAAACATGAGCATTGATCACCACCTTCTCCTTTCTCTGCTTTTCATGCCCACCGGAACGAGCACTGTCGAAATCGGTGAAGTGGGTTACGTCACTTGCGGCCGACGTGATAGCGCTCATATAGTCGCAAAACGTCCCCAAATCGACTCGTCCAATGTTCTTTTTATACAAAGCTCAATCCAAACGAATGTGTGGGGGCAACTTATCCACCAGCTCCTGCAGCAAAGTTGGATTGGTGAGGTGAGCTTCTTGATTGGCAGCTTTGAGGTGGCCCACCAGATTCTGGACAACGAGACCGAAGTTGACCAACGTTTCAAGCCTTTCGGCTCTCGGAGTAGGGACACTGCGCACCTTGTTGAGCAGCGACTGAACTAGTCGCTCTGGGCTCCCGAATAATGTTTCAAGAGTTTCCATTACTTTCGGGACCGATGAAGGTAGCAAAAGGTTACTCCGAACAGTCTCTAACGCTTTGCCTTTAAGGCATTTCTGTAGCCTCATTAAGTTCTCGGACTGAGAATAGCCACACATAGCAGTGGAATTGCGGTAGCTGCTCACAAAAAGAGGCCATTCCTCGGGACTACCAGAAAAGACTGGAAGGTCCTTGGGTACTACCTGTCTAGCGGACAATTGTTGTTGAAATTGTCCCCACATTGCCTGTTGATTTTGCATCTGTTGCAGCTGGGTAACATACGGCTCTGCTGGTTGTTGTAGCGATATATGCGCGGACAATGATTGATGGACGGGCGCAAAATTCTCCGACTCGTGCGGGTGCTGTGGTTGTGGGGTAAATGATATTGATTCTCGCAACACAGATGGAGGTTGCGATTGTTTCTCTAATCCATCGCACATCGCCGCTTGTTGACCTGCAAGTGTATACGGCTGCTGCTGGAACGACGTCTGAGAGACCGACGTCTGAGAGAACGACGCTTGAGATGTTGGTGGTAGTTGCATGCTCGATATCTGCTCGTTGGGTTGAAATGATGGGTTGATCGACGACTGCGATACCGGCGGTGGCTGCGACGGCGGCGGCACCAAAGTGCGGGGGGCCAGTGGTTGTTGTGTTGTAGAATGCGACTGACTCGTCTCTGCATGCTGTTCAACGCTCGAGGGTAGTAATGGGGATTCACTTATTGGTGGTAGTGAAGCACGTGCCTGATCAGCTGTTGGCCTTGATATTGGCTCAGCAAACAAAAATGTTGGTAAACGCGGCCGTGGAACCAACTTCGGTCGTATGGGTAGAGGCTGCATTGGTTGTGCTATCATCGACTGCGTATACACTGGTTCCAGTGTTGCCACATTTATATCTGTACCTAAAGCTCAAAAATCTTTTTTATCTGTACCAGAGATTCCGAAAATCTGTAACCAAAATCTGTACCACATTCAACATAAATTGATGAAAAAATCCTTCATATCCTAATTAATATGGATATTTACCATGGTTTTTATTGTAATAATTTCACTTATTGCATAAAAAATGTTGTTAAATTCTATGGAAACAGTATTTTTCAATAATAATTTTGTGAGAATTTTCCGCATCCTTTTGATTTTGTGTTACAGACATCGCCATTTCCAAAAATCTGTACCAATCTGTACTTTTTCATGAAAATCTGTAATCTGTGCCGTACAGAATCTGTACCAAAATTTAGCAGAAAATCTGTACCTTTCCAGATAAATCTGTACTTGTGGCAACACTGACTGGTTGTGTTAAAACTGGTTGTATATACATTGATTGCGTACGTATTGAACGTTGACTTGTTGGCTGTGACACAATACCAACCGATCGGATCGGAGTTGATGCTGTGATCGGGTCTCTCATACCGGTTGTAGAACACATACCCTCAGTCGCAACGTTATCGGCCAGCCAGTCGATCGCACGTCTGGATGAAGAATGTGCTTCTCCCTCGTTCACTCCACCGATCAACGGATTCGATGGGACTTTGGGAACTGTTCCAGTGTATTTCGCAACCATTCCTCCAATGGGCACATTGACCTCGGTGCCAACCGAAATCGGCGGGAAGATATCGTCAACGTTCACAACACCTCCGACCGCTTCATCGACATCCTGGATCCATTCCTGAACCTGACTATTTCGGCTCAATCGACTGCGACGACTTCTTTGACTGCTAGCTTCTCCATCGTCCGCCTCAGCGATCAATCGAGATACCGCTTATCTAGCGCAGCTTTCGCTGCCAGGGTCTTTTCTTGACGAATCCGGTCCTGCTCCTGCTGTTCAAGGATCAGGTTTCTCCTGGGCTTTTTTCTCCTCTTCAAGTCGCATGAGTTGCAACTGAACCCGTGTTGAACGAGATGTGCTGCTAGTCCTTCCCGAAATAGAGGCTTCGCTTATAGTCACCACCAAAACGCAATCTTTGCATGTCCACTTTCCGTTGAAACTCTCAGCTACCCCTGCACACGTACGATGGTACCAACGACGACATCGATCGCAAGCTACCATATTTGCTACGTGATTCGGGATTTTGCATTTCTCGCAAATGCACTGAGACCCCCCAGCACTGGCTTTCGCCGCAGCCCGGGTGGTAGTGGGCATCATGGATTCGTCCTTTGCGTGACCTCTACGAACCAATCGCTAAATCAGCAGCACAGGCTCAACGAGTCGAAATCTTTAAAGATTGTTGGCGCGGTGGGAGACGTAGAAAAAACGGGTCACAGTCCTTT
This sequence comes from Aedes aegypti, assembly GCF_002204515.2. Lineage (NCBI taxonomy): Eukaryota > Metazoa > Arthropoda > Insecta > Diptera > Culicidae > Aedes > Aedes aegypti. Next base: position 70,484,899 of record NC_035109.1, read on the forward strand.
TAGCGAATTCCATTTTATTCGGCAATAGCGCTTTAAAGCTAAAATATAAATTGTTGGTCACTTTTCCTACAGTCTATAATTATGTCCATTTGTACTCACATTTCGGTGACTCAAAATACAACGTCTACGTCCTGGTTACCGTCCTGTAATTTATAGTCAGTCTCGAGGTCAGTCTACCTGTTTAAGTCAGTTTTAAAGTCTAAGTCTTAAGTCATTCATTAGAATATAAGTTTACTCACTGTTGTATAGTTTAAGAAAGTATTTTAAGTTATAATTCAATTTTAATTCATTGTCGTAAGATTAAGTAGGAGTAAGTGCATGGAACATAACTAGCAATAATTAAAAGGTAAGTATATGTAATCCAAAACTAGTTCTAATCAATAGTAAATTAACAGTTTTTCCGTAGTAATAATTAATTCAGGATCCGACACAATTTCATCACCACATTATACAATTCATCTGCTTTTCTGTCATTCGTGCCACTCATACAATAGAAGTCATTGGATGTCAAGCTGATCCGTCAGGCCGGCAGCATCCCTGTGGAGCTTTTTGCTGAAGCGTCAACGTTCGTAATGCCTCCCGCAACACGGATAGATGAAATTGTTAAAAGTTGTGGAATTTATTATTGAAACTAGGAAATTTTTCTACAACAACATGAGCAAGTCTGCTCTGTGGGACCACATTGACCCTTCGTCCCTTTGTTCGCCATCGACTTTTTATGTATTCAACGTTAATGCATTTTGAAGCTTTTTCCCCTGCATGTGAGTTCTATCATGTGTGCGTATTGGAGGAACAGATCCAGAAAGGATTTTATCATCGTCGTCGTCGCCGTCATCGCTTTCGCCGTTCTCGGTCTTGTGGAACTTTCTCAAAAAGAATTCAAATCTACATCAACTCTACCATATTCATTATGATAATAACAATGATAATAATGGCGCACATTTCCAAACAATTGTTTGCAAACAAGAAAGTTTCACTTCTGAGAATAGAGAGCTCGAAATCTTGCACTCGCTTGCTAGTGGAAGAGGTGCCATACTTATGAACCACATGATTAAAGTTGTGGCAATCTGAATCTGTCGGTTTAAGTCCCATGCAACTGGAGAACTACACGGTGGAAGTACATATTTTGACAAAAAATACGATAGTCAGTGTGTCCTACTCATCCATATAGGTGCTTGTTTCCGAATTGCGCGCGGATAGATGGAAAGTATCGCAGATAGTGATGTGATATTCACTCATATCTTTCTGTTTGTTTCCATCGCGACTAACAAAGGCTCCATCCAGCAGCATTGATGCAGCACTCTTTCCATAATAATCTGTCGCGGGTTGAAGATTTTATCTCTTCCGCATAAGCCAGTCTGATCCTGTTTGCCGCGGAGAGTTGGCATGTTTGCCCATTAATACACCCAAAATAATTCGGATGGCGGATTTCCCTCCTAGCGTATTAGGTGCTAAATCCACCTATTGATGGTAAGATTCGCCTCCTAAGCATAGACGGGCAAACCCGTCAATTGAAATCGAGCACATTGGACTTGAAAATTCGAGCAATCTAAATGTTTACGCCCGACCCACACAATTGCACAACCAATCCGAAGCCGAATGATGGCATCGAAAACACACACTTAGGCAAATGGTCACGCGGCAAATGGATGGTAGACATGTCAGAGGAATGGAACGAATATTGCAATATAAAACGCTTTATATATTGCTTTTGTCACTTCACCCATCAAGCCGTCGATAGGTTCGTGAAGTTAGTACTGGTTTATTAATCGGGAGGTCCTTGGTTCGATTCTGAATAAGCGCGAGTATAAATTTTGTTTTTATTTTTTGGTTCTTCAGGCAAATTTATGAAATTCAACCCGATTTCTTGTGGCGAATTATCATAATAGATTCCGGTCCCTGTATTTAGATAATCATTTTGCTTGAGTGACTATCGAAATAAGGTACCGTGTGACAAATGGGTAAAGGAAATCGTATAAAGAGGGTTCTTAAAAAAAATAAAATGAATAAGATCTACTATATTTTTCAGATTGTTTCCTACTAAATCTATGCTATATTTAAATTTAATGTTTGTGCCAAAGTTCAAGGTAAATATTGAAAATTTGGGAAACTAGTGGGACAAGTGAAAATATTGTCGTTTTAAATGACTGAACTGACACTAAAAAAATAACAGTCAGATCTGTGATTTCAAATGGCCTCATTTGTTAGTGTATGAATACACAAAAAAACACACATAAATAATAAACATTTTGTTCTTTTTAAAACAATTTTCTTGAGTAAACTTATTTATTTAGCAACAATGTTACTTTTATTAAAAGTAATAACATCATCGAAAATCAAACACCATTCTATTTTACCGATTTTCTACTACTCATTTTATATAAAGTTAAGTTATCTCTTTTCTAAATAATGTATTTATTGCCTTTATCGAGCGGATTTAACCCGGTCAAAAGTGTCAACATTCTTGTACCTACTGAATAAGTCATTATTTGAACTTAGTATCCAAATTCATGCGTCATCCGTTGAAGCCATTCAGAACATTACGATGTACATGTTTTTTTTTTTAATTTCATTATTAGTATCATTCCAAACATTACATTCATTTCTTATATCTAGGTGTTCTGTGTTAGACAACACTATCATCCTAATTTGGTAAAACAAATTTAAGATTTTATTAACATTTTGTTAACAACATACTACATCTCCCTGGCTCTTCACCCGAAAGGCTTTGGGGTTTTACATATTTCGACATGTTGAATCCAACAAAAATAGTCCGGTTGAAAACCTCGTGTAACACATCGTGACCTTCCCTTGTTAGCTACCCCATATACCCGATTGCCCCAAGGCTCCGCCACAAGAAATTTGCCTTAAGACACCAAAATATGAAAAACAAAAAAATAATAACAGTATCTGGATTCGAAACCCCAACCTTCGGATCCTTAAACATAAACACACACCACTTGCCTATCACAGTTTTTCATGTATAAAGTTTCCTACATCACACAACATGGAACCATCTTGTCACGGAGGACAACCTGCAAGAGGAGCAAAATACAACACCCGTTGGACAGCCAAGTGCGAGAAGGGGTGAGATGATATGTTCTATAAATATATTTAAAGTACCAACGCGGTGCTGCGGGAATTTCTTACTTATACCAGAGTCAAAATCTATATGTTCGTATATCTTTATTATCGGCAATGACTTATACATTTGCAGTGGAAATAGAATTTCATGCCGTGCGTGTTGGATTGGGTAATATATTAGGGAGAAACAAATAAACACACTTGACTATAACAGTCGGGCGCTTTATAAGCAGAATTTTATCGTTGACGTTTGCTGATTGATTTACTTTTCATTTATTTACATTTTGGTCTCCTATTAGTCGCATGGTTGGGGACGGTATGAGACTCCTCGAAGTAGGAGACCCAGGGTTTGTGGGATTCGATTCATTTGACGATGTAATATTGTAATCAAACATCTAAGTGTGCATACAGCAAACTGGATTACCGTAATTCTTTTAACAATTACTTATCAAAATAGAGGCCGTTGATAAACTATGTTATCATTTAGCGGAGAGGGGGTATCTAGCCATAGACCACGGTCCACACATTTGTGTTTCAAAGAAAATTCAACCATCAACTAAACCTGAAAGGTTTCATTAGCAGTCGGATGGTTCAAATTTAAAAAAAAGTTTTAAAATTCAATATTTCATATCTTCTTTACCAACAACGATTAGAATACGATTAAGATTTCTATGGAAATTACTATGACAAAATTTGAAAAAAAAAATGTTCCTAACATGTTAGTACTGTAATGTTAATACAAAACTATCTCTAAGTGATAACTGATTCCTCAAACAATAATAAGAAACACTGCAGTAGAAACAAATTTTTTTGAGCTAATTTTGTTAGGGATTTTTGCAGAAGTTTGTCACACTATAATCTCAAAACCACACAAAAGCACGAGGGGGGAGGAGGTGACTGAAAAGTCAGGAAAAATGTTCACGTGGTTTATGGACGACCCCTAAGAAAGATATGGGGATTGGAATTTCAAACTTTTTTTTAATTTTAAACCGCTCTTATTAGCAGTCATTTACATTTACCGTTATATTTTTTTTTTTTGTAAAGAAGATGCAATAGTACCTAACTGGAATTTACAGAAATTACAATAAGGTTTAATTATCGCACTCAACATTTTACACCAAAGCCAGATTTTCTATATTTTTGGAATTGATATACATAAATAATAATTCTCAAAAAACTTATGTGCACAACATAATCGCAAAATAATGGTGAACGCGTCACGAAATGATTTCTTCAACCCTTAAGTGGATTTTTTGGTGTTGGTGTTCGTTCAGAGGTTTGCCAAGCCGCATAACTAAATAAAACTCGTGAAGATCTTTTCCGAACAATATTTTTTCTACATCCCAGAAAATTTACTTATAATAATAATGCTCAACATATTGTCGATTTAAAGTCATGCTTTAGAGCATTCATGATGTCAAAACTATGTATCATTGCTTGACAGTTATCGAATGAGTGCAATAAAACTTATTTTAATCTGCATTTTATTATGCATATAAAAATAAACACACATTGTTTGAAAATGTATTGGAAAATATTAAGTTGGTGCAGTCCCATATTGAAAAATAAAGGCATACCAGTCTCCATATGAAATTTTAATTTAAATTTCAGCTGCAAACGTGAATTGTGTTCAAGTTTATTATTTTTTGCTGATCATTAAAAGCAAAATTAGTAAGCTATGCGGTTGTGTTAAATATGTCAGGAAGAAATGTAAGGGGTCATCCATAAATGACGTAGCTATTTAGGGGGGAGGGGGATCTTTACGGGGCCCATATAGCCGTAGTGGTAAACGCGGAGCTATTCAGCATGATCAAGCTGAGGGTTGTGGGTTCGAATCCCACCGGTCGAGGATCTTTTCGGGTTGGAAATTTTCTCGACTTCCCAGAGCATAGAGTATCTTCGTTCCTGCCACACGATATACACAAGCAAAAATGGTCATTGGCACAGTAAGCTTTCAGTTAATAACTGTGGAAGTGCTCATAAGAATACTGAGATGCAGTCTCTGTGTTTGACTTATGAACTTGGTTTATAAAATGATGATTCAGCTTCAAAACATTCATCAAGATTGAAAAGAAATCTGAGAAATTTTAGATTTTCTTGATAAATGCAATCAAACAGATTTTTCAAAGCTTTAAATGGTTATGTAAATATTATATTATATTCGTGTCTTAATTGATAAATTTATAAATAAACAAAATCAAAGTTTAATAAATAAATTAAAAATCAATGCTTTAACTACTTGGAGTACATTGTTTTCTCATTGGTTAACAAGTCATAAAGTCAGCCGTTTTCAAGACAATAAAATATGCTCTTTTCGGCAAATATTACATGAAACAAGATATTTATACCGTGTATTATGCATTCAATGTTGCAGGAGATCTCACTCAATCAACTCATCGATTTCTTTTGATGTATCAATGCTCTTGATGGAATAGCCTGAATATTGATGAGGGCAACAGATTCGAGTGATATCGAAATTGCCCTATCATTCAATTTTATTGATAACTTGGTAATTTGATAATTTTTTATTATTTAACTGTTTCATTATAGGTTGTGTAGGTTTATTTTATTATGAAGAAAGATAATGAAGTTCAGCTGAAATATTAATAGAGATAAATAATTTGTATAATAATCGCTAAAATTTTCTAAACATTCCAAATATATCAAGTGTAATCTTTTCTATATCTGGCCACTGATTGCCAAATGGATTTGAATTTGAATAATAATTCATTTCGAATTAATATATTGTATTGTTCATTTTTATTGAAATCTATTTCCTAACAAAGAATAATTTAAAAAAAAACATTCCTCTAATAACGAAATTTTTGTTCTAACTAAAAAAAAACTAAAATATATTGTACCCTAACTCAACAATAACGAGCTTCATCAATCCAATCAATTTTTTTTTCACATTTTCTATAGTAAACTTGTTTGTCTTGGTGACAACAGCAAAAGTAATACAATTTAGCCTATATGAAACTAGATACCAAAATTATGTAACAGGAACTGTGTTTATTTGAAACTGTTTTCCAAATTACTTTCGAGCGCTACTGTATATCATACTGTTAGATTAGATTATCCTTACATTTTAGTCAGTAATTAATATCAAATTTTGTATTGAACTTCTGAATTCTAATTTTTTGTTTGAACCCAATCACTGAGGAAAATAATAAAAAAAATACAAAGGGGAGGCCTTCCTTAGCCGAGTGGTTAGAGTCCGCGGCTACAAAGCAAAGCCATGCTGAAGGTGTCTGGGTTTGATTCCCGGTCGGTCCAGGATCTTTTCGGGTTGGAAATTTTCTCGACTTCCCTGGGCATAGAGTATCATCGTACCTGCCACACGATATACGAATGCGAAAATGGCAACTTTGGCATAGAAAGCTCTTAGTTAATAACTGTGGAAGTGCTCATAAGAACACTAAGCTGAGAAGCAGGCTCTGTCCCAGTGAGGACGTCAATGCCAAGAAGAAGAAGAAGAAGAAGAAGAAGAAGTAGAAGAAGAAGAAGGGGGGGGGGTGCTTGATATGCTACGTATTTTCCAAGGGGAAGTCTCAGCATTTTTGACGAAACGGTACGAGAGGGAAGGGGGGTGTAAAAAATCAGTGAAAAATGCCACGTTATTTATGGACGGCCCCTAATAGAAAATTATAAACATTTGTATGAAAGAAAAACTTCAAAGTTTGAGCACTATTTTCTCAGTGCCTACTCTTTTCAATATGGGCCTTTATGGGCAGCATAAGTTGTTCTTAGAAAAACTTTCTTATCGAAAATGTCTCTGAAATTTGGTCCTGAACAACTAATTCCTATCACAATTCATAGATAGTCAAAATTAAAAATGATAAAAAAAAGATTATTGCGTTATATAAAAATGAAATTTTGTTTTCATATTTTTCATGATAAAAAAAAATCAGTATATATGTTCTCTTGACTTCTCCAAACGGTTTACTACAATCTCCCCACTGAACGTTCTGTTCTAAAATCAACATATCGGTGCCATAATTCTTAAAATAAATTGCTTGCAAAAACTAATAGCCAATTTGCAGAAGTTGTTCTTGAGTCAAAATGATCGATTCATCTATAGAAAACTCTTTTACTATTATACTAAAACCATGGTTAAAATTTAATCCCATATATGGGGCACGGTTTCTTATAATCGGCTCATTCTGGGTAGCATTCATCAGCATTGGATCGATATTTTTTTATCAATGTGAAAGTAGAACCGTGATCTTGTTTTCTTTGAATAGCACCAGCAAAAGATTCCACAGAGTTTTCATGTTTTAAAGACTATTCATTTATTATTTTTTATAAAGAGGACACCTTGTTTATGCTATATCTTTTTTATCATGTATATAAAATCCCAGAGTTTTCTGTCTGTCAGTAACGCTTTGAAAGGTTTCATTGAGCAGCATACAACAGCAATTTAAGAGCAGAACAACAGTCAAATTAAGAGCACTCCAAAAGTACATTTGAATGTAACAACATTACAATAGGGTCCTAAAGCCCTGTCCCAATTTTAGTGCCAAACGCTTACGTTCAGGCCAAAACACATGTTTACTCAATTTTTTAATGTTTTTCATTTGTTTAAGTACAAAAAACATTTTTTTATATTTTTATAGATTTTGTCACACTCCTTGATTTGAACTCAATTTTTTGGTGTATTTTGTTTTCCGTGTCCCTTCCGGACGCTTGCTTTTACCGGAGCGAGCGACGAGGGCAGGATCAAACATGTCGCGCGTCGGTCTAGTAAGTGAAAAAGTGGCGTGATCGGGGAGTTCGGTTGGAGTAAGTGAAAAAGTGCCGCGATCGATAAGTTCTGTTTGATCTTTCGACCTTGACGCTTGCTTTTACCGGAGCGAGCGACGAGGGCAGGATCAAACATGTCGCGCGTCGGTCTAGTAAGTGAAAAAGTGGCGTGATCGGGGAGTTCGGTTGGAGTAAGTTAAAAAGTGCCGCGATCGGTTCGTTCTTTTTGATCTTTCGACGACCTTGACGCTTGCTCCTGGGCAGTGCGTCAAGAAAGCCCGAGCTGTCGTCCGTGTTTTTTTCGGGTCGCGCGCCTATTTTTTTTTTCTGAGTGCTAGCCGAGCAAACGAGTGAAGCTGAAAGTGGATTGTGGCTGCTAAGTCAAGGATAACGGATCAATTGGTGAGCTCGTTTCATGCTACTATTTCTAATCTATAAAATATGTATGACTGCACATTTAATCGTTACAATGGTGGGATGTAAATATGATGTTTCAACAAACTATGGATGGTTCGTCACTGTGAGTGTCGACACAAACTATGATTCATGATTTATTTATGTTTAACATTTTTTTTCAGAACACCCCTTATATACCTTTATTTTTGTAATTAAAAAAACTTTGAATGGTTCGACACTACAAGTGTAGACTTGCGAAAGGTTCACTTTATTCAACAAACTTTGGATGGTTCGCCACTGTAAGTGTCGGCATAAGAATAAGAGTGTTCTATGATGTCCCAACCAATTGAGTCTTTTGTTTCTTTTCAAATGAGTAAAATATAATAACACATGCTTTCGTACTGACAGCTGTAGGAATGTTACATTTAGGTATTTGTTCAACAAACTTTGAATGGTTCGTCACCTCAAGTGTCGGCATAATTTTCCTCTACATAGAAATTATATGAACAATTATATTTACGTATAAGCATGTATATATCTCACAAATCATTGTTTATCATGGTCTAATCGCTTATCAAAGTGAATCCTTTGACCCAACGATCCTCCCCATTAACAAACATCCCTCCCAGTAACCTTTGTGGAGATGCAGAGGCAAACACGGTCTCCAAATAGCAAAGGTTACACACTAACATTCCTTCCCTCAATCCCACCTGACTGCAAGGACATGGCCGGCGCCGTTATTGACCTTGTATAAATAGAGGCACTGAATTATGCACACTGAAGAAGATTATGGCCAATCCCAGCTGAACTTCTAGTTGATTCTTTGTGCATTTTCTCTGACTTCGGTCAATCACGGAATAGCAACCATTGATATGTGTAGTCAGTCTAAGCTAAGCTAAGCTAAGCTATTTTGTTTTCCGTGTCCCTTCCGAAATGTCAGATAGGAACAACCCCAGTGTTAAAACTAAAACCCCTGTGATATTTTTGTCGACTAAGCGAACGTCAAACATGATCTCAAGTGTCAAGGTTCATTTATGGATCCAATTTTGAAATTAAAGTTTAAATATGATATATCCGTTATTTGAGCGAGAAAAATTGCTAAAGTAGTTGCAGTAATATGATCTTTCGTGTTATTAAATGAAAACAAGATTAAACTAACCATTTTAGGACCCTATTGCAAATTGTGGTGCACTATAACAGCTATTGCACAGGGTGTTCTAGAGTTTTCCGGAGCTTTGTGCTTCCTAATTCGTATAAAAGTCACGATCTTTTTATCATTGTAGTTTTCCGGTTTTATGAACTTGGACGGTAATCAAAATGTAAACAAACCAACTTTATGCTGTTCGACCGCACTTAAATGCCGATGCAAGTTGAAAATGTGATTCATTACGGGTTTTGTCATTTCAATATAAGGTTCAAAAACAAATAAGATATTTGCAAAGGAAAGATAAACATGATTGTGGGCCGAATATTCTAGTTTTTTTTTATTTACACAACCTTCTTGAGTCGATGTTCCATGGTTCGATATCGACTTATGAAGGCAAAATAAAAATATTTTTTTATGGTAACTATAATGGTCCCCTAAAAGAGCTTTCCAAAGCATTCCTGTTCGATGACTCGATATATTCATTAGTCGATAGTCCCCTAATTACAATTCGATTCGTTGTATATCGTTGACGATCGCCATCGCAGCGCAAAGATCTATACAGAAATTGTAGCACTGGTTAATCGGGATTCAATAGAAAATTCTAGAATTTTCAGTCAGATTCTTCTCTCTAATTTATAGAAGCTTCTGGATTTAAGGCTGTAATTATTTCAGATCAGAATAACGGCACTATAACAATGGAGTATGGTTAGAGCATAAATTTGGGCGATTTTGCGTTCATAAATATCATGCGTGTCTCAGCTTATTATTCATACACCAATGGCATATTAATCAACAGAGAAATTTCTCTTTCCATGTTATCATTTTGCAATTGAACATAAACATTATTAATCTTTGAAAGAGGTTTTTGCTTGAAAATTCTTATGGAACGTGACTAGCCATGCTGGGTTAGCTAGTTTATCAATGAAATCATAATCGGTTTTCTGTGCATCGTAATACTATTATTTTCCTCTTATATGGAAATATAAGATCTTACAAAGAAGAACAAAGAAGTTTCGACAAAAACTTCCTAGAAAAGATGTTCTTCAAACTTAAACAATATTTTTCACATACCAAAAATCCGAATTTTTATGAATGAATTGTGTTTTGGTATACTCAACTATTATACTTGGCTCCAGACCTACCAATCTTTGACCATTCTAAACATTGTTCCTTATTCGTGTGAATTATAATTATTTTGATGGCTTTTTTGTTATAACACCATCGTGCAATAATATAATAGTCTAACGATACTGTATACAGAAAACCGATTACGATTCTATTGATATATTATAAAGATATAGCATGCACAAGGTGTCCACTTTATAAAATGAACAGTCCTTAAGTAAGTTCTACAATAGAGAATGTGGCTACTCTGGTAGGTGATAAATTATTATGAATATACATTAAACATGTTCAACATACGATGATTAACGCTTTAAAGGAGACTTGACTGTATATCTTTATTTTGCTGGGGATAACACATGTTCACATGTTTATCAACAGCATGAGCAATCATGCATATGAAACGTAAAACCACATCGACTTTGGTTAGTCTTCATTTCAGTGGTAAGTTTGGAGCAGTAGATACACAGTGTGCTAGACGATCCGATGATTATGGTTCGAATCTGGTTTGCTCCCTCTCGGTTTTTTGCGTATTTCCATACTTCCAATACATGCACTTAAAAGAGGCATATGTGTGGAAGTTTTATTTTTTAATACATGTGTTGGTGATGCACGCACATGAAAAAAAACACATGCGACATCAACCAGGATCGATCCATAGTCATGAGCGTGAACACCAAATACTATACCACAGCACTAAACCCGCTTGTTAGTATGCGTGGTGCAAAAAGCATATCAAGTTGTACTTCCCCATTTGTACCGTAAAAACTGCTCGACTCAATGACCGGATTATCTGCCTATCAATAGACGCTCAAAAACGTCATGTCGCTCAGAAGAACACTTTTCCGCCATCAATAGACGCAGAAAACGCCTATAATGACGGTTTCAACTTTTGGGTGTAGATAGTGAGAGCTGATGCGCTGTCGTGGGAAAACGCAATGAGAGGCAGCACTGTTTATGAAGCAAACAACAACCCATCCACGGAAGAGCATTTCATTGTGGGATAGCTGCAACTTGTTGCTCGATTACGGAGAAAACGGTGTTGAGAAGAATGTTTTAAATCGAACGAATGAAGAAGAATGGTCATACGCGTTATGAATTTTTATTATCGAACTGATAATATGCGTCTCTATTAATTTAAGATACTTCTGATCAATCCTTCTGATGAAAAAACCCCAGTTTTCATTTCATTGGTCTTCGATTTAGAAAATCACATCGCACAGACTTCAATCTAGAAGAACTCTCAATCTAAAACTTTCCTAAGCTACCGTAATTTCGGGTGAAATTGATAATTTTTCACTGTTTTCTAGGTATGCTTTCTAAAATGTTATCGGTATCATACAGCTAAATGCAGGAAAACGAGTACGACGGTGAACCTCATTGGCTCATGCACCGAAATTTTTTAACAAATGTGATGTGGCACAAAAAACTTCACTGTACACAAATAGTCATTATTTAAGCCAAAAAACGTTCTTTTACTATAGGTGGCAATGAGCTTGGTGCACTATTAGTAAGACATAAAATCGCGTGACACGGTGATCAATTTCACCCTACTGATCAATTACACCCGAATTTACGGTACTTTATATTGTACAAATATACATATATTACATTTTGCGTACAAAGAATTACTCGATGTTCTTTTACGAGTTTCCGTTTATAGCTCACGTAACCATCCGTAGAAGGTTCAATTTGAAGACACAGCACGTTATTGTAACAAGTGTTCCAGAACAAACAAATTCTTCAACCCCCTTCAAACACATATGTATCAAACATTATTTTAGCACCAATACCACTAGACCTGCGTCTATCTCTCATTGGAACTATGAATCTCAAACCTACGGTCAAACAAATGAAACACGAGGTATCTGAACTCCACGAGGCTCCTCATCTATTATTTTTTATATTATTATTATTATTTATTCGGTTTTACACCAGTTATCTTGATAAAACCTCGCCAACAATATTTCGCCAATTCACTTCGTTCATGGCCGCTTCTCTCCATCCTCGACTGCGACCCACGCTCTCCAGGTCCTGGTGCACCTGGTCAATCCACCTAGCTCGCTGCGCCCCACGCCTTCTTGTTCCGACCGGATTCGTAGCGAACACCATCTTCACAGGGTTGTTGTCCGGCACGACTTCCACTGATGATACACCTCCGTATCTCCCGACTAACGTTGTTGTCAGCCGTCAACAAGGATCCGAGGTAGACGAACTCGTCCACCACCACGAAGGTATCCCCGTCTATCGTAACACTGCTTCCTAGGCGGGCCCTGTCGTGCTCAGTTCCACCTACCAGCATGTACTTTGTTTTCGACGCATTCATCATTAACCCGAGTCTTGTTGCTTCGCGTTTAAGGCAGGTGAACAAATCTGCCACCGTTTCAAATTTTCTCCCAAAAATGTCCATATCGTCCGCGAAGCAAACAAATTGGCCGGATCTCGTGAAAATCGTGCCTCGACTGTTAAGTCCGGCACTTCGCATGACACCTTCAAGCGCAATATTGAACAACAGGCACGAAAGTCCATCGCCCTGTCGTAGTCCCCGTCGAGACTCGAACGAACTGGAGTGTTCGCCTGAGATCTTCACGCAGTTTTGTACACCGTCCATCTAATCAATCTTGTGAGCTTCCCGGGAAAGCTGTTCTCGTCCATGATCTTCCATGGCTCTACACGGTCAATACTGTCGTATTCTGCCTTGAAATCGATGAACAGGTACTCACGGCATTTCTGGAGGATTTGCCGCACGGAAAAGATCTGGTCCGTTGTCGAGCGGCCGTCGATGAAACCTGCTTGATAACTTCCCACGAACTCGTTCGCTATTGATAGACGACGGAAGATAATCTGGGATAACACTTTGTAGGCGGCGTTCAGGATAGTGATTGCATGATAATTTTCACACTCCAGTTTGTCGCCCTTTTTGTAGATAGGGCATATAATGCCCTGCTTGCTCTCTTCTGGTAGCTGTTCTGTTTCCCAGATTCTGCCTATCAGCCGATGCAGACAAGCGGCCAGCTTGTCCGGGCCCATCTTGATGAGTTCGGCTCCGATACCATCCTTGTCGGCGGCCTTGTTGTTCTTGAGCTGTTGAATGGCATGCTTCACTTCCTCCATTGTGGGAGCTGGTTGGTTTTCACTGTCCGCCATCGCTTTCGCTGTCCTGACCTTCTGTGCATATGTTCTCTGCGCCATTCAGGTGTTCATCGTAGTGCTGCTTCCACCTTTCGATCACCTAGCGTCCGTCCATCAAGATGCTCCCGGCACATCTTGGTTTGCGGCACGAAGCCTTTGCGGGATGTGTTGAGCTTCTGATAGAACTTCCGCGTTTCTTGAGAACGGTACAGCAACTCCATCTCTTGGCATTCCACCTCTTCCAGGCAGCGCTTTTCGTCCCGGAATAGGTGGGTTTGCTGTTTCCGCTTCAGTCTGTATCGTTCCACGTTTTGCCGCGTTCCATGCTGCAGCATTGCAGCCCGCGCTGCATTCTTCTCCTCTAAAACCTCCTGGCACTCCTCGTCGAACCAATCGTTTCTTGAGCTCCGTTCCACATATCTACGGAGTTTGAAATTGTAGCAAGGGAGCTCCACTAAAGGCAAAACGCTCTGCTTTGACGTTACCAGAAGAGTGCGGCTTCGATGATTTGCCATGCCTACTAGATCGTTTGTTGTGCGATCTGATGTTATATTCTAGGAGTTCTGCTAATAGGCTTTCACTGTCACACAATATCCGATAATGCTTTCGGCAGCGTCGTTAATGGCTGCTTTGACTGTCTTCCAGCAGTGCTCAAGAGGGGCCCTATCGAGCTCGCCCTCATCCGGCAACGCTGCCTCAAGATGCTGCGCGTACGCATTGGCGACATCCGTTTCACCATCACTAGGTAGTGGTCGGAGTCAATGTTAGCGCCACGATAGGTTCTGACGTCGGTTATATCGGAGAAGTGCCGTTCATCGATCAAAACGTGGTCGATTTGCGATTCTGTCTGCTGAGGTGATCTCCAGGTGTACCGATACGGGAGGCTGTGCTGGAAATAGGCGCTACGAATGGCCATGTCCTTGGAGGCGGCAAAATCTATCAGTCGTAGGCCGTTCTCGTTCGTCAGCCGGTTGGCGCTGAACTTTCCAATCGTCGCACAGTGCGTTGCTCCATAGACAAAAATCAAATTTCAAGCTATTTTATTCGGCGATAATAAGTATCCCCAAGTGTTTATAGATATCATCCGCTATTGAAACAAGTATTGATTAGCTGTACAAAGCACTAAAACTACTACAACAAGCGTCGAAAATGACAGTTGTCGGAGTAGCAGAAAAACTAAATTTTGTCACATGTTTTCAGCATTCCTTTCCACTAATACGGAGAGTGTTGAAACCAACCTATTCAATCAAAATCTAAAAGAGAACATCGCTGAAGGCTGGTAAAGTATATTTGACGGGATAAGCACACTAATTTTAGCTTTGAATATGAGAAATCTTCGCGATGAGTTGATTATGAAATACTAACATGTACCTTTGATTTTCGATTCAAAAAAAGTACCACCGACTCCCACCCTTAATTACTCATGGATATGTTTCTTGGAGTATCCTCTAAGAAATCTGAAAGATACAGCAGCAACTCCCTGCAACTCTTTGAGATTTTTGATTAATCTGAGGTATACTCCTTAACCAGCACAAATATTAAAATGAGTTGATTGTGGTAAAAATACGACAATTTTGCAACGCTATGTGGTCTTGGCTCAACCAGACATTACACCAGAACAAGTCTATGCTTGAAATAATATATTTCAAATGTAGTTTCCAAGATATCATTCAAATTTTACATTAAAAACTGGAAAATTTAAAAATATTTATTTTATTTTTGAATAAAGGCGTTTAGATCACTTTTGTAACTACGAGTGAGAAGAGAAGTATTTTAATATAACTTCTTGTATCATTATGAGCAATAAAAGTACAAATTGCGAGGGCTTTCTTGGAAAATAATGTAATTGGCATATTGGACAGTTATGCGATTATGTGTATGTTATATGTCATTCATTCAAATTGTAGCTCTTTTCACCAGAAACAACTTTTCCTTCCAAACCAAGGTGCTCAAATGGCTTGATTTTCCAGTTTTGATTTTTGTCCCGCACCTCCATAAATTCAACGCACTGTGCGTCGGTCTGAATTCCTTCTCCTGGCCAACCTGAGCGTTCAAACCTCCTATGATGATCTTGACGTCGTGGCTTGGGCAGTGGTCGTACTCATCAGTGCTTCCGGTCATCATCAGTGCTTCCGGAGTGTGGGCTATGCACGTTGATTATGCTGAAGTTAAAGAATCGGCCTTTGATTCTTAACTTGCACATTCTTTCGTTAATCGGCCACCACCCGATCACGTGCCTTTGCATAAGGACTGTTCATTTTATAAAGTAGACACTTTGTTCATGATATATCTTTTTTATTTATTGATAAAATCGTAATCGGTTTTCTGTGCATCGTTGAACTATTATTCTACAATACTAGGAACATATAAGATCTCAGAAAATGTTGTTGGTTGAAGAGCTAAATAGTTTTTCCAAAAACTACTAAGAAAAGCAGTTCGTCAAAGTTTAACATTATTTTTCGCAAAACAAAAATCCTATTTTTTATGAACAAATAGTATGTTTGTATCCTTCACTATTCTACTAAAGGTAAAGCTTTGAAAAAATCAATTATATGCCACCATTCTCTGATATTAGTAATTTTAGTGATTTACCCATTTATGGTGAAATTTGCTGATACACCATCCTTTCACTCCAAGCAAAAGAGAAAAGTAAAAAGCGTGTTCAAAACTAGTTTGGATTGCTAAAGAATATATATTTGTATAAACGAGAGCTAAATCGTGAGTTTAAACCACAGTCTTAGGTATAAATTTTACTGTTTATGGTAGTTTTACTAAAAAGTCTCATACTTTTAAAATCATGTACGCATATTTATCGATATACAGCAAATTGCAAACGGTTTTCTCCGTATATTTCAATTGGTAATCTTAGAATGACATATTATGAAAATAATATGAGGAGAATAAAATCGATTTTATTACAGCAGTGTTGCCAATTTTGATGACTTTCAATAAACTTTGAAAGGTCTTCTGAGAATAAAGCAATTGTGTTTATATTGTGCCTTAAATGTGGCGTGGGGACTAAATAACTAACTCTTTGAAGGCGTAAGTTATTTTTCATATTAACACTGCATTAGCACTTCCGTCAGGACATACTTTTAGCCAAAAAATTCTACTCATATCAATTCCCTTGAAATTTAAAATATTTTTCTCTAAAATATATAGGGGAAAAATGATTTTATTATATCTGTAAAATTTTTGCTCCAAAAATTGCTTGATTTTTTCCATCAGGCTTCTGATTGATGATGCTTTTGAAGAACAAGCCTTTTTTGAAAATAAAAAATATAAATTATGGATTTTTTAAGCCAATTTCTAACAATCATTGTTTTTGATAACCTCCAAAAATCGACCGTTATAATCGTTGTCCCATATTTGTGTGAATTTAAATTATTTTGGAGATTTTTTTTTATCACAACATTGTACAATACTAGTCGAACGATGTGCAGAAAACCGATTGAAATTTCATTGATAAATAAAAAAGATACAGCATGCACAAGGTGTCCACTTTATAAAATGAACAGTCCTTATCACCCATCACTATAAAAGCTGTTCCCCGCTCACGGGTGTTACCGCAGCTCTGGTAGACCTCGTTCGTACCATCGATGCCGAAACCACGGATCTTCAGTACATAGGAGAGTATGCGTGTGCTTCCACGTACCGAGCTTCCAATCGCTAGTCCGTTTCCGTCGTTGTGGTCTTCGCCGATTGTCCCGGTTCATATTCTCTTGCTTGATTTTTTTACGGCTGGTTTGCAGGGCCTGACACTAATCCCCTAGATTTCCGGAGGACCATTCCCTCTAAATGTTCGGAGGACCATAGTGCGCAGTTTAGCTTAGAGTCCTTCTCTGGCACTCGGACGATGATCAGCCGCCCCTGACATGGGGAACAGACGCTGTTGTGAGCTGCTCCTAACATGGAGTACAGACGCTCAAGGTTTGCAGAAGCAAAAGCAAACCCCCTTTCCCTGTCAGCATACGACCAAAGTTCCTACCAAGGGTTGGTTACCCGATCTTCCCTACACAGTTAAAAATAATGAAGATTACACGTCATGTAAACTTCATTTATGCGATGTAAACAAGATATCATGTAAACTTCAGTTTGAAATCATGTAAAAATGTGTTATATGCCATGTAGTCACTCAGGATCCTGCTCGATTACATGAAATATAATTGAAGTTTACATGACATATCATGTAAATATCCATGATATTCCACGCTCCAATTATGTGCATTATATGTCTCAGAAATTTACACGTTTCGTTCGAACTGTGTAAGGTTACTCGTACCCCGGCCAGTACCACGAGAAGGTAGGGTTAGGAGTAGCTGGGCAAGAGGCTAAGGACCGCACAAAGGGGTCTATTTTATTCCTGCAGGTACGCTAGGTACCAATGGTACGCCATGCCCAGCCATTTACCGTGCCATAGGTAGACCATGCAATTATTTTGTTTACACTTACTAGCGAGTTTCACTTACTACACAATTTTCTAACCAATATCTAATCTTCTGAATCTTAAAAAAAATCCAATTTCAAGTGGAAAATTGTTGAAATATTTTGTCTTCCACCATATTCACTCAGCTAACTTCATAACTGGGCTCAGACATGGCCGTTTATACGTTATTTTCTCTTGCGGATGGAAAAAGCAACTCTTTTTATGTGTAACGCGTTATTTTCTCCTTATTAACGAGATTTTTGTAACTTACCTGAAATAAACATATTTGAGAACATATATTGATTCGCCTTTGACCTTCAAGCTCAAGTTAAATGAATGAATACATTCCAGAACCTTATTTTCAATCAACTTAATCCATAGAAGCATTATTTTAAGTAGTATTCTAGACGCGCCTGATTCATTCTTAATGTAGCTGAAACAAATCCTCCTTATCGATCTTTGGTATATAAGGCACGTTTATGTTGCTTCTCAAGATCACTCCGCCAAAATTCCAGCAGTTTTCTAGACACGCCGCAATATCCAATTGAAATAAATACAGTCTAGTTCCACGAACTATTTGTTTTGGTATTTTCAACCCAAAAGCGTGCATAGTGGTGGTTTTTTAAACACACCTTTTCAGTCATCTGAATTCTCAGCTTAAGATCCGACGGTCTTCTAGACGCGTCTTCGTCATTCGAGTCGAAACCAATTCAGCGATGGCTTTCCAAACACACCCTTACTTTGACACCACGAGTCAACTAAGCATAAATTCCGGCGGTCATCTAAACACGCCTTGGACATCCAAGCCGAAACATATTCAAAGTAGAGACGTTCTGATACTTCCGATATATCGGAATATTGATATTTTGCTTTCGATATTCGATATTTTGGTATCGATATTTCCTATTCAATATATCGGTGGTATCGATATTTCCTTCCGATATATCGTAAACCAATGTTTGGATAACAATTGTAGGGTTTTCTCGTAAATCAATAGAATTTCTAATATTTGAAAGCACTTCACATACCAATTGTTATATGATGTAACATAAATGAAGATATCCATGTCCATATCGATCAAAATGCCGATAATACTGAGGTTTCAAAGAATTGTTTGCGAATCGTAGGAAACTCAAAGTCAGGTAACTAAGCGATACTAGAATTTTGCGCCCTTCAAATATATCAAATGATATTGCGATATATCGATATTTTGATTCAATATATCGGTGGTATCGATACTTCGATTCGATAATCGTATCGAATGAAATATCGATACTTCGCAATATCGGAATGTCCCTAATTCAAAGCGATGGTTTTCCAAACGCACCTTATTTTGACACTTCGTGCTGCATGTTAACTCAGCTTGACTTCCGGCGGTCTTCAAGACGCGCCTTCGGCATTCGAGCCGAAACCAAATGGTGTTCATCCAAATACCTTTTTTGAGTCTTCGCCAGCAAGAATTTCGACGGCCTTTTCGCGCGCCTTTGACTTTTCAAACAAATTTAGCACGTTCCAATCGTGCAGCTAAAGTCAACTCACTGAAAAGTCCGGTTGAACACACCACGAATGATCTGGTGCGGCATCTTCCATTTTTACTGCTTCTGTGTTGAATTCGTTATCATTTTTGTTGCTGAACGAATCTCACAAAGACTAATTACTCACACTCCAAGATAATTCTCATCTGTACCGTTAGTTCTTGGATTTACTGCCAAAAAACCTGGCAAGGATCGCCATTGTGGGAAACGTGATTGCTGCTCTCGGATGATGATTGCACCGAACATTGAGGTGCGTCCGATGCGTCCAATGGCTAACCGAAAAAAGAGGAAAAGTCATGGCCTGCCATGTGCTGATTCACAGTTTACGTTACGAGGACGCTAGTGTTATCTGTCGTCCGTCACACATATGCTTTGCACTCTAAATACAATATACAGAAATACAATGAAAATTAAAAATTAAAAGAACCTGGACGAGTGAGCCTTATGACACATGAATTGCGGAAATTTGGCTTGTGCGTGGCTGCTATTCAGGAAGTGCGTTGGATACGATCTGAAGAACGTGGATTCAGAGTGGTAGATCCCGTCGCTAACATCGCATTCAAATACAACATCTACCACAGCGATGGCGAAAAAGCTGAACGCGGAGTCGGATTCATAGTAACCGGGAAGCAGATGAAGCGCGTTATTAGGTTGAAGCCGATCAACGAGTGGATCTGCGTATTGAGGATTCGAGGCAAGTTCTTCAACTACAGTCTGATCAACGTCTATGCACCGACTAACGACAAACCCGACGACGTGAAGGATGCGTTTAACGAATTTCTCGACAAGACCTATGGTGCATGCCCAAAACACGACGTGAAAAATACAGTCTGTACAGTTTAACCACAGACAAACAGACGTAACACTTAGAACAAATCCCGATCAAAATCATAGTCACGATGACATGTACGCCCAATGCTAAAATCGGTGTGTTTGGCCGATGGACCAACAGATGGCGGTAGTGTATAAACGTCAAACGCGAACAAAAACGATGCGAGCGCTGCGGGTGGTGGATTGGCCACCTACCATATATTTGAATCGGCCGTTAAAAAGGTGGTCGATGGACATCGGTGAGAGTGTGACGTCTGTTTGTCTGTGGTTTAACTGAAGACAGTGTAAATAAATAAATAAATAAAATGTCATCGGCGACGCTAATGCGCAGGTCGGAAGAGAGGACTTCGTCCACCCTATCATTGGTAGGAAAAGCCTTCACTCTGTTACCAACGGCAACGGCCTACGTGTAGTGAACTTTTCTGCCACCAGGGGGATGGTCATCAGAAGCACCTACTTTGCACGCAAGGATATCTGCAAGCACACCTGGCAATACCCAAATGGCGATCTTAGCCACCAAATCGATTATGTTCTGGTAGACGGCCGGCATTTTTCCGATGTCATCGATGTTAGAACTTTCAGGGGTCCTAATATAGACTCAGACCACTATCTCGTCGTAAGCAAAATTCGAGCGCGTTTATCAACCGTTTCGAGTTCCAGAAATCGACAATCGTTGCGTTTTGATATCAAACGCCTGTCAGCAGATGGTGTAGCAGCGGACTACCATCAAAAGCTCGACGAGTGGATCAGTGGACGGAGCGGTGAGCACAGTAGCGCGAGAAGTGGTTGGTACTGCTCAACGAAGACCAAGGAACGGTTGGTTCGAAGAGGACTGCCAGAGAATGACGAACGAGAAGAACTTGGCTAGAAGCAACAGCGCCATCTCCGGCCAAG
Source organism: Aedes aegypti (assembly GCF_002204515.2). Classification (NCBI taxonomy): domain Eukaryota; kingdom Metazoa; phylum Arthropoda; class Insecta; order Diptera; family Culicidae; genus Aedes; species Aedes aegypti. The sequence goes on from NC_035109.1 coordinate 70,506,209, forward strand.
TGCAACGACCGCGAATGAAACTTGCTGATGGATATAACAACGGTGGCCGCCAGGTGGAAACAGCACTTCGAGTCATTGTTGAACGGTTCACGGAAGTGGATCTGGTAGCAGAATTCAAATCGATGACGAAGGACAGGCTGAGGAACCTCCAACGCTAGATGAGGTAAAGAAAGAAAAACAAGGCTGCTGGGAAGGATGAGCTTCCGGCCGAACCTCTCAAACACGGAAGTGAGCAGTTGCACGAAATCCTTCATCGTATCATTTCGAGGATATGGGAGAAAGAACAAATGCCTACTAGTTGGTTGGATGGTCTCATTTGCCCTCTGTAAAAGAAAGGGCATCGACTGGAGTGCATCAATTACACTGTGGAGCACGTTTTTGTCACAAGCATCTAAATACCTCTATTTACTAAATTGAGGGTTGCAGAATCCATTGGTGTTAATTATCATAGCACGTCTAGTTTTTGAGATATATTTATTTTTGTCGGTAGCGATAGGGGTAGTACTGGCACTTTTAATCTGTCCTAAGCTCCTTCCCAGCATTTGCTTTTATAAGCCTCTATTGCGTCCTTCACACAGACGTTCCTAAGCAATGTTGCTCAAATGGTCACTGTGTACCCTAGCAGCAATCAGCCGTTACCGTAGTTTTGCAGTCTAGTAGTTCAGACTACTATCAAAGTATGATAAGGCCTGAAATGCTACTAGAGTGGTTAAAGTGAAGAACGAAATAGTTATATTAAAAGGTTTTCATTCCCCATTTTGTTTTATCATTCACTTTTGCTGTCGACACTTTTGTTTTTGAGACTATCACTTCTATAACCGATTATCATTCATGAACTTTCGTAATCACTTTCCACTATCACAGCTAAAAGTTTCACCAATATTACATCACGCCACTTTCATACCAATTTATTTTATTACCAATAATTGAAGGATGTTTAATTTTATTTTTTTACTATTTAATTGAACTACGAATTATCACAACGACCGTAACAAAAAAAATACTTCGATCACTTCTATTGCACTTGCTGTTATTATGAACACTGTCATTGTAAAAGTGTAAAGAACTAGGCAATAGTGCTTTTGTTTAAAGAAATAAGTGCAAAATGCATATTGTTATTATTATGTCTGTGGTATTAATGTAACCCTCACAATCACATCAAATGCAATTTCAACAGTTTATCACCACTATGCAATTCTTCAAGTATCATTATCACCCTCACAATCATTAACCCCTCTACCGGCTGCTTCATGTTTTACTGCTAAAAAAATATTCAAATCGCGATAACTTTTTTGTTTCTCTATATTTTTGCACCATTTTTTCACAAAATCTCAAAAAGTCTTCCAAATTAGGAATCCGTGTCAATATTCATCATTGGTGATCTTGTTTTGAAGATATTCCGATGTTCCTTGGGGGACCGACATTCTCCATATAAAATGTCTTTGACGACCATTTTGTTTTTGGTCAATTTATCAAAAAAATAAAATGTGGAGTATATAATTCCAGGTAATACGGAGCTACTCGGAAAAAATCATACAAATCGGTAAAGTATTCTTGGAGAAATCGGAAGATTGCGATATGAGGTTTTTAAGAGATTTCAAGATCTTTATTTGTCCAGCGTGGTACCTGAAACATAAATGCTCATTACTCAAAGACGGCTGCATCAAATAGCTTCATTTTTTCACAACATAATCGCATTAACGTATCATTCCGAGGAGTGAATATCCGAATACGATAAAAATTTTGTAGCCTGATGAATCAACGTGGATTATGGTCAACGCGTCGGTCCCCCAAGGAATTTTGGAATATCTCCGGATCCAGATGACCGATGATCAATTTTGACACAGATTCTAGAACTAGAAGAGTTTTTTTGAGAACTTGTGAAAAAATGGTGCACAAATATTGAGAAACTAAAAAGTTATCGCGATTTGAATATTTTGCTGGTGGTAAAAAATGAAGCTGCCGGTAGAGGGGTTAATTTTATAACGATGAGTGTTACACAGAAACTCACCGGACACTCACCGAACACTCACATAACAAAAAGTTGGATCATGCGTTAGCTTCGAAACCTATCCACCATTACCGATTAGTACAATGGATGCTACAATTCGTCTAACAAACTGCAACATCATGTAATGGTGCATAAGTAACTACTGAGCCCTGGCGGTTCCTCCATTCGAAGAGTACCTGATAATATGCAGAAACATATTAACAGATCCTCAGCCTGAAAGCAGCCGTTTCATGATAAATCATGATCCGTTTGTGGTGTGCCAAAGTATTGGGAAGGTGATATTTTATACATACGGATATTATTTTACGGTGCACCTTCACTTTGGCACCGTCAATCCTCGTGATCCAGGCCAGGGTCACGTCTAGTGTTTGAGATATTGACTGTTTAAAAATATAAAATTTGACTCTTTCAGCCAACTTGCATGCAAGTTTCCCAGCTTGTATGGCAATTTATTCGCTTAATTTTCCACAGAATCCAAACTTCAAGTGTATAACCATTATTATCAACAAAATAATTCCGAAGGTCAAAACTTATTTAATGATGGTTTCGAAAAGTACCGTAATCCGGGGTAACATTGATCAGTTTTTAGGATTTTTCTTAAATATTTCATCCAAAACTGTAAGTGTTGTGAATTTTAGATTTTTTAAACAAGTACTGCCACCCTTAGCTCGTGACTATATACTAAATTTTGTTTTTTGAAAGATTTAAGCATGTTTACAAAAATGTTTTATGTGATTTTTTCATTTAGTTGATATGGGGTAACATTGATCATCCATGTAAACAACGTTCGGTAATATTGAAAATGTCGTTACTTACATAAATCATGGCCCCTGAAGCCGAATATGATGTCCAAACGCTTACATCTCATTTACTTTTTGAGTTATTTTAAAATTAAAAACACCTCGAACAGCGGAATACGCCTAAAGGTAGGCAATTTCCCAAGGGAATTCTAGATTATTAACAGTAATTTGTTAATGTTGCCTAATTGAATATACTTATAAAAGTTTTGACAGCGGAATCGTTTTTGGCGATGCAATTTTCAGCGAGAACCGCATTTTCGTTGCTCATATCGCTTGCAGAACTTATGTGAGACATGAATCTTAGGTAGTGCCATCCTTAACCATTGAAATCATTGTTTCACAAACTTGACAATTTTAAGCATAAAGTTAACGCAATTTTTGCAAAAATCTTAATTTTTAATAGCTCATAAATATAAGAAACAGAAGCAACATTCATGCTTAGGAAATATTTCATTAATAAATGATGATATCAACTTATTACGCGATGAGTTATTCCGATCAATGTTACCCCGCTGATCAATGATACCCCGGATTACGGTATTGTATATTGCCATATAAGAGAAACGAAGAATTTTGTATGGAGACTGTAAGCATGTTGGAAAAATCGATTTAATCGTTCAATTTCAATTAGATTAGATTAGAGTTAGGATTAGATTACAAAAAAAATGAATATAATACTTAAAATTTCATGTGAACTTCATTGAAAACAGTGTTTTTTACACTTTTGGTGACCTGTAGCTAAAAATAATGACGTTTCCAGCAAGTCACAATTTTTGCTACAATTTCTGAGAATGGTATCAGATACAGCAACCCCAAATCTACTAGATACACACATCCTTGAGACACGCAAAATTGTAGTGTTTGTTACGCTGTGTTATTGAAGGATAACACTCTTTAATTCGGCGTACAAAATCATATATGCAAATCTATTCAACAGATTGAGATCGTATGAAGAGTCCTTGGTCGGCGAATACCAAGTTGGAGACAGTAAGGATTGGGCTCACGATCAACACCACAAAAACGAACTACATGATAGCTGGTGGTCAACGTGGGTCCGGACGTGTTAGTGGTAGAGAAATGGTGCTAGGTGACGTTTCCCGTATGCTGGAGAAACGATAAGCAAAGATGATATTCAACAGAGAACCCGGACGAGGCCGCCGACTCCATGGTAGACTATGCACAAGATGGCTTTTTGCAGTTGAGGAGGACTTAATGGCGCTTAACGTTCAAAACTACTGGAAGCGATTGGCCCAGGACCGAGCCAAGTGAAGAAGACTCATCCATTCGGCGCTGATTCATTGTAGCGAATTGTTGTCCATCAAGTATCAAGTGTCTTGCAATGCTAGAATAAATAAAAAAAAACTCGATTGAGGGCAATATAATGAAAATTATGTAAGTTTTCTCTGAAAATATCACTAGTTTTAAACATAAATCTGATTTTTAAATAAAGCTAGCTTCCTCTTCCTAGGGGCCTTCATTAGCCGAGTGGTTAGAGTCCGCGGCTACAAAGCAAAGCCATGCTGAAGGTATCTGGGTTCGATTCCCGGTCGGTCCCGGATCTTCTCGTAATGGAAATTTCCAAGACATCCCTGGGCATAAAGTACCATCGTACCTGCCTCACGATATACGAATACGAAATGGCAACTTAAGCAAAGAAAACTCTCAGTTAATAACTGTGGAAAGGCTCATAAGAACACTAAGCTGAGAAGCAGGCTCTGTCCCAGTGAGGACGTAATGCCAAGAAGAAGAATAAGCTTCGTCTATTGCACTAAATAAATGAAACGTTCAAGAGACAACTACATTATGAGCCTTGACATTTTAATTTATTCACAAGATTTGCTTAAACGAGATACTGGTAGCACTGGATTTTGTGTCCTCAAGGTAACCGACAAACGGGGCAAACTTTGTTGAGCTGTCACCTTTTGTTTATGAAATCAACCCCGTCTTATTCGACAGGAATAAGCGCTTCAAAACACTGTGTTATTTAAAGTAAAACTGATAGCATTGAAAATCGCTTCATGAGATGTTTGAAATGTAACAGGGACATTATCTGAATCAAAGCCAGCGAGAGTTAGATAAGAGTTTAACTTGTGGAAATCACATTGAGCGCATCCAAGCCAAATGTAATAAATTTGTAAAATGTCTTTATCCACTTATCAATAGAGAATCATAATTTTGTCTTAAGGACAAGCTCTTGATCTTCAAACAAATGTTCAGGCTAGCCATGGTGTATGCTGTGCCAATATGGTTAAAATTCCAATCCTGTAAAAATTATGAACTGCTACGGCAAACTGTACGTAATATGATGTTTACAAAATGGTCATAAATGATTAAATAAATTCAGTTCAGCGCTCACCAGCTTACGAACGTAAACGGCCTTAGATTGATTGATTTCGCCGCCTCCAAAAACATGGCCATACGTAGTACCTACTTCCAGCACAGCCTCCCGTATCGGTACACCTGGAGATCACCCCAACAGACTGAATCGCAAATCGACCACGTTTTGAATGATGGAAGGCACTTCTCGGACATTATCGACGTCAGAACCTATCGCGGCGCAAACATCGATTCGGACCACTACCTAGTGACGGTTAAAGTGCGCCAACGACTCTCCGTTGTGAACAACATTCGGTACCGACGCCCGCCCCGGTACAATCTGGAGCGACTCAAGCAACCCGAAGTCGCAACTAAATTCGCGCAAAGCCTTGAGGCAGCGTTGCCGGAAGAGGGAGAGCTCACCGAAGCCCCTCTTGAGGACTGCTGGAGTAGTCTCAAAGCAGCCATTAACAACGCAGCGGAAGGTGCCATTGGATTCGTGGAAGGAAATCGACGGAACGGTTGGTTCAACGAGGAGTGTCAGACGGTTTTGGACGAGAAGAATGCAGCGCGGGCGATGATGCTGCAGCAAGGCACCCGTCAAAACGTGGAACGATACAGACAGAAGCGAAGACAGCAAACTCATTTATTCCGGGATAAAAAGCGCCGCCTGGAAGAGTTGGAGTGCGAAGAGATGGAGCAGCTGTATCGTTCTCAAGAAACACGTAAGTTCTACAAGAAACTCAATGCATCCCGCAAAGGCTTTGTGCCGCGAGCCGAAATGTGCCGGGATAAGGATGGAGGTATCTTGACGGACGAACGTGAGGTGAACGAAAGGTGGAAGCAGCACTACGATGAACACCTAAACGGCGCAGAGGAGGAATATCAGGACAGCAGGAGGAATATCAGGATAGCAGGAGGAATATCAGGACAGCAGGAGGAATGACTTCATCAGTACGGCGGATGAGGGAGACGTGCCAACTCCCACAATAGGTAGTTAAGGATGCTATCAAACAGCTCAAGAACAACAAAGCAGCTGGAAAGGATGGTATTGGAGCGGAACTTATTAAAATGGGCCCGGACAGGTTGGCCACTTGTCTGCACCGATTGATAGCCAGGATCTGGGATACAGAACAGCTACCGGAGGAGTGGAAGGAGGGAATAATATACTCAATATACAAAAAGGGTGACAAGTTACAATGTGAGAACTATCGAGCGATCACCATTCTTAACGCAGCCTATAAAGTGCTTTCCCAGATCATTTTCCGTCGTCTATCGCAACTGGCAAGCAGATTTGTGGGAAGTAATCAAGCCGGTTTTGTGGACGGGCGATCGACGACAGACCAAATCTTTATGTTGCGGTAGATCCTCCAAAAGTGTCGCGAATATCATGTCCCTACGCATCACCTATTCATCGATCAAAGCGGCCTATGATACCATCGACCGCGAAGAGCTATGGAAGACTATGGACGAGAATGGTTTTTCCCGGGAAACTGACTAGACTGATCAAAGCAACGATGGATAGTGTACAGTGCTGTGTGAAGATATCGGAAGCATTATCGGATCCGCTTGAAACACGCAAAGGACTTCGACAAGGCGATGGTCTTTCCTGCCTCCTGTTCAATATTGCGCTAGAAGGTGTTATGAAACGGGCGGGCTTCAACATGCGGGGCACGATCTTCAATAAATCCAGCCAGTTCATCTGCTTTGCTGACGACGTGGACATTGTCGGAAGAACGTTCCACGTGGTTTCTGAACAGTATACCAGGCTGAAACGTGAAGCAGATCGGGTTGGATTGAAGGTAAATTCGTCGAAGACGAAATATCTGCTGGCTGGAGGAACCGAGCGCGATAGAGCTCGCATTGGCAGACACGTGATGATCGACGGGGATGAGTTCGAGGTGGTGGACGAATTTGTCTACCTCGGATCATTGATAACGTCGGATAACAACTGCAGCAGAGAAATTCGAAGACGTATCATTGCCGGAAGTCGTGCTTACTACGGACTCCACAAAACCTTGCGGTCCGTACTAAGTGTACCATGTACAAGACGCTAATAAGACCGGTAGTCCTCTACGGGCATGAGACGTGGACAATGCTCGAAGAGAACTGTAAGCGCTGGGAGTTTTTGAACGACGTGTGCTTAGGACGATCTTCGGCGGAGTATGTGAGAATGGCGTATGGAGGAGAAGAATGAACCACGAACTTGCGCAACTCTACGGTAACCCAGTATCCAGAAAGTCGCCAAAGCTGGAAGGGTACGATGGGCGGGACACGTTGTGAGAATGCCGGACAACAATCCCGCAAAAATGGTGTTCACCTCAAATCCGGCCGGTACAAGACGAAGGGGAGCGCAACGAGCTAGGTGGTTTGACCAAGTGAAGCAGGATCTTGTAAGTGTGGGGCGTTCGAGAAATTGGACGATAGCAGCCATGGACCGAGTTAGTTGGCGTAACATTGTGGCGCAGGTCATGTCTTGAAGGACGTAGAGCCAGCCAAAGTAAGTAAAGTAACACCTAGATGTAAGAAATAAATGTAATGTTTGAAATGATACTGATAAAGAATTAAATAAAATGTCAGCGAGAGTAACCAGCTGGCCATAGAGCTAACTTGAGTCTGTTCAAATGAGATTAATCGTAGATAGATTTTCAAAGCATTATGACTACTTCTCTTTAGATCGCATGAAAATTTTCACGGTTATTATTTTCAATGCGAGATTATAGTGTTTCTTTTATTGGTTTCATGATTGATAAAATACACAAATTTTTTTTTTTAGTTTTCAGAGTGCTTTCAAATTTTGTAGCCTTCGACACTACATTTTTTCAATTTAATAACTGCTTGAAAGCGTGTGTTCACTCTTCTTGATGATGCAACTAGTATTCATGAAAATGTCTATACCTAATTCATCTTTCCGGTATTATCCTTCCTCGCAGCTTGATTGTCTATTCTCAAAATCCTGTAATTGTTCTGATCAACCTGATAAGCAATCATCCTTTTGACGTCGAATCCCACGTGCGTTCCTAATCCTATCGTGAATTGCATTAGGTAGATGCATTGATTACTTTCCAAACAACATTATTGTCCACCGGCAATCCTTTCGCTTGTAGGTATCTGTCATGGCAACTCGGTTTCGCTCGCGCTGCACCTAACAATTGAGATTCAATTGGCACAAACAATCTTCGTCAGCAGTTTAGGTACAGCTTTATCCATGGATTAGAGCGGATTGTTTTCCTGGGAAACACCAACTCGTGCAACATGCAACCGAAGATAGCGACAGCGACAATCATAGTGGGGGAAAATAGATTCAAATTTGCCATAAAAATCCTGTTTTCCAGGAATAAAGCACATTTGTTCAAGATCGCGGCTAACTATATATAATACTCTTGGTTCTATGAGCACTTACAATAAGCCCTTAATTGGCATCATAGCTGCACACAGGCATTGTAATAGCACTACAAATGCTGACTCGCTCAATAACAGCACTTCAACTGACAAATTCACTAGGTACTTAGTGTTTTCATGTAGTGGTAAGAGTAAGCAAGACATACATATATCTTCTCATTACTACAATAGCAGATTTTATAACGGGGGGGAATGGTCTGTTTTCTCCACAACAATATTCTTCTTTTGCGACCGTAGAAGTAAAGGAGCATGACATCCACAATTCAACATTACAGGTGTGGCAAAACAGCCTCTTCCTGTCACTGGGTTCGGATGAAATGTTGTCCACGTTCTAGAATGTTCTACATTAAAAAAAAGTATTGATTGAACTGCCGTTATAAGTTTTGAATACTCTTAATACCAGAAAAATGAGTTCGTAGAGCAAAATGGGGCAAATCGTTCATTCAGTTAATGACACCACATGAAATTTTCTCCATCTTGTTACTCAAACAATTCTGCACCGGAAAAAATTGAGTAAGTCACAATCAGTAACAACTGAGTTTATGCCAGAAAAAGATGATTTTTTTAGGGCATAATGGACCAAAAAAGGTACTTCTACACAATTTCGGCAAATAAAACAGTAACCATTCGATTTCTTGACGTCTTCAAGCACATTGGTGCCGTTAAAGGCTCATTTTCCCCCACTGTGGCAATGACTGGAAGGCGATGATGGTTTCAACCGGTGTGCGGTGGTAAACATCCGTTGTCAAACTTCACTCTCCTGGAAAGCTGTCTCTCCCACATGACATATGCTTTCGTGTGTGTTAGGTTGCAGAACGGTTGTGCCAACAAGCAGGATCATCTCCATCACCGAGAATATGTTATTCAATTGGCCAGAATCGCCCCGGAGCTGTACGCCTACATTAGAAATACAAGCCCGGTTTCTTGTTACTACTTATATGCTACCATGGGATGGGGTCGTCGATGATAGATGGAACAAGTCCGATGGCAGCAGATACGTCCACATATCACGACCGAAACCGTTTAGTTGTCATATTTGTCGGTACAGCTCAGCTCTTTGGAATCTTTCAGCACGTGGAGAAGAGCATCTTGACGTATACACGGAAAGCAGCCCCCGGGAAATGAATCATGTTTCATGACAATGTACTTACACGTCCTGCTCAACGCCTGCCAGCTTACTAGGCCCTGGGTGAATATGTTTGCGATATAGCATCCGACTGGCGGGATGATGAAATGTTTGACCCCGAGCCAAATAACATCAGCCCCTTACGGAATCCTCATTTTGGCAATTAATGCGAAAATGATTTATTAGAAATTCAATTAATTTCCCCCTCTAGTAGAAAGACGGACAGACGATTGTCATTTACATGGTCGGGGCGAATGGAACGTTCAGCCATACGATACCATTAAGGTTTACTTAATATAGGGTAGATATTTTCTGAAATTCATGGCAATTATACCCTTATAAAAATCCGTAAAGATAGGCCTTCAGATCTACAATTCAACTTTTGAAGGATTGCTTCAGCTATTTCTAGTGCAACCTTTCAAAAACTCTTCTTTCAACTCAAATCTGCTCTTCAAAGCACCTATCTGTTCTACCTCGTTAGCAGCACACCGAACGCTTCAAACTTAAAAGTCAACGGAATATTAATGACAACCAGTGGAGCAATTTCTACTGTCATCAGACGACCGCCAACAATCCAAAGCACCACTCCACCACGGTGTGCTCCAAGTCGTCGGTAGTGGACAAAACTTCAACAGCACCAGACCGAACCCATTATAGCTGGAGAAACTTTTGCCCACAAATTGCCACGCAACACCGTACCGAACTATAGCTGGAAGAGAGCTTTTCGCCTCCGGTGGTGCTGGTGGCTGCGTGGGAGGAATCGGTGGATATTTTTCCTCACTAGACCAGCGGACCACTACCCGAGCAGGGAATGAAAACTGATTGGAAACTTTTAAGCTCTTTTGGAAAATATCAGACATTTTGAAAAAAAACCTCAAAAGTCAATTCCGGCCTTGAAAGAGGAAAACTAATTATTACTTATTGCGAAAAAGCTCAAAAATTTGCTATGCAGTTTGAAAGCGCGCACAATATTAATTTAGAACTTACTAGTCCAACAGAAAATCAACTACTACTCAGGACTTCGGAAATATTCTCAATCAACAGAACGTTTTCGAACATTCCCGGGAGACTGATTTGGAAGAAGTGAGAACTATTATTAAAAAACAAATCAAAATTATGAAACCTCATGGCGATGATGGAATTTTCTACATCCTCATCAAGAAAGTCCCAGAATAAAGGTTCATTCATTTATTTAGTTAACATCTAGACAGATAACACAGAATCATCAGTTTCACGCCACAATACTCGGTTCGTGGCCGCATCTCTCCATCCTCGGTTGCGTGGAGCAGCTCGCCAAATCGATACGCACTCGATCCGCTCTCTGTGCTCCACGCCTTCTTGTACCATAGAGTTCGCCGTAGAGTTGTATGCCGCCTTGAAATCGATGAAAAGGTGATGCGTTGGGACCTGGTATTCACGGCATTTTTGGAGGATTTGCCGTACAGTAAAGATCTGGTCCGTTGTCGATCGGCCGTCAACGAAGCCGGCTTGATAACTTCCCACGAACTCGTTTACTACAGGTGACAGACGACGGAAGATGATCTGGGATAATACTTTGTAGGCCGCATTTAGAATGGTGATCGCTCGAAAGTTCTCACAATCTAACGTGTCGCCTTTCTTGTAGATGGAGCATATTACCCCTCCCTTTCACTCCTCCGGTAGCTGTTTGGTTTCCCAGATTGTGCCTATCAGCCGGTGCAGACAAATGGCCAGCCTTTCCGGACCCATCTTTATGAGTTCAGCTCCGATACCATCCTTACCAGCAGCTTTATTGTTCTTGAGCTGGTGAATGGCATCCTTAACCTCCCTCAAAGTGGGGGCTGGTTAGTTTCCATCTTCCGCAGTACTGACGAAGGCATTTCCTCCGTTGTCCCGTCCATCATTGCCTGTGCTCTCAGCACCACTCAGGTGCTCGTCGAAGTGCTGCTTCCACCTTTTGATCACCTCACGCTCGTCCGTCAGAATGCTTCCATCCTTATCCCTGTACATCTCGGCTCGCGGCACGAAGCCGTTGCGGGATGCGTTGAGCTTCTGATAGAACCTACGCGTTTCCTGAGACCGGCACAGCTGTTCTATCTCCTCGCACTCCGTCTCCTCCAGGCGGCGTTTTTTTCCCGAAAGAGACGGGTCTGCTGTTGCCGTTTCCGTTTATAGCGTTCCACGTTCAGCCGGGTCCCTTGCAGCAGCATGACCGTCCGCGCTGCATTCTTCTCCTTCAAAACCTCCTGGCACTCCTCGTCGAACCAATCGTTCCGTCGACTCCGTCCCACGTACCCGACGTTGCTCTCAGCTGCATCGTTGATGGCTGCTTTTACTGTTCTCCAGCAGTCCTCGAGAGGGGCTTCGTCCAGCTCACCCTCTCCGGTAATGCAGCCTCGAGCCTCTCTAGGTCATACCGGGGCGGCCGTCGGTACCGTACGTTGTTAACGACGGAGAGTTTTGGGCGCAGTTTGACCATCACCAGATAGTGGTCAGAGTAGATGTTAGCGCCACGATAGGTCCTGACGTCGATAACGTCGGAGAAGTGCCGACCATCAATCAGAACGTGGTCGATTTGCGATTCTGTCTGCTGTGGTGATCTGCAGGTGTATCGGTATGGAAGGCTGTGCTGGAAGTAGGTGCTACGAATGGCCATATTCTTGAAGGCGGCAAAATCAATTAGTCGTAGGTCGTTTTCGTTCGTTAGCCGGTGCGCGCTGAACTTTCCAATCGTCTGTCTGAATTCCTCCTCCTGGCCAACCTGAGCGTTTAGATCTCCTATGATGATTTTGACGTCGTGGCTTGAGCAACTGTCGCACTCGCGTTCGAGCTGCGCGTAAAAAACGTCTTTATCATCATCAGTGCTTCCGGAGTGAGGGCTGTGCACGTTTATTATGCTGAAGTTGAAGAACCGGCCTTTGAACCTCAACTTGCACATTCTCTCATTGATCAGCCACCATCCGATCACGCGTCTCTGCATATCACCTAGTGATGGCTATTCCCAGCTCATGTGTATTGCCGCAGCTCTGGTAGATGGTATGGTTACCTCTAAACGTTCGCACCATTGATCCCTTCCAACACACTTCCTGCAACGCTACGATGCCGAATCCGTGGTCCTTCAGCACGTCGGCGAGTATGCGTGTGCTCCCGATGAAGTTGAGAGATTTACAGTTCCACGTACCGAGCTTCCAATCGCTAGTCCTTTTACGTCGCTGCGGTCTTCGCCGATTGTCCCGGTTCGTATTCTCTTGTTGATTATTCGTTGCTTGATTTTTTTACGGCTGGCTTGCAGGGCCTGACACCAACCCCCTAGATTTCCGGAGGACCATTCCCCCTAAATGTTCGGAGGACCATAGTGCGCAGTTTAGCTTAGAGTCCTTCTCTGGCACTCGGACGATGATCAGTCGCCCCTGACATGGGGAACAGACGCTGTTGTGAGCCGCTCCTAACATGGAGTACAGAATCTCAAGGTTTGCGGTAGCAAAAGCAAAAGCAAACCCCCCTTCCCTGTCAGCATACGACCAAAGTTCCCACCGGGGGTTGGTTACCCGATCTTCCCCCAAGGAACACACATGTTATAATTGATGCAGATTAACACTTATAAGACTATATATAGTCATATATCAATTGATATACTTTAATTATAACATGTGTGCTACTCGGGCCCTAAGGTTACTCGTACCCCGGCCAGTACCGCGAGGAGGAAGGGATAGGAGTTGCTGGGAAAGAGGCTAAGCACCGCACAAAGGGGTCTATTTTATTCCTTCAGGTACGCGAGGTACCAATGGTACGCCATGCCCTGCCATTTACCAACCAAACATATTTGTAGTTAAACTTTCACGAATAATCAGAACCAATGCAATAGCCCATACTTTTTGAAATCGTGTTATATTATTTGAAAGATTTTACTTTTTAAATATATATGGAACATTAGTTGATGTTTATGCAAATAAATTGAAATAAAACTCTTTAAACAAAACATATGAACATTCCGAATGGGATTTTGTTAAATTTAACCTCAAATTTCAAAAACGATTTGGATAAACAAGAAGAGTGTCATCCTTTTGCTTAAATTCCTAAAGATTTTCTTACGTGACTATCCAACTGTAACGAAAACTTTCTCAACGAAGTTTAAGACTAGATTCGCATGCAATTAATGTGTGCAAATCAAGTAATAGGACTTAATTATTTACACACCAAATTTTTATTGGTAGCCAACAAAATTTTACTGATTTTTTTTTGTGCTGTAAATCCAGCAATCTATCCAGCACTATGATACATTGCTGAAATTACAGCAATATATTTTAACAGTTCGATTGCTGGTTTCCAGCAATTTCTTCATCCTACACACCAAATTTTTATTGCTGGAAGCCAGCAAAATTTTGCTGAATTTTTTTGTGCTGTAAATCCAGCAATCCATCCAGCAAAACTAAGTTTGCTGGATCATCCAGCAAACAAGACTTCCAGAAAATTGACAGCTCGTTAGCTGAATGTTCAGCAAAGCCCAATGTGATTTGCTGGTTGTCCAGCACATTATTGATTGGATAATAAATTTACTATTTTTTATGGTAAACTTTGGTATTTTCTCCAAATAATTGCTTGAAAAGATGTTTCGTTTATTCGTCGTTGTTATTTGCATCACTTGAAATTTTATTTTTTAACACTTTCATCAGTTACAGCACAAAACTTGAGTTTGTTGGCAATGGGATGCATCCTGAGGATCGTCGTACTTTTTGCACATTTTTCTACTTTGATCCAGGAACTTCGCGTTTCCTCGTAGATGTTCAAACCATATAAAAAGTATAATAAGGAAAAGTTTATCGTATAACATGAGAAACTATCGATAAATACTTACCAGTATCTCAAGTTCAGAAGTTTATATTTCTGATACCGATTCGCGGAAGAGCTATCAATAAATTATATAAGTCTTTGACAGGTGTTTTGCTGAAGTTTCAGTAATCTCAGGAACATACTGAATATTCAGCAAACAATGATATCATTGCTAATATTTCAGTAAAATGTCATTTGCTGAACTCTACTCAGTAATTTGTTTTGCTGGAAGGCCAAATCAAAATTTGGTGTGAAACGATGCTTGGCTATTGCTGATCAATCATAAACACATTTCTTTAATTTCATTTGGATTATTTTTCAAATGAAAATTCAAAACATAATTACAAATGTACTTTTTACACTTCACACAAACTTTATATTTGTTTAATACTCAATATATCTGCAAAATACATGTTGGCTCGTAAAATGATTGGTTCTGGTTGTAAAAACAAAACCGTAGAAGTTCAACTGGATGCAATCTGATACAACTATCTGAAAGCAATGGTATCATAATTATGTCGAATTTTTAAACAAAATATACTAAGATGCTTACCTGACGGTTAAAACTTCCAAATTCAAGTGTTTGACACATGCTTTGCTGATTGTTTCAGTAACTCTATTACCTACTGGACTATCCAGAAATTAATAATAAAGACAATTTACACCGTCTTCAGTTCAAGGCTGCACAGACTGAACGATCACAAACATTAGGCAACGGACAACACGAAACACCCAGTAGCCCAATGATGAATTTTTCGTTTGACGAAAAGTTTCCACCGACTGGAGCGGGAATCGAACCCACACTTCATGGCACAATACGCCTGAACGACTGACGCCGCTAACCGCACGGCCACGAAGCCTATCGATGTTACTGAATTTACAGTAAAATATTGTTTGCTGAAGTAGTATCAGCAATTCATTTTGCTGGAAGGTTAAATGAAAGTTTGGTGTGTATATATTTATTTTGAAAATTACTCTATTATTCACACTGAAGGGCGTGTAGTGTTTAAGTGCCTTAAATATAGGAACTTTAGAGACTTCTAGCTTGAAAAAAAAAACAGATCAAAAAGAGACCAGACAGGAACCAATAATAGACCGAAAATGGAGCAAACAGGAAACAGAAAAATGTAACCTAATAGGAAACAGAAGATAAGATTTTGATTCTTCATCATCGAATCATTTTTCTTTTTTGCAATTTCTCGTGAAATTCGTAGTTTTTTTTTTCATGCTTTTCTTTATGAATTTAGTGAGAAAGTTCAGATATTATTCCGGAAATTTCTGCAGGAGTTCATTAAGTAATTATTTGCAGTGGAATTCCTCACAAATTTTCCGTAGGAATTCCTCCAACAATTTTATGTCGGGTACTCAAGAATATAATTTGGAATTTTCTAAGAATCATTAAAGAAATAACCTTATCGATTCCATCAGGAATTTCTCCAAAGATTCTTTTAGATATTTCTCAAGGAAGTCTCAAGTCCTCCAGGATTTTTCAGTGATTCTTCACTTGATTTCCTTACATTATCCTCCAAGAGTTACAGTTTGTCAGATTTCCTTAAGTAAAACTGGAGAATTCGTTTGAAGTATAAGTGAAAATATCTGGAAAATAGTAACTGTATTCTATGGAAAATAATCGGTATAATCACTGAGGAAATTACTGAAGGTAGTATTGTTGGAGTGCTCAAGGATTACCTATAGAATATCCTCTAAGCATCCTTTGAAAAATCACTAGTAGAATTTCTGTAAAGGAATCTCAAGAAATATTTCTAGAGAGATCCCTGTTTTAGTCCATGAAAGTATTCCAGATGAAAACGCTAGACAAACCACTTGATAATTTCTTGAAATTTTTCTTCGAGACCTGTGATACGAAATCCATGAAGAAGCTGCTAAATACCTGCGCTAAAGTCTTGAATTTTTCTCTGAAGCCAGTAGTATATTGCATCAGGATTCACTGCAATCGCAATAAGGAAAGAAAATACTTTAGAGACCATTTTTATTAAAATAGAGACATTGAGACTTTTTGGAGACTCAATAGAGCACGAGTCTCTGGAAAAAAGACTTGCTACCGGCCCAACACCAATTTCTTCAACTCAAAATTGTTAGGTAAATCTGTATGTTCAACAACTTGAAGATTAAAACATAAATTAAAACATCTGTATAATTTCAATTAATGTACCAAAAACATTGAATTTAACATATTCAATCTACAAAGATATGCAGAATATTTAGGAAAACATAAGTTAAATAAATTTAAATTGATTAACATTCGCAATGGAAAACAATTTTTGAACGTTATTAAATAGTTTAACGTTAAAATTTTCTAGTCTATTCTAAAGTATCAAAATGTTCTTCTGGGAAAAGGGCCCCCACCAGACAATGGCCCCCGGGCTCCCACATTTGTAAATCCGGCCCTGGTAGCACGTATCAGCCTAACTAGTTTCACCGGAAAACCATTTTCAGAGATTATCTGCCAAAGCTCATTTCTTTTCACTGAGTCGTACGCCGCCTTGAAACCAATAAACAGATGTTGAGTCTGCAAGTTATACTCCCGGAATTTATCTAGGATCATTCGCAAGCTAAACATCTGCTCCGTTGTCGAATGTCGAATGTCGTTGTCGACGAAGGACTCCTCGAGCGGTCGCAGTCTGTTAAACAGGAAGCGCGACAGAATTTTGTACGCCGAATTCAGCAGGGTAATTCCTCTATAATTGGAACACTCCAGTCTGTGCCCTTCCTTGTAGATAGGGCGGATGAGGCCATCCAACCAGCCGGTGGGTAATTCTTCGTCCTCCCATACCTTCAGAAGTACTCGGTGGATCGTCTGGTAAAGCTGCTCGCTTCCGTGCTTGAGAAGCTCGACCGGGATCTCGTCTTTCCCAGCAGACATACAGTTCTTCAGCTCGCTGATAGCCTTTTTAACCTCTCCAATGGTCGGTTGGTCCACAGCTTGATCGTCATCATCAATGCTCATCCTTTTCCTCGCTAAATTTCCATTCTCACCGTTCAACAATTGCTCAAAGTGCTGCTTCCATCTGGCAGGCACCGCCGATTTATCGGTCAGAAAAGTCCCTTCTCGATCATTGCACATGGCGGGCACTGGTACGGTATTGTGCCGCGTACTATTGACCGTTGCATAGAATCTCCGCATATTATTCCGGTTCATGCTTTCTTGTGCGTCAGTTACCACACTTTCTTCGTGCTGCATTTTCCTTCTGCGGTGGATTCGCTTTTCTTCGGTTCTCGCTGCCCTGTACCGCTCTCTGTTCTGTCGGGTACCGGCCACAAGCATACGACTTCTGGCGACATTCTTCATGCCTGTCAACCTCTGGCACTCTTCATCGAACCAGTCGTTTCATCCTCGTCGTTGACCAGTGCCGATCACTTCCCGCGCCGTTGTTGTTACAGCTTCGTGAATAGGGTCCCACAGGCTGTCGACGTCTCCAGCAACGTTGATTCTTCCCAACTGCTCGTCTAGTTGCTGATGGTACTGTGCAGCTACCCCCTCAGTCGACAAGCGTTGAATATTGAAGCGCAGCGCTCTGTTTGTTGTGGAACTCGGGACGCTGGATAACCGCGCTCGAATTTTAGCTACAACGAGATAATGATCCGAGTCTATACGAGTCTATATTAGGGCCTCGGAAGGTCCTGACATCAACCAGCACATGGTCTATTTGAGAGCAGGCTCTCAGGTTTCGCCAGGTGTGTTTGCGAATATTCTTTCATGCGAAGTAGGTACTGCTGATTACCATCCCTCTAGCAGCAACGAAGGTTACTAGCCGCAGGCCATTATCATTGGTAACGGAATGAAGGCTTTCCGTTCCAATGACGGGTCGGAAGAAATCTGCTTTCTCGATCTGCGCATTTGCGTCGCCGATGACTATCTTGACGTCTTATTTTGGGCACTCTCTGCAGGCCTTATCGAGGCTCTCATAGCACTCATCATTCATGTCATCGGGCTTATCGTTCGTTGGCGCATAATATATATTATATGCTGCCACTTATTCACAATACCCTATATTGGCTGAACTTGAATATCTGGCAACCCTGTCTCGAATCTCATGCAATCGAAATAATAATGTAATCAATCAACAAAAGATCGGAATAATCTGTTCAGATGGGCTTGTAACAAACTAATAGACTTAACCCCTCTACCGGCAGCTTCATTCTTTACCGCTGCAAAAATATTCAAATCGCGATAACTTTTGTGTTTCTCTATATTTTTGCACCATTTTTTCACAAGACCTCAAACAACACATCTAGTTTAAGAGACCATATCGATATTGATCATTGGTGATCTAGTTTTCAAGACATTCTGATGTTCATTTGGGGACCGACTTTCTCCTTATAACATTTCTTTGACGTCCATTTTCGGTCAATTCATCAATAAAATAAAATGTGTACTATACAATGCCAGGTAATAAGGAGCTTTTCACGATACGTGACGCGACCGTTTTTTTTTAATAAGGAGCTTATCTGAAAAAATCATACAAATCGGTTCAGTATTCTGTAATCTGTTAATTACGTTATGCAGTTTTTCAGAGTTTTCAAGATCTTCATTTTTTTCTTATACCCCAGAATCATAGATGCTCATTACTCAAAGATGGCTGCACTCGCATGAATGTATCATTCCAAGGAGTGAATATCTGAATACGATTTGCGTGAATTATGCACGGGTAAAAATGCGGCACTCGAAATGAGGAGAATGAGTCATGATTTCGGGAGGAAAGTGTGTTTTCATGTTATGAAAATACACCATGACCAAAAGTCATGAAATCATGAAGCATTTTACCGTAACGCCGGCTGTACGTTACGTTTTCAATTTGAAGCGAAGAAAAATGTCAGCTGGAATCCTCAAATCATGAAGCATGTATACTGGAACCATGAATATAATTCATGGAAACATAAGCACTATTCATGGATTTAGTCATCTGTCATTTATGATTCCTATTTTTGATACGAAAAGTGGCAATTTCGGTCATGAAATCATGAAGCAGGATCTGATATCATGAACAAAGTTCATGAAAACATAAGCACTATTCATGTATTTAGATGGCTTTCATTTATGATTCCGATTTTGGTGCTGAAAAGTGGAAAGTTGAGTCATGAAATCATAAAGCAGAATCCCTGAATCATGAACTAATTTCATGAAAACGGAACATTATACGTCAATTTAGATTCCAGTTTATATTTGCTATTGGTAAACAAATGAAATGAAAATTATAATCGTTGCGACTTTTGCGCTGATAGTTTCGTAATAAACCGCGAACACATTCCACAATTGTCAACCTTACGAGACCCAAATCTTTAGCAGGAACGCGAACATTCAGTGGTTTGGTTTGTACGCAAAATATTGTTTCGAACATCAATTGATTTGACAAATGGTCCCTGGGCTCACAAAATGCTGGTGGATTGCATGAGTAATGGAACACTCCTTAACAATACTGTGGATGTGGAAAGTGAACTGGAACATCCGGCTGCCGAAGGCTTTTTTTGAACTGCTCTGCTATAGGACATAGGGAAGGCATC
Organism: Aedes aegypti; assembly: GCF_002204515.2. Lineage (NCBI taxonomy): Eukaryota > Metazoa > Arthropoda > Insecta > Diptera > Culicidae > Aedes > Aedes aegypti. The sequence continues at coordinate 70,526,196 of NC_035109.1, forward strand.
ACATCCGAACAGTCAAAATCGCCGACGAGTTTGTGAAGCGAAATCTTCGCTCAAAGTCAAACATTGCCCGGTTCTGCAAAATCAGGATAAAGGCTTGTAAGTATATTTTGGAACATCTAACAACTCCGGCAGATTGATTGTGTCGTGACACAATGTGGGAACTTACGGAAATCTCGCCAAGAATGTCATCGATACGATGGCAAGGTTCCGAAGAGCAGTGTCTTCAATTTAAATTTTTTCAAAACCAAAACTACTAGAAAAAATCACCGATCGCCATGAGATGCGTCGACTAAGATAAAGAAAGTGACAGTTAGATTTGTGTAACGCCCTGAGCATACAAATTCTTGCATAATACTCACGATTTCATGACTTTTAATCATGATATCATGAAACATAAAATTTTATGAATTCATGACTTTTTGTTCATGAATCCGGCAACCGATTTTTTTCCGTGTGCTACGCGCCGGTCCCCCAAGGAGTTTTAAAATATCTGCGGATTCAGATGACCAATTATCAATATCGAAAAATATTCTAAAACTAGAAGAGTTTTTTAAGAGCTTGTGAAAAAATGGTGCAAAATTACCGGGAAAATTGTTTTGGTTGTTTGAATATTTTTTAGCGGTAGAAAATGAAGCTATCGTTTGGATAAAATTTTAGAATCAGTTCCCGCTCGGGTTCGGAAGGCAGAAATGAGAACTGGAATGAAAAAGTGCCGCCTGGTTGGAATGGGCCGGTATTGGCCTCTGCTGGGAGCTATTCCGGTTACTGTTACTGTCGCTCGGCTGCGGCTGCACCAACCCGAAGTCATAGTTGGTTGTCCTTTATTGTTCCACTTTAAATTATAGCCCTGTAGTGGAAGATTAATTTCATTAGGAATGGTGCCTCATCCTCATTCCTGATGGTTCCCATCGGAGCTGGTCATCCGGGACGTGGATTTTGGGGCGGCACTAAGCTTGTGCACGTCCAAATTAATGGCGCGGGTGGAATGTGGTTGTTTGGATGATTTGAGTTCCATGGGGTGGAAGAAATATGAAACATGTTTCTCTCACGTTATATCTGGACTCTTATGGCGGCGGGAAAACCACTCTATGTATTTGATCATTTGGACAGATGCATGATAACGTCGCATGACAATATTTTTAAAGGAGATACAGATACCTTATCTATCACTTCTCGCAATTCTCAACACTCCATGGATTGATTACATGATTGTGGAGATTTTCATTTACGTTGATCTCGCTGATCGCGCTAAGTTTCAATTTTCCATAGAACAGCCATCATTTTTCTGTGCAACTAAAGTAACGCGAATCCTTTTAGCATCGCCCACAAGGACTCTCGAACTCACGTCCGCAAAAAGCACATCATAAATCTGCTCCCCTGCATCCTTTCTGTCAATCATCGTGTTTCAGAGCGGAAAACCGCCATACTGGTGTTGATCCATCCGCCATGAGCTCTGCCACCAGCCAACCAGCAGCGTCATCATCAGCAAAATCGGTAGAGATGCAGCATAGCGCCTATACAACCACTGGGAGACATGGAAGTTTTCCGAAACGATTCAACGCCTTTCGCTGCCCTTACTGGTTACTAGTCCTTGCGACACAAAACTGCCTGGTTCTCTCTCGCTCGGAACGATGATGACGTGGCGACGATGGACGGATGGACGCAGCTGTTTGAAGTGTGCAACTCCATGATGCCGAAATGAGTGCCATGGCAAGTTTCAAAATTTGTCCCGAAGCAACAAAAGTTCAAATTTATGGGGGACGGAATTTTTGAGCAATAGAATGTGATTGCATTCAACTCGGTTCGTAAGTTGTAACTTTAGAGTCGGAAAAGTGCTAGGTTCGTATGATACAACGTTTCTGGAACGAATTACCTTGAAGATACCTTAAAATTTAATTTTCTTTAATGAAACCGAAAGCAGCTTCCCACGCTGCGAGCATCCAGATTACATCCAGTGATTAGCGATATCCCAAGGGTTTCACCAGAACGACACAGAGACACAACCCGACCTACTCTGCTTGGCCCTGAAAGGAAGTTTCAGTTGATGCGTGCCATAAATTGCCGCAGTCTTGACAGAATAATTTCGAGAATGCACACTCTATCGTAGGGTTAATAAATTTATCAACTATGAGTGGTGTGTCTGCCTGCCTGCCTACTTGCTTGCACCGGTTCCATCATCCTGGGGGTGGCTTTTCGCAGTGCACGCGCGCTGAGTGTAAGTGCTCGAGGTCGTATTTGTGTGCAACTTTGTTGGGATGTCGAGTGTTTGCTGCAGGAACAGCGTCACTACTACTGATGGTGCCATAGTCTAGCTTTAGATGCAAATTCTGTGACTGTGTGACTGGGAAAAATGTGAACGCCACAGTGTCGGTACTTAAAAAACAAGCTTCATTTTCGAGCACTGGGAAATTGTGGAAACATTTCCATCTCAAGTTGCCATCGTTCGGAGTGAAATTCAGAGTAAAATTTCGAACGCACAACACATTTTGATAGAGTGCTACTTTTGGAACGTTTTAGAAAATGGCAATTTTAATAGCATTCAATGTATACTCGAATAGAAAAGTTAGGAAGGGAAGATCCATATATGATGAAGATATGCCAAGGAAGATTAATATTCATCGCTGAATAAATTCAGGTAGAGTTTTTTCGAAAGATTATCGTAAGGGATATTTTAATAAAATCCACCAGAGAGCTTTTCTCTATATTTCCAGCCCCTTAGGGCAACTTCACCGATGGTCCATTTTTTGGTCCAAATTTGTGCAAAAAAAAGGGGTGGGTGTGTTACATTACCGCAGGGTTAACATAGGCCTACTATGGACAACTTAGATCAATTCTGGGACAGACTCAAATAACAGTGCGGTAGCTTTTCGAAGATGATAGGATGCGTGATGATATATGATAGGTGCTGTGATTGTGAATATTCAATTACGTTATGGTTTCGGATTTTAAAGTAAAATACCTCAAAAATCAGTGCTGGTTGTGTATAAGACACGACCGCATGACGTTAACTACGCCATGTGATTTGCTGCATTTGAATTTATGTCAATTGTCATAATTGCACCTTCCTTTAGTTATAATTTAGAATGTAATGGTTTGTAAATTTAGGAACAATGAGGAGTTTTCCGTCGCTACCGTAAATTTAAATTTTCCATATTGTCAATTCTTCGCTTCCACAGTTATTAAGGTGAAGATGAATCGAAACCAAACCTCAAATTTTCAAGAGCACAAATCTGGAGAATCAAGCATCTTTTTAAACTGAAAACTAAATCGATTGGTCACTAGCTGGTGGTGACCAATCGATTAAGTTTTCAGCTTAAACGGGTGTTCGGTTCTCCAGATTTGTGCTGTTTAAAATCTGAAGTTTGGCTTCGATTCATCTTCACCTTAAATGAGAATATTCTTTGCCAAACTTGCTATTTTTGCATTCGTACATCGTGGGGCAGGTACGATGAGACTTTATGCGCGGGGAAGTCAAGGAAATTCCAATTACGAAAATTACGATCGTGGACCGACCGGGAATCGAATACAGATACCTTCAGCATGGCTTTGCTTTGTAGCCACGGACTTTAACCTCTGGGCTAAGGAAGGTCCCTACTGGCAATTGGCTACGAGAAGAATTAAGAGATTATAGGGTAACCAATATATTTAGGACCCCTATATATTTTGGACCCCCTGGTCCATTTTCCTGCAAATTTCCAAGTTTAAATCGAAAGACCAACTCAATTCACATGCCATTTGGAAAGGTAGGACTATTCCGTACTTGCATCAACCGTTTGTGCATAGAAAATGTTTTTGTTTTATCTGAAATTAATTTAATTTAATCGGTTCATCCATACAACCGTTACAACACGTTAAACACAGAAATTAAAGCCGTCAGAAATTTTTCAAATGTAAACAAAAACTTTTTTTCAAATTTTTGGACTAAAAGCGTAGAATTTCTTTGGTTTTCCATGTCAATCGATTGATTTGACTATGAGCATGCATATTATACAACCAGTGTCGTGGACTTTGTCGCCAAACGACACCTGGGGTTCAAAATATAAACTTTGAGGGTCCAAAATGTATTGGTGTGTCCAAAATAATGAAAAGCAGTACATCACAATTCAATTTTTTTCGACGTTTTCTGGATCCTACATGACCGTTTAGGCATTTTTATCTTGTAAAGGAAGTTTTTCTCTACATTTTGGCATGTTCTTTGACTTGGTTACGTTGTGTAATTTATTAATTGGGACAAAAAACTAAAATCACTTCCTTAGGGGGTCCGAAATACGACCGTTACCCAACCCCCCCGCAAAGTGACAGAGAACGCAATTTTCACGTACCTACTGGCAACGTAAACAATGGGGCCATCCACCGCTGCCGGCACGATTTTTCACTATGGCAGGTCGGAATTTTGTTTCGTTGTTGACGGATGCAAAACAACGAATGGCATGAAATGAAATAAGGGCGAATCTGATATTTTCGTCTTCCAATGGAAATAAATTTAATAAAATCATCAAGTTTAAGCACCAAATGAACTTAAGAGCGCACCAATGCACCAATTCACGAGTTCACTATTTGACGTTTGAGCGGTGCCGTGTTATTTTTGTGGATGATAACGAATGAATTTGGCACCGCTCAAACGTCAAATTAGTAAACTCGTGCATCGGTTCATTCGTTCGGTGAAAAGATTAAATGACCTGTTAGTGCTTTATTTTGCGGGAAAGTAATCCATGAGAAATTACTCACAATACAGCCTAACTGATTTTATGGATCGCTTTTCTGCTCTCAAAAGAAATATTGTGGACCTCGTGGCCGTCCGGTTAGTGTCGTCAGGCATTGTGTCATGGGGTGTGGGTTCGATTTCCGCTTCAGCCATTGAAACTTTTCGTCAGGAATGTTTCTCGGCTGTGCCACTGGAGCATGCTTGTCCGTTGTATAGTGTTAAGTTACAGTTTGTGCAGCTAAATGGCTGAAGACGGTGGCCTTGACTTTTTGTTTGAACGGGTTTCAATGAGATCGAATCAAGTCAAAAAGTGATAATTTTTTTATTTGCAGATTTTTTTTCTATGCGGCTTTGAAAACTTTTTCTCATACTCACCACCAGAGGTCTAAGTTTCAATCAAATAAGCCTATGAACTAATGTACGATGCAACTTCCAGCGAGAGGAAAACCTTTACTGCATACAGAAAAATGTATAAAAATGTATGTATACAAAAAAATAAACAATTTTGTTGCACATTCATCCATGCATTGTTCATCCAGTGAACATTCGTGTTGGTACGGATGTCATTTTATGTAAACATATTGCAATTTTAGGGCAAACTTTCCGTTTTACGGTTCAACGAAAAGCTACCGCAGCTGTCACATCACTGATTTGCACTGATAAATCATCAGTAGGCTCCGATGATACCTTGGATACCGTCTTGATGATTGTTGTTTGTTGCTATTTTTCATAGCGTTTTCTCTTTCAAGCATACTATGATTGAATTTTTGCTTCAATGATGGAATGATTTCGAAGTCTGCGGTAGAACTTTGACAGCTGCGGTAGAACTCTGCGGCTACCGCAAACTGGGAAATTTTCTTAACAACCGTAATATTTAGATCGAAAAAACGACAAGAAAAGAAGACCGTGGATAAGTCCATTGGATGAACTATCCAGCTTATCAAAAGCGGTAAAGGCCGCCAAAAGTTAGCTCACTTTCTGGTAGGGATCCAACACATTGACGTTTGGTTTGGGTCCGGTCAATTGACTTGTCCACCGGGTTGATAAATTCACTCGGTCCAAGAATTTTGACACTTTAGGGGGTCACGCTTCTCAATAGTTGTTTCTGCGCTCGTGTACATACATGTTAAATGTCACCAACACTACCTAAAAATTGCTAGTGGAAAATATAAACAAAGATCAGCTGTTCCCAGCAAAATCAAATACCAGTATTTTCCACCAGCAAATTTGCGCATGTGTTCGTGACACCGGTCGGCAGAAGCTCAACGCTCTCGACGTGTTTCGGTCAAGTGTCAAAATTCACGGACTGAGTAAATTTGGTGCACCGGTGGATAAGTCCATACCAAGCGACCCATGTCAAACGTCAGATCAGTGGATCCCTTTTTTATAAAAGTGTGCTAATTTTTGGTGATATTAGCGCTCGTATAAAGCTGGATAGTTCATCCAATAAGCTTACCTGATTGAAACTTAGATATCTGGGGGTGAGTATGAGAAAAAATAATGTTCAAATCCGCAAAAGAAAATGTAGTGTGAGTCGAAAGCTGGATATGATCTCAGATTGATTTCAAGCTTATCCAGCTTTTTAAAAGCGCTAATGGCTGCCACAAATACGCTCGCTTTCAAGTAGGGATCGGTCGATTTGACGTTTGGCTTGAGTCGTTTTATATTGAGCGGACCCAAGCCAAACGTCAAATCGACCAATCCCTACCAGAAAACAAGCCTGTTGGCGGCAGCCATTAGCGCTCGTAAAAATCTGGATAACTACAGTAAGTTTTCCATAAATTAATAATCCTCGTAAATATCTAAGGGATGATTCAAATATTACGTTACGAAGAAATTTGTCAATTAAAATTCCCTCCCTCCCTGGAGTAACAGATTTTGTATGGAATATTTCAATTTATTGTATGGACCGTTACACTACAAAAGACCCCTTCCCTCCCCCTGTTGTGTTACGTAATATTTGAACGATCCCTAACAAACTAGTCTTGGTTTGAATTGCCAAGTGGTCCAAACATAATTTCGTAAACAAAAGATCGGTTATTATAAGCAACTTTACAGCATGCGGTCCACATCACACCACTTTCCAAAACTCGCACGTGGGCCATACAAAATCTTCCCGATGGCAGTACAAATCCTTTCAGAGAATCGTAATTTGGTGATCACTCGTTTATAATGATATTACAAATGCCAAACAAAAATTGTAAAACTTTTTTTTATGTCCATCAGCATAATTCTAGTTTACGCCCTATTTTGAGAACACTCCATATTTTCATACTCCACTGCACTGTGACGTCACGCATCAATTTTGACAGGTACTGGTCCTGTTGTTTACAGTTTGGACTTAGTACTTTTTTCGAATCATTCTTAATTTCGTGAAAGTTTGCTGCGAGGATAGGTCAAATCCACTGCAGATACCCACGGATCGTATTATTCTATCTTCCTACCGTGGAAAATCGTCACCATCAGCATGCTGGTGATAGAAATGCGAAGATGAAAAAATGATGGAAAAAAACGACTAAGTCCGAAACGTAAACAACAGGACCAGCAGCTGTCAAATAAGTGAGGTTAGGCTCGTCATATGCAGCGCTCTATTGAGTTTGACAGTACCACGGACCAAAATTTTTCGGTACACTGACGTTGTACTGCAGCTGTCATGATGCTCCCGGGTTGCCGTTACCCTAGTAAGTATGTGGTATACACATCAGAAAAAAATACACAATTAACTCTTTAATACAAATTTGTTGGCCCTGAAAAGGGTTGATTGAATGGTGAGATTCGAATAACACGAGCACACATTTTGACGGTGCACATGTTGGAATCCTGGAATAATGGGCCTTCATTAGCCGAGTGGTTAGAGTCCGCGGCTACAAAGCAAAGCCATGCTGAAGGTGTCTGGGTTCGGTTCCCGGTCGGTGCAGGATCTTTTCGTAATTTTTTTTTCTTTGACTTTTCTAGGCATAGAGTATAATCGTACCTGCCGCACGATACACGAATGCGAAAATGGCAACTTTGGCAAAGAAAGCTCTCAGTTAATAACTGTGGAAGTGCTCATAAGAAGACTATGCTGAGTAGCAGGCTCTTTCCCAGCCAGGACGTTAATGCGAAGAAGAAGAAGAAGAATGTAGGAATCCTCCTCGTCCAATGAGGTTTACGGTGGCGATGACGATGGGTGCTTCTACGAGCGGCTCTGGCTGATTTTCTTCAGTTATTTTGTACAAATCTTGAGTAATTTCACAAACCGGACGCTAGATTTGTAGCAGTTTGATGATCAAGAGCTCTGTGGCACAACTAGCGAGGTGTTGAGCAGGTTCGGCGGACCTATTACTAGCTCGGAAGAGAAAATGAAATCAAGCCGAATGAATTCGACGAAAAAGGTATGCTTTATACCATGCCTGCCCAACCTTTTTTAAACCGCGGGCCAAATCGCAAGAATAAGTTTGTGTCGCGGGCCACATTTTTAAACGCACAAATATTCCTATGCGATCTGACGAAAGTTAGTAAATGAAGTTCATAAAACCCGACGAAATTCAGTGAATGGAGTAAATTTCATTTGAAGAAATCGATAAAAAGATAATTGCTGCTGGACATTGTGAAAGTTCTTTTCAAAATTATATAATGATCTAGTCCAGAATATTTTGAAGAATCTACCCAAGAAATTTTGGATCCTGTGAGAATAATATCTAGGATTGTTTTTTAGAATCCTACTCCAAATTCTGTCAGAATCCAACCTAATATTATTAGCATAAGCAGAAGTGTGCTAAAATTCCGATCAAGCTTTTACGAAATGTTTGATCAAAGTTTCCAAGATTTTACAACTTTCGTGCCTTGGTTTCCTTCAGAATCTTACTCAATAATCATTTTGAAATGCTATCTATAAATATTTGAAAATGCCTAAAATTATTTCAAAATTAACCTGCTCATAATTTTATTATAAATTCGTTTAGTTTTCTGGAAAATGTTATGTTGCAATCTTGCCCAGGATTTTACAAACCTATGTATTAAATTCGTTGAAAATTCTGGTTATGGAATCCTGTTAAACATTCTGTGAGAATCTTGTCAATGTTATCCGTGAAAGTCGTGTCCAGAATTCTTAAAAAATCCTGTTCAAAATTTTGAAAAAAAATCCTGCCTTTCTTATAATCCCGTCACGGATCAAATGTTCAAGGACAAACGAATGAATGTCGAAAGTAGCCATAGTAGAAACATTGTTTAACACTCATAATTTTAGATTTAGAATTGAAACTAAATTAAAAATTAATTAGGTTTAGTATGTTCTAATTTCGGGTTGGTAGAATATTCAACGGGCCAACAGGAAGAATCTTTGAACCTTCCGCGGGCCGGATGCGGCCCGCGGGCCGTACGTTGGGCAGCCCTGCTTTATACCCTTAGGATAGCAGATGATGCTCCTCCTTTCATATTCTTCGTTTTCTGATCTGGGAAGTAGGCTATATGAAACTGATGTCTTGGCAAGGAATGTTCCCTTATAGTTCACAATACAATGATCCAAACATGATGAAAATTACTCTATTTTTCACGTTTTTACATCGACTTGTGACATGACAACCAAATTTGAGTGGATTTTTATAAGATTTCGTTGTTTCTAAATAGCATGGTGAAAGGTAAATTATAACCTGTTTTTTATAATGTACTGTGCATCGTGAAACTATTCAAATGTGTAAGCTATTGTGGCATTTGAACGAAAAAAGTCTTTAGTTTTACAAACGGAATCCAGTTTGGTTGAAATGTATACTTATTGGGGCAAGTGTGCCACCAATTTGTTAAACAAAAATTGTTGGAGTGAAATTTATAAAAATGTAAACATCATCAACAAAATCATAATTATAAACCAAAATGAAGCACCAGTAGTAGTTTCTGAAGCATAGTAGGAGAATAACTGACATGTTTGCCCCCCAAAGTGATTTTATCTCAAAATATTCAATAATAACATGTTTTTCGGCTTATTAACTACCGTTTTACATATCTACATCAATATTTTACCGTTATTTAGTGCTGGTCTAGTTTAATATTATACATATTCGCCGTAATATTTGAGTAATACATATATTGCATTCAAAGGAGATGAAAATAGCCATTTTAGTAATTTGAATTGAGTAATAGGTAGTTACGCATGTTTTGAACCTTGTTATAAAGCATCCCCTTATCACGGTGAACTTAAAATTATTTTTAAAATTATCGGTTAGCGTTTGCTTTATAAGTAATATTAATAGAAAATAAAGAAAATTTCTTTTAAGTAGAATTACATGCGATGTTCATTCGATGGCCGTCTTGCCCCATAGTGTCGAAAAATAGGTTATTTTGGATGATGTTTAAAAAGCTCCAAAACGAATACTTTTTGAAATTTTTTTTCTTTTTGAATGACACAGTTGTTATGAAAAGATGTGAAACTAACATCATGACGCTAAATTGGTGGATTTTATAAGCTTTAGGCAAAGTAATAGAACAATTTGCTTAAGGTGGCACACTTGCCCCAAATTCCGCTAAATATGTCAAAACATTATTCTTAATTAGATCTTCAAAATATCCACAGCCTATAAGCGTGTGATTCAAAATACACAAGTTAAAGTTTATCTCTAAATTATGTTCTCTGCGATTAACCATCACATTGTAAAACGGGCATATTTTCAAAGTTGCACGCCTCAAAATTTTGATTTTCAGTTATCTAGTTGTAGCATTAAGGGGACGAAATCAGATCTTATATGATGCTACGAGATGTATTAAGAGGTTATAGCAAGTATGTGGTAAACACATTAGGAATTGTAACACAAATAATTCTTTAGTACACATTTGTTGGCCTTCAAGGACCGATTGAATTATTGAATTCGAGTTACACGGACACATTTGGACGGCACACTGGTTGAAAATGTTCTCGCCCGATGATTTTGCGGTGGTGGCTTCAGGATTCAGTAAGTTAACGACATGAACCTTTGATGCCTTGTCTTTCGATTGTTGTGCTAATCAAGTAATTTCGTTAAGTTATAAACGTTTAAAATATTTCATGCCAACGTAACGCTCTTGCTTTTAAAATTACAATTTCACTCCTGTATAGAGAAAAAAGACGTAGTCCTACGTCAAAAGTCTGGAGGACCTCTAAAGGAATTCTTAGAAAAACTCCGAAGAGTGCGTTGGAGGAACTGCGGAATATTCTTAGAGAAACTCCGGAAAGAATCCTATAGAAACTATGGAGCAAATGCCGAATGAACTCTGTTGAAATTTTTGGAGGAGCTTCGAAGGAATTCCTGGATGATCCATGAAAGCAATCCAAAGGAATTCCAGGCAAAAATTTTGAAAGAATTCCTGGATAACTAAAGGAACTCCGAAACCACAGTACTGGATAAATTCCATAAAAATTCAAAAAAATAAAAAAAACCTAAAGGAACTTCGGATGATTCGGCGATTAACCTCCGGAGAGAAACACCGGAGGCGTAGGAACTCCAAGGTAATTGAACAACTCAGGTGAAACTATGGAGGAAATCCGAAGGAATTCTCGGTGGAGCTCCAAAGGAACCACCGAGGAATTGCTGGATCAAATCCTGAGGAATTGCTGGAGGAGATCCGGAATAAAGTATGGAAGATCTGCGGAATTATTTTAGGAGAAAGCTCCGAATAATTTTCAGACGAAATCTCGAGAGGAATTTCTGGAGAAAATCTCCGAAGGAGTTCTTGGGGGGTATCACCAAAGGAATCATTGAAATTTCCGGACTCGCGTTGGTTCACCTCCATTTTCGTTGAATCGAAAAACACGACTTCGAGTTTGACAGCATGTAAACAATACACATCAATGAAAAAGTGTGAAAAATTTGGTTGATTTTTACTCAATGATAGAAAATGTGTCGCAATAATAGAATGCCAGTCATCTAGATTAACAACTGTGAGCCGAGTGTGGATGGTAACTGGTATTATTGATTTATGGCAGTGCCACCAGAATGACGGGTCTTGTCGTTACAGATGGTATCTTCGGAGAAGTTGTTAAAGTAGTGACAGGTTTTTTCATTCAGATTTCTTCCCTTGGTTGCGCTGTAAGCTTAAAATATTTTAAGTTTTTGAGTTGTTTTGTCAGCAGCCCTTGTCGGCATTTTCACGCTCGTCTTAAGCTCCAGTGTGGATTCCGGGACTTCAGTGCGAAGTCTGAGATTTCAGAATGGATCCTGGAATTTTAGGATGTATCATAGGATTCCAGTGTGGCTTCTGAGATTCCAGTGTGAATACTGATATTTCAGTGTGGATTCTTTGATTCCAGGAACAGGGACTGTGGGATTTCTTGTGGACCCTGGGATTGTAGATTTTCAGAGTCAATTAGGGAATTCCAGTGTAGTTCCTCGAATTCCAGTGTGGATTCTAGAACTACAGTGTGAATCCTGGGTCACCAATGTGGACCTTGGTATTTCAGTGTGGATGCTTTGATTCCAGTATGGATCCTAGAATTGCCGTGTGGATCGTAACATTTTATTGTGGATCTTGGTATTTCAGTATGGATCCTTGGATTGTAATTTGGATCACCAAATTTCAGTCTGGATCTTGTTATTCAAATGTGGATTCTAGGATTCTACTACTGTGAATGCTGAAACTCCAGTTAAAACCCTGGTATTTCAGTATGGATCCTTCAATTACAATGTGGATCCTGTGATTGTAGTATGGAACGTAGAATTTCAGTGAAGATCCTAGGATTGTAGGATTTTAATATAGATCTTGGAATACAGGTGTGGATCCCAGAACTCCAGTGTCAATTCTGGTATTACAGTGTGAGTCTCTTAATTCCAGATTGAATCCTGGGATGGAAGTGTAGATCGAAGGATTGCAGAGCGGAAATGTGGATGTGGATCGTAGGGTGACAGTGTGGATCCTTGGATTCCATTGTAGGTATTGGGATTCCATTGTGAATCTTAGTCTTCTAATATGGATCTTGAAAATCCAAAAATACTTTTGCGAAAGTAATCAAGTCTTTTTTTCACAATATTTTGCGTGCATATGACACACTGTGTACTGTAAAAAATGTGACCGTAGTCGTAGATTTCCATTTTATTGACAGTTTTCACATTTTTTTCATATTGCGATACTCGAGAAAGAAGCAAGTGAATGTGATGGTTAACACAGGTTGTGAAAAAGCAATCCAAATGTAATTCAAATCCAAATCCAGTCCAAATCCAATCAAAATCCAATCAAAATCCAATCAAAAATCAAATTCAATCCAATTGAAATATGAATTATATTCAAAATTTCATCTGAATTTGATTTACATATTTGCTTTTATATTCAACAGAATTATCATACTGAATGAAACCTGTTGCACATCTCAACGGTATAACAAAGTGGCAAATAATCTCTCATCTCTGACTTTAACATAAAAAGAAGCTACAATGAGAAAGATAAGTAAAACAAGACATCATGTTGTCTCCTCTGTTTTCTACCGTCAAAAGCATTTTCGTTCCTTTGTTGGTATCTTAGCATGGCACCAGATTTTTTGTCGATGTACATCGTTGTCTCTCATTTTCGCTCAACGAAAGTACGATAATGGGAACAACCACTCAAAGACAAGATACGACATTTGGTAAATAACCCGCACATTTACAAGGTAACTTACAGCAGTTTGAAAAGAATCGTAGTCAAGCGAATAACTCTGGCTGCTCGGTGGAAACGGAATAAGGATTGAGGAAAGTCAGACTAGAGACGGACCGGTGTCAAGTCAACCCCTTCTATAGTTGCTGAAACAAATGTAGTCGAAAACTTTCCGAGCGCAATGATTAGATGATCAGAACAAATGAGATCATTTAGTGTTCTCTCTGGGTGGTTTATCTCCTTCACTCCAAGCTGTTTCAAGCTGCAAAACTTAGAACGTGGTGTGGATTTATCGCAATAAATTGCTCATTCGCAGTCGGACACTGTCTACGGTTGCTAACCGTCGCTTTTAAGTCCAGGGTAATACCCATTTAATTGCAGTCTGATTCCCAACTGTAATTGATTTCAAAACTGTTACTAACTGCAGTCAGACGAGGCGGCATTAAAACGGCGCTCTTGCAGACCCACCAGCAGAGGAGCACAAAGTTAAAGCAAAACTCATAACCACTAATCACCGCAAATGCAGCGTACAAAGAGCGCAGACACTATTAGCGAGCAGGAGATGCTGGTGTTATGCTACATGCAATTTGGGGCGGAATAACGATTCTGTTGGGGGCCCTTCCGTAGCCTTGTGATGAAGTCCGTGGCTACCATGCTGAAGGTGGCAAGGTTCGATTCCCGGTCGGTCCAGGATGAAAATTCCCTTGAATTCCTTGGGCATAGAATATCGTCGTGCCTATCACGATGATATGAATGTGAAAATGGCAACTTTGGCAAAGAAAGCTCTCAGTCAATAACTGGGAAAATGCTCTTAGAACACTTATCCCAAAAGCAGGCTCTGTCCCAGTGGGGACGTAATGCCAAGTAGAAGAAGAACGATTCTGTAGGACGGGTTTGTATTTGATCGTTTCGGAGTGCGTTCAACTTGTACTACAGGCTCTAGAATCTAGGAAGATGCGCCGAGAAAAACGTGTACACCGCTTTGTGGGCTATGGTGCAGAAGAAGATGCGATTTATAGTTTTATGGCAAATAGTTGATCACATATAAATTACCATTCTTAGCGGTAATTGTTTATGCCTCGATTAGAACTATGTTTAATGATGCTCAGAATTTTCCAATATCAAATGTTTGCAGTGTGCAAAATCATAATTTTCTAAACAAAATTACTTCTTGTTTGCAAAACAAACTAGTTTCAATGTCAGCTCAGAATTTGTTTTTTGAAAATTGCTTTAAATTAGGATTGATTCCAGCAGGGCTTAGATCCACTTCGTCATAAGCGCTATTATTGGTCGTCTCAAATTTAAATTGTTCCACTACGGAGGGTATTGAAACTTACCTTGTGAGACGAATCAAAACTGATTGAGACCAAAATGAAAATGGATACGACGAATGTAAGCAACGATAAGTAACAATTACATTGCTTTATTTCCAATGAACGATCAAGATTTATCAAAATCTTATAGCACATTTCGAAAGCCGTTTGGGGAAAGAATTGTTTGGCATCGGTTTGTATCAGCATCATTCACTGCAATACTGGACAAATTAAGTTAAATTATAGTATAATTATGAATATCTTTCCATATTGCCACAGTCTTTCCAAAATGAATGCAAATTCCATTCTTTTATATATGCATGAAAGCAGGAGGGATTCCCAGGAATTCGATTAGGATGATCTGAAACCGAGTGCGAGATTGAATTTATTTACGTTAATTAACAACGTTTTAAGCTAATGTTTAATTCAGACTGACTCTCCACATTTTCTATTCACTGGAAGACACACACACTCCCATACCCAGTAAATACATCCCCTCGGAGGCAATCTGGGTCAGGTTCTTGTCAGGTGGAAGAATGCCAGCCTGTGCCGGCGGTGGAAAGCTGAAAAACTTGCTCTCCTGCTGGATGGCAGCAACTCGCTCGCTTTCTAACCCATTTGGTAACGCAAAGGAGCACCCCACTCCGCACTCAGGAAGCAGCTCGTATTAGAAGCAAAACTTTACTGATCCTATTTTTGTACACATTAGCAATGCTAAGCTCCGAGCTAGTTGGGAACAGGTTTCCCATGCATCGTTCCACGCTGTCCGGGATGATTATCCGGAAGAGTTTTGCGAGACGGGAAGGAGCGGCTACGGGGACTCATTCTGAATTCAATTAATAAATAATTGATCGCAGCATCTTTGAAGCTGCAAATTAAATCATTCAATAAATTTGAAAATCTGTTGTTACTTCCTCATACGATGGGAGAGGTGCTTCCAAAGGAACGAGCTGTGTATGGGATGAGGAAAATTGTTGATAAGTGTAGATTAAAATTTTATCTCGGATGGTAAAGCCATCCAGAGACGAGAGGACAATGTGTCCTGGGAAACGGCACTTGGTCTGGATTTTTCAGCATATGTTCTACCCATAAGCATCATATTGGTTCATAAACCATGCTCACCTGTAAAACAGCAAGGAAAAATATGCTCCTGTTGACCTTGGTCTGCCATGTTGCTCTATATTTATACTTGGTTGAGATAGTGGCCTGAGCCAAGCAAACCGAATTGGACTTGGACTTGGATTGGATTGGATTTGGATTGGATTTGGATTGGATTTGGATTGGATTTGGATTGGATTTGGATTGGATTTGGATTGGATTGGATTGGATTTGGATGGATTGGATTGGGATTGGATTTGGATTGATTTGGATTGGATTGGATTGGATTTGGGACTGGATTTGGATTGGATTTGGATTGGATTTGGATTGGATTTGGATTGGATTTGGATTGGATTTGGATTGGATTTGGATGGATTTGGATTGGATTTGGATTGGATTTGGATTGGTATTTGGATTGGATTTGGATTGGATTTGGATTGGATTGGTATTGGATTGGAATGGATTGGATTGGATTTGGATTGATTTGGATTGGGATTTTGGATTGGATTGAATTGGATTTGGATTGGATTTGGATTTGGATTGGATTTGGATTGGACTTGGAATTGGACTTGGATTTGGATTATATTTGGATTTTGATTATATTTGGATTTGGATTGGATTGGATTTGGATTGGATTTGGATTGGATTTGGATTGGATTTGGATTGGATTTGGATTGGATTTGGATTGGATTTGGATTGAATTTGATTGGATTTGGATTGGATTTGGATTGGATTTGGATTGGATTTGGATTGGATTTGGATTGGATTTTGGATTGGATTTGGATTGGATTTGGATTGGATTTGATTGGATTTGATTGGATTTGGATTGGATTTGGATTGGATTTGGATTGGATTTGATTGGATTTGGATTGGATTTGGATTGGATTTGGATTGGATTTGGATTGGATTTGGATTGGATTTGGATTGGATTTGGATTGGATTTGGATTGGATTGGATTGGATTTGGATTGGATTTGGATTGGATTTGGATTGGATTTGGATTGGATTTGGATTGGATTTGGATTGGATTTGGATTGGATTTGGATTGGATTTGGATTGGATTTGGATTTGGATTGGATTTGGATTGGATTTGGATTGGATTTGGATTGGATTTGGATTGGATTTGGATTGGATTTGGATTGGATTTGGATTGGATTTGGATTGGATTTGGATTGGATTTGGATTGGATTTGGATTGGATTTGGATTGGATTTGGATTGGATTTGGATTGGATTTGGATTGGATTTGGATTGGATTTGGATTGGATTTGGATTGGATTTGGATTGGATTTGGATTGGATTTGGATTGGATTTGGATTGGATTTGGATTGGATTTGGATTGGATTTGGATTGGATTTGGATTGGATTTGGATTGGATTTGGATTGGATTTGGATTGGATTTGGATTGGATTTGGATTGGATTTGGATTGGATTTGATTGGATTTGGATTGGATTTGGATTGGATTTGGATTGGATTTGGATTGGATTTGGATTGGATTTGGATTGGATTTGGATTGGATTTGGATTGGATTTGGATTGGATTTGGATTGGATTTGGATTGGATTTGGATTGGATTTGGATTGGATTTGGATTGGATTTGGATTGGATTTGGATTGGATTTGGATTGGATTTGGATTGGATTTGGATTGGATTTGGATTGGATTTGGATTGGATTTGGATTGGATTTGGATTGGATTTGGATTGGATTGGATTGGATTTGGATTGGATTGGATTTGGATTGGATTTGGATTGGATTTGGATTGGATTTGGATTGGATTTGGATTGGATTTGGATTGGATTTGGATTGGATTGGATTGGATTTGGATTGGATTTGGATTGGATTTGGATTGGATTTGGATTGGAATTTGGATTGGATTGGATTTGGATTGGATTGGATTTGGATTGGATTTGGATTGGATTTGGATTGGATTTGGATTGGGATTTGGATTGGATTTGGATTGGATTGGATTGGATTTGGATTGGATTTGGATTGGATTTGGATTGGATTTGGATTGGATTGGATTGGATTTGGATTGGATTTGGATTGGATTTGGATTGGATTTGGATTGGATTTGGGATTGGATTTGGATTTGGATTTGGATTGGATTGGATTGGATTTGGATTGGATTTGGATTGGATTTGGATTGGATTTGGATTGGATTTTGGATTGGATTTGGATTGGATTTGGATTGGATTTGGATTGGATTTGGATTGGATTTGGATTGGATTTGGATTGGATTTGGATTGGATTTGGATTTGGACTTGGAATTGGACTTGGATTTGGATTATATTTGGATTTTGATTATATTTGGATTTGGATTGGATTGGATTTGGATTGGATTTGGATTGGATTTGGATTGGATTTGGATTGGATTTGGATTGGATTTGGATTGGATTTGGATTGGATTTGGATTGAATTTGGATTGGATTTGGATTGGATTTGGATTGGATTTGGATTGGATTTGGATTGGATTTGGATTGGATTTGGATTGGATTTGGATTGGATTTGGATTGGATTTGGATTGGATTTGGATTGGATTTGGATTGGATTTGGATTGGATTTGGATTGGATTTGGATTGGATTTGGATTGGATTTGGATTGGATTTGGATTGGATTTGGATTGGATTTGGATTGGATTTGGATTGGA
The DNA here is from genome assembly GCF_002204515.2 of Aedes aegypti. Taxonomy (NCBI): domain Eukaryota; kingdom Metazoa; phylum Arthropoda; class Insecta; order Diptera; family Culicidae; genus Aedes; species Aedes aegypti. The sequence goes on from NC_035109.1 coordinate 70,544,531, forward strand.
TTTGGATTGGATTTGGATTGGATTTGGATTGGATTTGGATTGGATTTGGATTGGATTTGGATTGTGTAACGTTCTACTCTGCTCCTCAAGCAACGGCTTTAGCACCACCTTCGACTTCCGAAGGACCGTCACTCTGTCTAAGCCCGGTATGAGACCACCCTTCTCAGGGCAGGTCGCAAATAGTTCAATGCAGAAGCGAAAACTCTCCAAAATGGCACACACGAAAGGACAAATGAACGGAAATTTAACTACAAACCAACTGAAAACCGGAAACCTAAACCAAAAAGAAAAGAAAAAGTCAACCAGAACTGAGCGGCAGAAAAAGTCTTAACTTAAGGAACCAACAAATCTAGATATTTACAAAAAATAAACGTAAAAGAATGGTAGAGTCGTTTTCAATCCGAACTCGAAATAAATATTATGAAACAAAGTCAATTTAAACGAATTTATTTAAAAAAAATGAATTTAGAGAGTTATTTGCATAGGACCTATTCAAAACGTATGCAAGCTCTCAATTTATTGTGAACATTCAAATAAAACCTAGTAACTTGTCTGGTGACGTCACGCATTTAACTCATTTAGCTTATTCTATATATACAATTTGCGGATACAATCAATCTGTTCAAAAGCTAGTGTGGATCTGACCTTAACTGCATCGGCGTGGTGCTCCAACGGCGATGGCTTGATCGTCCCTCGACGGCAGGAGAGCTTCGTCGGATTCTAATTGGAACGTGTGCTATACGGTAGACTCGCGCGTGGGCACGATCTTCAGGGTAGAGGCGTCCCTGGCGGTTGGTGGAGTTAGAGCGGGTTGTTGTTGCTCTACGCCTCACGCTTTGGCGAAACGAGTCCAATCGTCGATAATTCTACTCGATTACAGATCGGCGACTCGAGCACACACTTGGGCACAAGCTCACGTCTGAGCTTATCGATTCGGGGGAACGCTTGTTGGACGAGATTTTCCACCCACAATGGCCCACTAGTCGGAACAGTCTTCGGCTAGACACAGGAAGGAACTCCGTAGTCGGAACACCTATTGGAACACGTGGGCGATTCCCGATCACGTGGACTCGAAGTGACTCAGGACAATCCAGGGACAATTTGCACCAGCCTGGACAAGCTGCCCACGTTGGATGGGCTGGACGATGCCTACACAACGTGATAATTTTCACTAACTAAAGTTCAATAATTATTCTCCACCAAAGGCTTACCTGAATGGTCACAATAAATCACTCACTGGCAATAATTATCTATTACAGGTCAAACTATCCGACTCTGTAAATTCAAACTGAAAAACACGATTATTCAAATTATTCGAGTAGTTACTGAAACTCGCGAACTTACTTCGAATTCGGATAAAAGTTCACAAATTTATAGTAAAGTTCACTTTGGAACTATGGCTTCACTTTTCGATAAAAGCTTCACTGACTTGGAAAATGATCTTTTCACTTGAACGAACTCCACCAGAATAAAATGGAACGAGCGCAATAAATTTGTTCGAGCCTTAAAGCTACGACGCAATTTCCACCTTATCATGTACAGTCTATTTTGTACGATCTTTTTTATTGGTCAGCTCTGGGGGACTCAAAATAATCTAAAAACTTTCCACTGATCCGCTTTTCCCGATTGGTGGATTTTCTAAATTCAAAGGACCAGGTACAAGTTAATTTGCGGAAAATTCCATAACTTATCGATTGTTTCTTAAGAGTCTAGTTCGTTTGCCTTTGGTTATGCACCGTGCGCAACACTTACTTAAGCTTAAATCATCGGGCACAAAAGCTACTCTGAAAGCTTGCTGTTCTTTTGATTACGAACAAAAAAGGAATATTCTTAGACTGGCACAAAACATTTAAGTGTTACATATTCGCCTACACTAATAATAATAAAAATTTTGAAATTAATTTCAAAATTTTTATTAATTTCACAGATTAAACATCAAACTCTATTTTAATTCAAACTACATCGAAGAACATACAAGATTTCTGAACTAGTAAACTAAATAAATACAAACAAATGATTGGTTCTGCTATGCCATATTGAACTCTCACATTCTCTCCGAACAACCGTACTCAATCAACCAACTTATCTTAACTGAAATGACCTCAGAGACGTCTGAGAAACTAATACCTAAAACCGAATTTACCTCAGAAATGTCTGAGCATCTTCAACTAACGAATTACTGACTAAAACCGAATTACCCTCAGAAATGTCTGAGCATATTTTCTTCCGAATAACCAACGTACTTCAGAACAATGGTCTGAAAAAATACCTAAAACCGAATTTACCTCAGAAATGTCTGAGCATCTTCAACTAACGAATTACTGACTAAAACCTAATTACCCTCAGAAATGTCTGAGCATATTTTCTTCCGAATAACCAACGTACTTCAGAACAATGGTCTGAAAATATACATACATGATTACTTAATAACTTATCATACGCGAAATCACTCATTAATTAATTAACCGCAATCATTCATTTCAAAATGTCATAGCAAAAACACGAATCACGAACGCATAAACATCTCGACAAACGCTTCACACATATCCCGAACTTTCAGTACCGGGTTCTAACACGAAAGCTTTTTGACGATCTGTCAAAAACGAAACACGAAATCGATCAACACAAAAAAACGAACGCGAGCTGTGCTGATGGGATAGAGGTAAACTAATTCTACCTAATTTCTTCAAAATTAATGATTTTAACTGCGATTCGACGACGGAAACTACTGTGAAACGATTTTATGCTAACTATAAAGTGAATTGTGAATGAAATCTATGGTTAAAGATTGGAAATATTGAACAGATTTTGTGATTCCGGGCTATTGCAATTTGTAAACAAAGTGAAATTATTCGATTTGGGTCAAGGTCAACGAAGTGCATCATTGACCTATATAAGTTGCAAGCAATGCAACACAGCTCAACACGAATATAAACGGAACGAGATAAACAAAATTCTAATTGGATTTCTATTCTAGGTTTGTTTGACTTAGTCTACTGCCTAAAAGTGGTCTACGATGTGAGGAAACCTTTAGGATGACTTCTCGAACATCGGCAATATGTATTTTTCACCTCAAAGAGTGTTTCATTGCAAACTTTTGGTTTATGTGCCTATTAGGATGCACCGTCATAGCTTGTTGTTTTAAAGTTGCTTATCAGTTCGTCAACGATCGAGGGAACACTAGGACGTCTCAGATCGGACTGCATCGTTGCACCACAGATGTGTATTTTAGATTTGAAGTAGTATATGCATTACGCGGCCGTAATGCAGTCATAGCTTGTGTTTTTGGACAGAATATTTTTAGTCGACAATGTGAGGAAACAGAACTAGCTGACATCTCGAACATTGGACGTAGTTTAGGAACCTCATTGAGTATTTTCAGTAATAGTTTCGTTGTTTATGTACCTTTTCGCGAAGGACCGACATAGCTTTACGTATTACGCTCGTTTCAAGAATGACCCGTGATAGCTTCCTGCTATTCGTTGGCCATCCAGACGTTCTAAGACGTAGGTGTTCGTACCAACGACTTCTTTCACGCGAACTTTCTCGAATTTGTTAGCAAACTTGCCTACGAAATTTCGAGACTTGTCTGAGAGATACATGGTCTTCTTGTACACCACGTCTCCTTTCTCGAACTGGTGTTTCCGATTAGCACGCAAGTTATATGGATGGCTGTACTTTTGGTACGCCTTAAGCAAGTTTTCCTTAACTTTGCTGTAAAGAAGTTCCATGTCTTTGCTGACTTCTTGGGGACTTTTAGGTGATTCGCTTTCTCGCAGGGCTTCGTACTCACTACCAGAACTTATCATATTTCGCCCAAAATTAAGGAAGTAGGGGCTGAAACCCGTACTTTCGTGAACATTAGTCCGTATAGCTTTCGCGATTTGGTGTACATCCTTATCCCAATCGCGGTGATCTTTTTCTCTGTTCAACGAGCATCTTATGGCTGTCACGATGACTCTATTGACACGCTCAGCCGGATTAGGGCTGGGGTGGTAGACGGACAGGGGCCAATGGGTCACGGAGAATCTTTGCAACATTTTCTGGAACAGCTCAGATTTGAAAACTGTTGCATTATCTGTAATGCAAATTGATGGTGCGCCAAATACATTGAAAATCATATTCTCAACGAAATTGCAAGTGGACGCAGCTGTCGCAGAACGCAAGCATTGTACCATGACGAATTTTGAGAAAAAGTCGCTAACCACAAGCAACCAAACATTACCTCTCTTGGACCTTGGATATGGGCCTAAGAAGTCCATTGATATTAGTTCCCAAGGGCGAGAGCAATGCTTGGGCTTTCCGCAGATTGGTTGAACGTTAATGTTGGGTGTTTTTGACTCACGACATATCTCGCATTGGCTGCAAAACCGCTTAACGTCTGAAGCTAAGCGTGGCCAATAATGCCTTTCGCGAATTTTGGAAAGTGTCTTGACGAACCCTAGGTGGGCTTCGCTGTGAATTCTTCTGATGATTTCTCTCCTTTCAACAACTGGAACAACGTATTTCCAGCGGAAGGATGGATCTTCAGATACAGTTGACCCAATTATATACTTATAGACCTTTCCGTCTGATATACGAAAATCGGGATAACGTTTGGGTACGGTTTGAACCATCTTAATTAGTTGGGTGATGTACGGGTCCGAACTAGATGTCACATCAATAGTGTTAACTGCACGAGAGAGTACATCGGCAGGTACGTTGTCGCTCCCTTTCTTATACTGCAAGAGCATGTCGTATTTTGAGAGTTTTAACGCCCATCGAGCAATTCTTGGAGACTTACTCTCGATGGACATAGTCTTTAGGAACGTTAGACTCATCGCGTCAGTTTGGATGATGAATTGCGACCCTTCAATGAAATGTTTAAAGTTTTCAATGCTCAAGAGAACTGCTAGGCATTCACGCTCTGTGGCACTATAGCGTCGCTGAGTACTCGAAAGTTTTTTTGGAGTAGTACGCAATAGGTTTGCGTACTCCGTCATGAACTTGAGCTAGCACTGCGCCTACAGCCAAGTCAGAGCTGTCAGTCTCAATTATGAATGGCAATGAAAAATCTGCATTTGCCAATATGGGAGCAGATACTAAGGCCGTTTTAAGTTTTTGGAGAGCAGCGTCTGCCTCTTCAGTCCACTGAAACTTTTTCATTCCCTTTCTCAGCAGATTCGTAATAGGGGTTGTAATCTCCGAATAGTTTGGCAAGAATTTCTGATAAAATCCGGCAAGTCCTAATAACCGGCGAATATCTTTAACCGTTTTCGGAGCTGGGTAATCGAGAACCGGTTGAATTTTGCTTACGTCCATGGACAGACCTTCTTCCGATAATACGTAGCCTAGATATTTGATCTTCTTTTGGCAGAACTTGCTTTTTTGGAGGTTTATCGTTAATCCTGCTCTACGTAGTCTCTCTGCCACGATCTGAATAAGCCTTATATGCTCGTCGATACTGTTGGACACGATAATAATATCGTCCAAATAAACGTATACATATGGCTCTAAATCATGACCTAATACACGCGTCATCAATCGGGCCATGGTTGCTGGAGCGTTTGTCAACCCGAATGGCATGACAGTATATCGGTATAAACCTTTGTTCGTACGGAACGCAGTCTTGTCCTTCGCTGAAGTCTCGAGCGGCACTTGGTAGTATGACTCCGACAAGTCAATCACCGAAAAGTATTTTGATTTGGGAATTCTCTGGAGAATTCCCATCATGTTCGGGAATGGCAAGTCATCTTTCTTGGTACATTGATTCAGCCTGCGGGAGTCCAGGCATATACGCCATTTACCGTTTGCCTTTTTTATGGGTAAAAGCGGATTGAGGAAATCAACTGGACCATGGCACTCCTCAATAACTCCTAACTTTTCCATTCGTTCCACTTCGGCATCGATGACACTTTCGACATTAGGTGACCAGCGATAATATGCAATACGTTTGGGTTTGGCATCTGGTAACAGATCAATACGGTGCTGTATCAACTGCGTCCTACCCAAGCTGCCTTCATGAGTTTCTGGTAACTGCTTGATCGCTTCAAACAAGGCTTTTCTTTCCATGTCCGAAAGGAGATGTTCTGTACTTAGGTCATCTAAGGTTTCAAAGGTCTTCTGTGGTAATTCTACGGTTGGCATCTCCAAACTCTCATCGATGTTTTCCGTAGGATCTGACAAATTATTATCCGAACTAGGCACGATCTGGAAGCAAACTTCTTTACTGCGATCTCCAAAGTAGTCATCTGCAAATGGCATGGTGTTTGAACTACTTGTTTCATCTTGACCTCCTGCTACTGTTGCTGGAGATGGAGGAAGAAGTCGAAATCCAAATTTATTCAAGAAGTCCACGCCCAATATCAAGCATTTTGAAACTTCTGGAACAATAACTGTCTGAATCACATGAGTTTTGTCCTGATATGTGAAAGGTGCATTGACGAAGCCTAGACATCGGTATGCTGTACCGTCAGCTGTCGAGATTTTAACAGCTATCGGATGAATTTTCAAACCCAATTTGTTAACTAAGTCAACCGAACTAATTATCGTTAGGCTTGCGCCAGTATCTGCAAGGCCTTCGATTTCTTCTGAGAGTATCTTGACTTTCAAGTGTGGACAACGATGAAACTTTGTGTTGATTTGATGAACATTATTGAAGATGTTATAGAAGGGTTTGGGAACCTCTGGATCGTTGCGTTGAGGGCAAGGATTCCCAGAATTGCCCACGCCTACTCGTTTTTTTGGCAATTCCTCTTTCTGGCCTAACTCGTGTTTGTTTGGACACCTATAGGCCGTAGTATCGGCTAATCCACAGACGTGACAGAAGATAGTCTTTCTTTTATCGCATTCTCGCCACATGTGACCAACGCATTGACAATTCCAACACATCGTTTGCTTAGTTTTATCCTTGCTATCTCCGGGGGTTGGTTTGGTCACTGGAAATCGTTTATTGAATCTCGCCTTGAGAGCGTTCAATTCTTCCGTCTCCTCAAGTTCACGTTGTTCATCTTCGTAATTCTCGTCACAATCTAGTTGATTGATTGCTGGCCTCGAATGTGCTGCAGTTGAGTACAAATTCGACTCGAGAGCGTCAAATTTGAAGCATAATTGCGCCAGATGCTCAATCGAGTGAATTGGTTCTAACGCAAGTCGACGTTTGTACGATTGCTTCATATTTTCCACAATGACTTCAAACTTCTCAGCTTCAGTCATCTTTTTCATCATTCTTTGGGCTAGCATTTCCATCTCCGTAAGATAGGCGCTGAATAACTCCGTAGGTCTTTGTTTTCTTGCACGCATTTCTTCGCGAATTATGCGATCCCGGTTGGGATTGTCATACCGCATCTTAAGATAAGATTCTAAAATTTCCCACGACGTAAACTTTTCCTCATACGTTGTGTACCATACGTACGCGCCATCTTTGAAAAGTAGGTGGGCGTGCATTCGTAACTCTGGTTTTGTAATATCATACGATCTACACAAAATGTCTATTTGTCGCAGAAAATCCGTGACAGGGACCGAATTGGTATCGCCAGTGAACTTCGGCCACTTCTCTATTATGCTGCACTGCTGATGCGGCAAACGCCTGGGGTAAACGCTTGTAGACGACCTGCCAGAATTCATCTGGTTCATCGGAGCAAACGTGACGTTTCCTGCACCAGAGTTAGCTGCGGATCGGAAATCATTTCTTGGTCTATTAGTTGAATGCATCGTATTCCAACCACTTGGATTTGGCACAGGGGTACTACGTTGTTCCAAAGTAGGACCAGATAACTGCAACGGTGGCGAAGGATCAGGGAATCTGAATGTCTGATTCACACTGGTATTCCGATTGTCACGTAGAGCTTGAGTCCGAGGATGGAAATTCATTTCGGCCAGATTGTTCGAAAGTGCATCAACGGCTGGGTCCAACCGAACCGTTGAGAACCTCTGGCGAACCAACTGATCGAAGCATCTCTGGACGTACGTTGAAATCTCGGATATATGGACATACTCATTATTCTGCAAATTTATATTTTCAGGTACGGCATTGGATACCGGACTAGACCGGATAGGGTTCGGAACTGGCGTCGAACAACCAGACCTTGAACGATCGATAGTCGCCGACATTCCCCGCAATGGAATTGTCGGACGGAACACGTTTGGTTCAGTTACCGCTCCAGTCTGCACTCCGTGGTCATTCGGTGCATGGTCAAAGGTAGGACCATCTCCATGTGCTATTGTGGAAGGATTACCACACTGCTCTGGGGAGGCATCCGGTGGATTAGCTTGACGCGGAACCGCTCCGGTGGTCTGTGTTCGATCCTGGTTCCGAAAATTCAAAAGATTTTCAACAAGTTCAAACCAATTCACTGAAAATTTTACACTAAACCGATAATACTTATAACCGAAACTAATAACCGAAAACCAAAACTAATAACCGACCGAACTTAATCACTAATTACCGAAATTATCAATCAAAATTAAACCTAGCCGCGCAGGTACTGAAGAAACTAAATGAAATTGACAGAATAGGTTGAAAAGTAACTGAATATACTATGTAAGAGTTCAATTAAGCAATGAATTCAATTTAATATGTACAAAGCCAGTCAAAGAAAAATAATTAATTTAATTTGAAATGTGAAACTATTGCTTTTCGAAGGCCCCACGTTGGGCGCCAAAATGTAACGTTCTACTCTGCTCCTCAAGCAACGGCTTTAGCACCACCTTCGACTTCCGAAGGACCGTCACTCTGTCTAAGCCCGGTATGAGACCACCCTTCTCAGGGCAGGTCGCAAATAGTTCAATGCAGAAGCGAAAACTCTCCAAAATGGCACACACGAAAGGACAAATGAACGGAAATTTAACTACAAACCAACTGAAAACCGGAAACCTAAACCAAAAAGAAAAGAAAAAGTCAACCAGAACTGAGCGGCAGAAAAAGTCTTAACTTAAGGAACCAACAAATCTAGATATTTACAAAAAATAAACGTAAAAGAATGGTAGAGTCGTTTTCAATCCGAACTCGAAATAAATATTATGAAACAAAGTCAATTTAAACGAATTTATTTAAAAAAATGAATTTAGAGAGTTATTTGCATAGGACCTATTCAAAACGTATGCAAGCTCTCAATTTATTGTGAACATTCAAATAAAACCTAGTAACTTGTCTGGTGACGTCACGCATTTAACTCATTTAGCTTATTCTATATATACAATTTGCGGATACAATCAATCTGTTCAAAAGCTAGTGTGGATCTGACCTTAACTGCATCGGCGTGGTGCTCCAACGGCGATGGCTTGATCGTCCCTCGACGGCAGGAGAGCTTCGTCGGATTCTAATTGGAACGTGTGCTATACGGTAGACTCGCGCGTGGGCACGATCTTCAGGGTAGAGGCGTCCCTGGCGGTTGGTGGAGTTAGAGCGGGTTGTTGTTGCTCTACGCCTCACGCTTTGGCGAAACGAGTCCAATCGTCGATAATTCTACTCGATTACAGATCGGCGACTCGAGCACACACTTGGGCACAAGCTCACGTCTGAGCTTATCGATTCGGGGGAACGCTTGTTGGACGAGATTTTCCACCCACAATGGCCCACTAGTCGGAACAGTCTTCGGCTAGACACAGGAAGGAACTCCGTAGTCGGAACACCTATTGGAACACGTGGGCGATTCCCGATCACGTGGACTCGAAGTGACTCAGGACAATCCAGGGACAATTTGCACCAGCCTGGACAAGCTGCCCACGTTGGATGGGCTGGACGATGCCTACACAACGTGATAATTTTCACTAACTAAAGTTCAATAATTATTCTCCACCAAAGGCTTACCTGAATGGTCACAATAAATCACTCACTGGCAATAATTATCTATTACAGGTCAAACTATCCGACTCTGTAAATTCAAACTGAAAAACACGATTATTCAAATTATTCGAGTAGTTACTGAAACTCGCGAACTTACTTCGAATTCGGATAAAAGTTCACAAATTTATAGTAAAGTTCACTTTGGAACTATGGCTTCACTTTTCGATAAAAGCTTCACTGACTTGGAAAATGATCTTTTCACTTGAACGAACTCCACCAGAATAAAATGGAACGAGCGCAATAAATTTGTTCGAGCCTTAAAGCTACGACGCAATTTCCACCTTATCATGTACAGTCTATTTTGTACGATCTTTTTTATTGGTCAGCTCTGGGGGACTCAAAATAATCTAAAAACTTTCCACTGATCCGCTTTTCCCGATTGGTGGATTTTCTAAATTCAAAGGACCAGGTACAAGTTAATTTGCGGAAAATTCCATAACTTATCGATTGTTTCTTAAGAGTCTAGTTCGTTTGCCTTTGGTTATGCACCGTGCGCAACACTTACTTAAGCTTAAATCATCGGGCACAAAAGCTACTCTGAAAGCTTGCTGTTCTTTTGATTACGAACAAAAAAGGAATATTCTTAGACTGGCACAAAACATTTAAGTGTTACAATTGGATTTGGATTGGATTTGGATTGGATTTGGATTGGATTTGGATTGGATTTGGATTGGATTTGGATTGGATTTGGATTGGATTTGGAATGGATTTGGATTGGATTTGGATTGGATTTGGATTGGATTTGGATTGGATTTGGATTGGATTTGGATTGGATTTGGATTTGGATTTGGATTTGGATTTGGACTTGGAATTGGACTTGGATTTGGATTATATTTGGATTTTGATTATATTTGGATTTGTGGATTGGATTGGATTTGGATTGGATTTGGATTGGATTTGGATTGGATTTGGATTGGATTTGGATTGGATTTGGATTGGATTTGATTGGAATTTGGATTGGATTTGGATTGAATTTGGATTGGATTTGGATTGGAT